>NC_026147.1:22929804-22950319 GCF_000512975.1 Sesamum indicum
ATCCGAGTGCTCTCGAGCTAATGATTCCAAGGTATTCCATAAACTTCTGCGATCTATCATCTCAGAGGCACCATAGACAATAGTGATTATGAGGGATTCACTATCTGTCCTATGAGTGACACGACAGTGCATAATTTGGTTCCCCAAATCAAGAATATGAACGTCCATAACATTATCATCCCACGCTACCCAAATACGATTACCCACAGTTGCATAATCAACAAACCATTTCCAATGCGGAAGCAAAACAGACTGAATATGCATGATGTTGTTAATACGCACACGGGTTTCTAAGATGCCCATAAAATCTAACCTGTATTCCGAGATAAGGTCCTTTAATGCGAGCTGATGGTCTCTCTTATTCAGCCCCCGGACATTCCACACCGCGAGATTCAACATGGATCACTACTAGAGGGGCTGCATGTGATAGGCCCCTAGTATTCTCTTCTGCGTCGTCCAGTGAATTCAGAGCATCAAAAGGATTAAAAGTAGCCACTTCCTTACCCTTCTCTTTCTGCGATGAGTTGTAGCGTTTATTCTGTTTGTACCTTCATCTCCTTTCTCTTTATCCTCCACCACAACCTCGGTCTTATGTTTCTTTACTCTCTCCTCGGTAACTGATGGGGGGGGACGTTAGCTTTTGGTACGTACACTTTCACCAGAGGCTTTGTCTGTTTCTGAGGATTGGTTAACGAACACTCCTTCATTGAGTGACCCAACATCATGCATCCTGTGCATTTAGGGGGAAGCCATTCATACTCGATATCAACCTTGCATGGAGTTTCCCCACAATATTCATCTGGCGTCATTATAATAATATGTTTCTCCAATTTCTGAGTAACATCAATCACCACGCATACACGAGCGAAGTCCAATCTTGTGCATGCCCTCGTTATCGCATCAGGGTATAGAGGCTTACCCACACCGCTAGCCACAGTACTCAATCCTTCCGTCGTCCAGAATTCCAACGGAAGGTGTCGCAGTTTTATCCAGACCGGCACTTGTGTATGCTTTAGCTTTCTCATAGCCATACCCGGTTCCCACTTTTGCAACACAATTGGTTGTCCCTGAAATAGCCATGGCCCCCCTTCTATGACCTCCTCCATATCGATTTCCGTTTTGAATCGGAAGAAAAAGAATCCATTAGCAGTTGCTGTGACTTCTCGTAGCGCCGGCCAAATCGACTGGGCAAACTCCTTTAAATGGTGATAGAACGGCCGCTTACCCATAAAATATCCCACTGCTGTAGATTTCCATCGTTTGGCTCCGTCCCCCACAGTATCAAGTGAAGGACGAACTACAACCTCCCCATTTTGCTACGTTGGGGCAATGAACGATAGCGTTTTTTGGGACGAATTGTTGAATGCATCAGCAATTTTATCATTAGCAATCCCATTAGAACCAGTGTGAAGCGGAATGTTCCCAATAAACAAGGGAACTGGCGTCAATTTTTTCCCCAGGTTGCTGTTTTTTTCCCCGATAAAATTGGTGATGTCAGCCCTAGGATGGATGACATCAGCCCTAACATCATGGATGACATCAGCCCTAGTGTCAGGGATGACATCAGCCCTAGCATCATGGATGACCTCAGCCCTAGCATCAAGGATGACATCAGCCCTTGATGCATCATGGATGACATCAGCCCTAGTAGAGCTGATCTCAGCCGCTCTCTCATGTTCCACCTCACCATCCTTGTAACCCACTTCCGCCGCCACATCAGCTCCAGGCGTGTCCACCTCGGCGTCCACGTCAGAATTCCGGCAAACGTCACCGGTCGCCGGAGAAGGTTCCGTTCGCTCACCAAATCGCCGGAAAAACGCGCCTGGGGGTCTCACAGCTGCGGACGCGTTCCCTGCAACTTTCCGACCATCAAATTTGGCCGGACGACAAGAAGGATCTCCATTTCCGCCAGTCGCCGTCGTTGGAGCTCGCACAGTCACGATCGTGGGGAGTTGGAGTCTCGCCGGTGCCTTACCAGTATTTCTACCCGTTGTTTGCGCTGGATCTGGTGGGATAAGGCATCGCAACGCCTTGCGCAGACCACCAGTGACAAGTCGTTCACGGCCGCCCTCCATTGTCGTCGTTTGCCGCGGCTTGGTGTTGTCTCCAAATCTTTTTTGCCATCGGTTTTTGAGCTCATTCAGCGCATCAATGGCTGCCTCATCTCCGTGGTCAATGACGCGGCAGGCCAGATTCAAAAACTCGTCCATGTTGAATGACGAGGAAGACGGTCCGCCATTGACATTTTTCGAGCTCGCGTCGCCTCCAACGGTCGGATCTGAACTCGCGGTTTCAGCTCTCAAACGCCCACCTTGCTCCATCGTCAGTCCATCTACGCTCAAAGGAACCCTTGGGCTCCCCTCAGCCGGCGGAAAAACGGCCGTTTCAGCCGGCGGCAGAAAACCCGACCAATCATCTTCTACACGCACAGCTTTGTTTCCAAGCCTTCGTCCATGGTTGTTCGTTCGACAGCCAGCCACTGTTCCGTCACCGTCACTATCCACCGAAGCTTCGCCGGCGGTCTCCCCGTCGCCGGCCGGAAGTGAGGAAGATGAAGCATTTGAAAGTGAAAAATTAGAGAGAGAATTTTTAGAGAGAGAATTTTTTGCCTCCATTTACTCTTTTTTAGAACTCCGTGATCTTAATGAGGTGTGTGGCATATCAGGTGATATTCGGATGGTGATGGATGAATTTAATACTGGAATACAAGAGGCTGGACTAATGCCACTACCTATGCAAGGCGAATGGTACACATGGCACAACTATAGCTTGAGCACCAAGAGTTTATGGAAGCGGTTGGATAGGCTCCTCATTAATGATCAATGGTTGGCGAGGTTTCCTATGTCATCCTACCATAGCCTTAATCCGCGCACATCTGACCACTCACCTTTAGTCATCCATGGAGACACACAACAACAATACGGAGGTATGTTTCGGTTTGATAACTACCTTGCATTATCATCTGACTTTATCCCCAGCGTGAAGAGTATTTGGCAACATGAGGTGGTGGGAGTGCCTATGTTTGCGGTGACGTGCAAACTGAAAGCCCTAAAACTGGTCTTCAGAACACAGAAAAAGAAAAAGGGGGACTTAACACTCAATGTACAATTGGCCAAAGGATTTCTGGAGGAGGCACAAAACTTGGTAAGCTCCGACAGACAGAATGAACTCTACTTATACTTAGAACACTGCTGTCGAATTGTTTTTGCAAAAGCGGCCAAGATGGAACAAATTATGCTGCAGCAGAGGGCGAAAATGCAATGGATGAAAGATGGAGACCAATGCTCTAGAGTCTTCTTTCGTAAGATTGCCCATAGAAGGGTGACGAGGAGAATCTTACAGATCAATGATGAGAATGGCAACATCCACACGGAACAAGGGGAAATTGTTCATGAATTTATCTCATACTATCAGAACCTCTTAGGAGGTACCAGAAGAAATGTTCCAGTGGATATTCGATATAATAATCCATGTTGAACATCGTTGTGTGGAATGTCCGTGGGCTGAACAAACGAGACCATCATCTCGCTTTAAACGATCTTGTCTCTGAGTACAGGTTACACTTCCTTGGCATTCTTGAAACTCGGGTTCGATTGAGTAATGTTGTACGTATTCAATCTTTCTTACTTCCGCAATGGAAATGGTTTGTCGATTATTCTTCTGTTGGAAATCATATCTGGCTAACTTGGGACGATACTGTTGTTGATGTCCATATACTAGAATTGGGGGATCAGTTTATCCACTGTCGGGTTACTAATATGACTATCAATGAACCTGTTATCATTACTGTTGTTTATGGTGCATCTGAGGTAATTGACCGTCGGAGCTTGTGGATTGCACTGGAGACACTCGCTCAACAGTGCTCTGACATCCCTTGATGGTAGGAGGGGACTTTAATGCTGTACGTGAACTTAACGAGGTATGTGGCATTTCAGGAGATATTAGGATGGCCACTGAAGAATTTAATGCCGGCATACTGGACGCCGGGGCTGATTCCACTTCCTTTGCAAGGTGAATGGCTCACATGGCATAATTGTAGTTCATCCACGCGGAGTTTATGGAAGCGGTTGGACCGAATTCTTATTAATGATCGTTGGCTGGCACGGTTCCCTACATCATCCTATCATAGTCTCACACCACGGACATCTGACCACTCACCACTGGTGTTACATGGGGATACACAGCAGCATAATGGAGGTATGTTTCGCTTTGATAATTATCTTGCCCGTTCACCTGACTTTATCCCCATTGTACAGAACATTTGGCATCATGAGATTGTTGGTGTACCAATGTATGCCGTGACACGTAAACTGAAGGCACTTAAACCAGTTTTCAGACTACAGAGGAGAAATAAGGGGGATTTGACACTGAATGTCCAACTAGCCAAAGGTTTTCTTGATGAGGCACAACATTTGGTGAGCTCCGATAGACAGAATGAGCTCTATTTACTGCTGGAACATTGCTGTCGACTCGTTTATGCCAAAGCGGCAAAACTCGAACAAATCATGTTGCAACAGAGAGCCAAGATGTAGCGGATGAAAGATGGAGACCAATGTTCCCGGGTTTTCTTCCGTAAGATTGCACAAAGACGAGCAATGAGAAGAATCTTGCAGATCAATGATGAGAATGGTAACACACACTCGGACCAAGAAGAGGTCGCATATGAGTTTGTCTCATATTATCAGAACCTCTTAGGAGGTACTAGACGACGATGGACAGTGGATATTCGTTACCTTAGACCATGGGCAAGACACTGTATTACTGATGAGGAAGCCAACCATTTACTCCTACCTTTCTCACCGGACGATGTGAAGCAAGCAGTGTTTGCTATTGCTGAAGACAAGGCACCAGGACCAGATGGTTACTCGTCAGGGTTCTTCAAAGCGGCTTGGCCAGTGGTGGGGGAAGAAGTTACAAAAGCGGTACTAGATTTCTTTTCTACCGGAAAACTTCTGAAGCAGATCAACTCGACGATCTTGGCTCTGATCCCAAAGGTACATACTCCAATGTCGGTTAATGACTTTAGACCAATTTCATGCTGCAATGTTTTATACAAGATCATTGCGAAACTACTTGTCCAAAGAATTAGCGTGTTGTTGGACAAGATAGTTAGCCCCTGTCAGACAGCTTTTATTACGGGAAGAAGCATTGGGGACAACATTATGTTAGCACATTCTTAGCGTTGATTTAGCATCGTCAGTCAGTACACGAGCATTGTATAGATTATGGCGTATCCCTTGGGTAGAGGGAGAAACCAGTTGATAATCCCATGTTGTACTGTACCATTACTCTTTATTAATGAAATTTACATTTACCCCAAAAAAAAACATTATGTTAGCATAGGAACTATTCTTGAGATATAACCAGATGCGCCTACCTCCCAGATGCGCACTCAAAGTGGATATCAGGAAGGCCTATGATACAGTGGAGTGGGACTTCCTTTTAGCAGTATTGCAGTTGTTCGGATTTCCACCTACGTTCACAAGGTGGATTGAGGAGTGTGTATCCACGACATCATTCTCGATTGGGCTCAATGGAAAACCACATGGATTTTTTTCTAGAGCGAGAGGATTACGACAAGGAGACTCACTTTCTCCTTATTTGTTTGTTGTTGTTATGGAAGCTTTACATCTGGGATTCTTGCAACGAATTGAACAGGACATGCAATTCACTTATCATTGAAAGTGTGAGAGTTCCAAGGTATTCCAGTTGGGATTTGCAGATGACCTTCTCCTCTTCTGCAGAGCTGACCTTGAATCCATCAGAGTCTTCAAAGAAGGATTGGACTGGTTTGCGGAATTATCGGGCCTTCGGCTGAATGTTCATAAAAGCCACTTAATCATTTCACGTTCGGCTCAAGAATTGAAAGACATGATGTTGGAGATTTTAGGCTTTCAATTCCAGTTGGGATTTGCAGATGACCTTCTCCTCTTCTGCAGAGCTGACCTTGAATCCATCAGAGTCTTCAAAGAAGGATTGGACTGGTTTGCGGAATTATCGGGCCTTCGGCTAAATGTTCATAAAAGCCACTTCATCATTTCACGTTCGGCTCAAGAATTGAAAGACATGATGTTGGAGATTTTAGGCTTTCAAGAGGGACATCTTCCAATGAGGTATCTGGGTCTTCCTTTAATATCCTCTAGACTATCTATCTCTGATTGCCAATCGCTTATTTCAAAAATTGATGCACGTATTAATGGATGGGAAGGGATTTCGTTATCATATGCTGGTCGGGTACAAATCATCAAATCTGTGCTTTCAACATTGAGTTTATATTGGGCATTTGCATTCATATTACCTAAGAAAGTTATCAATGAAATTGAGAAGAGGTTGAGGACCTTCCTTTGGAAGGGTAGGACGTCTAATGGTTACGCCAAGGTTGCCTGGAAAGATGTGTGTCGGCCAATGGATGAGGGAGGACTTGGGTTCAAGGACATCTCTACCTTGAATCGCGCATTAATGAGCAAGAAATTATGTGATATAATCCGATGTGATAGGACATCCATATGGGTTCAGTGGCTATACCAAGACCGGTTACGTGACACATCGATTTGGACTGTTCGTGAACATGGAGGTTCTTGGGGATGGCGGAAAATGCTCAGGCTCCATCCTTTCCTTCGATCTATCGTGAACTACCAAATTGGAAATGGAGGGAGATTCTATATTTGGCAGGACCCATGGCATCACTTGGGACCACTTATCGAGCAATTCCCTCGTGGTTCAAATCATCTTGGTATTGAAAAATCAGCAAAACTCAGTTCAAGAGAGTGGCAGTGGCCCCCCATCACGGACTTCGAATGTTTGGAGATCACACATAACCTGCCATTTATCTTTGGAGGAGAGGACCGAGTGGTATGGAGATTTGACGGAGGGCAGCCTACTACCCAGGCCCTCTACCGATTATTTGACCCCCCTGAGCTGAAAGTAGAGTGGTCTTTGCTACTTTCGGGCTCACTGAAGATACCTCGTCATTCGTTCATATTATGGCTCGCAATACTTGGCAAACTACCATCCACGGATAAACCATGGCTATCTCATCTTGGAGTGTGCATCTTGTGCGAGGAGGGAGCTACGGAATCTCATTCACACTTATTCTTCCGATGCAGATACAGTTGTCAGTGCCTGCTTGAGATTCGCAGACGGATTCGATTTCACTGGCCCAACAGGGATTGGGCAATGGATATTGAGTGGGCGACGCGGAAATGGAGAGGTAAGCACATTGTCAATATCGCTTACCGTACACTACTTGCAGCATGTGTCTACCACATATGGAGGGAAAGGAATTTGAGGAGATTTGAACACACTGAGAGGACACCAGCCACTTTGAGCATCCTGATCACTGCTGATGTCATACACAGGATACTTAGTGTCAATTTACCTTCAACAATCAGTACATGAGCACTGTATAGATTATGGCGTATCCCTTGGGTTGAGGGAGAAACCAATTGAAGAACAAATGTTGTACTGTACCATTACTTATATTAATGAAATTTACATTTACCCAAAAAAAAAAAAAGAAAAGCAGAGGGAGGGACGTGAGTACACTAGAAATACAACCGGCCCAAGTCGTGAGGAAAGGGGTAAGGCGCTTGTTATATATAATACTTTTGATGCACTTCACCTATCGGATGATACAGATGAGTCGTCTCGGGGTCCTAAGCATAGCAGCCCCATACCTAGTGATCCATGTTGAATGCAGCAAGATGGAATGTTCGTGGCCTGAACAAACGAGACCATCAGTTGGCAGTTAAAGACATCGTTGCTGAGTTCAGGTTACAATTCCTCGGTCTCCTTTGGCGCTCATACCAAAAGTACATTCCCCTGTGGCGGTTAGTGATTTTCGGCCCATAGCATGCTGTAATGTGATTTACAAGATCATAGCAAAGCTCATTCTCCAAAGACTGAGTGTGATAATGGACAAACTGATCAGCCCATGCCAAGCGGCATTTGTGCCGGGATGCAGCATTGGAGATAACATCATGTTAGCACAGGAAATCTTTACGGGATACAACCAGTCTCGTCTACCTCCTAGATGTGCTCTGAAAGTTGACATCCGGAAGGCATATGACACAGTGGATTCGGATTTCTTGAGAGCAGTTATGGAGATGTTTGGGTTCCCTATTACTTTTGTGAAGTGGATTGAGGAGTGTGTGACAACGCATTCATTCTCTGTTGGACTAAATGGAAAGCCCCATGGATTCTTTCGAGGAGCCAGAGGACTTCGGCAAGATGACCCTTTATCACCCTACCTATTTGTGCTTGTGATGGAAGTCCTACACTTGGGCTTCCTGCAGTTGATTGATCAGGAGGAGATATTTTCCTATCATTGGAAATGCGAGGCAGCCAGGATCTTTCAGTTGGGGTTTGCTGATGATGTGATATTATTTTGCCGTGTTGATATGAACTCTCTAAGAATCTTTAAAGCAGGACTGGATCGTTTTGCCAAATGGTCGGGTCTTAGACTGAACGTGCAGAAAAGCCACTTGATTATCTCACGCTCAGTGCAAGCATTGCGTGAGGAGATGTTGGCTCTACTCGGATTTTAGGAAGGGGCTCTTCCAATGAGGTATCTGGGATTACCTCTTATATCATCTCGTCTAACTATTGCAGATTGTCGTCCACTATTACTGAAGATTGACAAACGGATTGCTGGATGGGAAGGTACCACTATATCTTATGCTGGTAGAGTACAAATTATTAAATCTGTACTTATAGCACTAAGTCTTTATTGGGCATCGGCATTTATATTACCGAAGAAAATCATCAATGAAATTGAGAAAAGGTTACGAGCTTTCTTGTGGAAGGGAACGACGAATAGTGGCTATGCCAAGGTTGCGTGGAAAGATATATGCCGACCAACGGAGGAGGGAGGACTTGGATTCAAGAATATCAGTACCTTGAACCGTGCATTGATGACAAAAAAACTGTGTGATGTCATTAGATGCGACAGGACATCGATTTAGGTTGAATGGCTGTACCAGGGACGTCTACAACACACCTCAATATGGACGATTACGGACCATGGCGGCTCATGGGGATGGAGGAAAATCCTTCGATTACGGATGTTCCTCCGAACCATGGTAGACTACCGGATTGGAGATGGGAGGAATTTCTTCTTGTGGCAGGATCCGTGGCATCACCTTGGCCCTCTTTGTGACTCCTTCCCACGAGGACCGAGGCTACTTGGACTAGATGGATCATCCAGACTTAGCACGGTGATTCATGAAGGAGTATGGCAGTGGCCCCTTATCACGGATCTTGAGTGTTTGGAGGTCACACATGTATTACCCACTATTTTTGGAGGGGAAGACCGTATAATATGGAGATTTGAAAATGATCGACCAACAGCACAGGCTATTTATGAGTTACTTGACCCACCAGGACCGAAAGTAGGTTGGTCTTCCCTACTTTCGGGATCACTTAAAATTCCACGTCACATCTTTATTCTATGGCTTGCCATCCAAGGAAAGTTGGCTACGGCAGATAAACCATGGCTTGCTCACCTTGGCACATGTATCCTATGCAATGAAGGAATGACAGAGACACATGCACATTTATTCTTCCAATGCAGATTTAGTCGAAGATGCCTCACAGAAATTCGAAGAACGATACGATTCCTATGGCCCAATAGAGAGTGGAAAGATGACATTACATGGGCTTCACAGAGATGGAGGGGTAAACACATCATCAACATGTCTTATAGAGCACTACTTGCAGCATGTGTATACCACATTTCGAAGGAAAGAAACCTGAGACGATTCGATCACACCGAGAGGACGCCTACTACCATAGCATTACTGATCATTGAGGACATTAGACAGCGAATCCATAGCATCCCACTATCTAGATCAGTCAGTACACGTGCTTTATTTCGATTATGGCGAATCCCTTGGCCTGTCGAGGGATAAACCATTTGGTGATCATATTGTTGTACTGTACCAAATTTACTCAATGAAACTTACTTTTACCGAAAAAAAATTCCTCGGTCTCCTTGAAACTTGTGTTCGTATTAATAATGCAGCTCAAATTCAATCTTTTCTATTACCCCAATGGAAATGGTATGTGGATTATGGATCTATTGGTAATTGCGTGTGGATTGCATGGAATGATAGTTTTATTGATGTATTTTTTTTGGTAAAAGTAAGTTTCATTAAGTGAAAATGGTACAGTACAACAATGTGGTCCCCAAATGGTTTATCCCTCGACAGGCCAAGGGATTCGCCATAATCCCATTTGGTGATCATATTGTTGTACTGTACCAAATTTACTCAATGAAACTTACTTTTACCGAAAAAAAATTCCTCGGTCTCCTTGAAACTTGTGTTCGTATTAATAATGCAGCTCAAATTCAATCTTTTCTATTACCCCAATGGAAATGGTATGTGGATTATGGATCTATTGGTAATTAAGTAAAAATGGTACAGTACAACAACAATGTGGTCCCCAAATGGTTTATCCCTCGACAGGCCAAGGGATTCGCCATAATCGATATAAAGCACGTGTGCTGACTGATCTAGTTAGTGTGATGCTATGGATTCGCTGTCAAAGTCCTCAATGATCAGTAATGCTATGGTGGTAGGCGTGCTCTCGGTGTGATCGAATCGTCTCAGGTTTCTTTTCTTCCAAATGTGGTATACACATGATGCAAGTAGTGCTCTATAAGACATGTTGATGATGTGTTTACCCCTCCATCTCCGTGAAGCCCATGTAATGTCATCTTTCCACTCTCTATTGGGCCACAAGAACCGTATTGTTCTTCGAATTTCTGTGAGACATCTTCGACTAAATCTGCATTGGAAGAATAAATGTGCATGTGTCTCTGTCATTCCTTCATTGCATAAGATACATGGGCCAAGGTGAGCAAGCCATTGTTTATCTGTTGTAGCCAGCTTGCCTTGGATGGCAAGTCATAGAATAAATATGTGACGTGGGATTTTAAGTGATCCCGAAAGTAGTGGAGACCAGCCTACTTTCGGTCCTGGTGGGTCGAATAACTCGTAAATAGCCTGTGTTGTTGGTCGACCATTTTCAAATCTATAAATTATACGGTTTTCCCCTCCAAAAATAGGAGGGTAGTACATGTGTAATCTCCAAACACTCTAGATCTGTGATAAGTGGCCATTGCCATACTCCTTCATGAATCACCGTGCTGAGTCTGGATGATTCATCTAGTCCAATTAGCCTCGGTCCTCGTGGAAAAGAGTCACAAAGAGGGCCAAGATGGTGCCACGGATCCTGCCACAAGAAGAAATTCCTCCCATCTCCAATCCGGTAGTCCACCATGGTTCGGAGAAACATCCGTAATCCGAGGATTTTCCTCCATCCCCATGAGCGGCCTTGGTCCGTAATCGTCCATATAGAGGTGCGTACTCGACATCTACCTTGCATGGGGTTTCTCCTCCATCTTCATCCGGCGTCATTATAATAATATGTTTCCTCAATGTCTGTGTAACATCAATCATCACGCATACACCAGCGAAGTCCAGTCTCGTGCATGCTCGTGTTATCGCATCTGGGTAGAGACGCTTTCCCACCCCACTCGCAACAGTACTCAATTTTTTCGTCGTCCAGAATTCCATTGGAAAGTGTCGCACTTTTATCCAGAGAGGCACTTGCGTATGCTTCAATTTTCTCATAGCCATACCTGGTTCCCACTTTTGCAATACAATCGGCTGTCCCTGGAACAGCCATGGTCCTCCTTCAATGACTTCCTCCATATCAATTACTGATTTAAAGCGGAAGAAAAAGAAGCCATTAGTAGTCGCTGTGACCTCTCGTAGTGCCGGCCAAACCGAAAAGGCAAACTCCTTCAAATGATGATAGTACGGTCGTTTCCCCAAAAAGTAACCCACTGCTGTAGTTTCCCATTGTTTGGCTCCATCTCGCACAGTATCTAATGATGGACGAACTACAACCTCCCCATTTTGCATCGTTAGGGCAATGTATGATAGCGTTTTACGCGACGAATTGTTGAACGCAACGGTAATTTTATCATCAACATTCATTTGTGGACTAGTGTGCAAAGGAATATTCCCAATGAACAAAGGAGAGGATGCTATCTTTTTTCCAAAGTTGCTGTTTTTTTCTACTACATTGCTGATGTCATGCCCTGTGTTAGCAACAATGACATCATCAGCAGAGTCAGCGCTTACATCAGCAGAGTCAGCGCTTACATCAGCGGAGTCAGCGCTTACATCAGCAGATACAATGCTTACATCACCAGCTGCATCATCATGAATCTGCGTCACCTTGCTGTTCGTCGGAATCGCGTCTTTCACCGGCCGGAAAACTATAGATCTGGTCGGAAATGTTACAGGTCTTGAGCTAACCCTTGTGTTCGCCGTTTCCGCCTTTGTTCGGCCGCCAATGTCGCCGGAAATAAAGCTTCCCGACGAGAAAACCCCATCCCTCAACGCAGCGCTGTTTTCATTCGACTGTACACCAATCGCTGGCGGAATTATGGTCCTCAAAGCCTTGCATATCCCCCTTACCAGTGGTGGTTCAGTTAGCGGCGCCGGTCCCGGAAATAAATTTGCGGCAGGCTGCTTCCCAAAACGCGTCTCCCATTTCAGTTTCAACTCCTCAAGCGCCATTAATGAATCGTGGTCTTAGGCATCAATAACAACACGAGCTAATCGGATAAATTCAGCCATATTGAACGTACCTGTTCTCCGTTCGCCATTGTTGCTCGTCGAAGGTGCGCCGCCAAACCCTAGTTTTGGGCGGCGTACCAAATCTCCATCTTTTCCATCCAAGTTCGGATCTTTTGCCATGGGCATGGTGTCACCTTCATCAACAGTCACTAACCCATCGTCAGCCATGCCCCGATATGTCGCTGCCGTTTCGTCTTCCACAGGCGTCGTTTCATCTATTCTGAGAATGATGAACTTGGGGCTAAATCGACTGTTTTTTTTTCCAAAAAGCTTCCTATGCCATCCCCATGACCATGGCAGCAATGGGGAGCGTCAGAATCGCCGGCAGTTTCCTCCAATCGAACCTCCTTCAATGGCGACTTTTCGGTTTCCAACTGAATCTCGCGGGTTTCGCCGGAAAACTGCTCAACGAGGACTGCCGTTCGCTTGACACCATCACCGTCGGTCTCCCCTTCGCCGGCCGGAGCCTCTTCCTCGTCGCCGGCAGCAGTTCTAGTGGTTAGGGCAAGTGTGTGGGTGTTATGTGGTGTAGTAGTGTGTGAGAGAGAATATTGAGAGTCCATTTTTTAGAGAGAGAATTTTCTTTTTGATGTGATATTATTTTGCCGTGCTGATATGGACTCTCTAAGAATAAAGCAGGTCTGGATCGTTTTGCCGAATGGTTGCGACTTAGACTGAACATACAGAAAAGCCACTTGATTATATCACGCTCAGCGCAAACATTGCGTGAGGAGATGTTGGCACTACTCGGATTTCAGGAAGGGGTTCTTCCAATGAGGTATCTGGGGCTACCACTTATATCGTCTCGACTAACTATTGCAGATTGCCGTCCACTATTACTGAACATTGACAAACGGATCGCTGGATGGGAAGGTACAACTATATCTTATGCTGGTAAAGTACAAATTACTAAATCTGTACTTATATCACTAAGTCTTTATTGGGCATCAGCATTTATATTTTTTTTTTGGTAAAAGTAAGTTTCATTGAGTAAAAATGGTACAGTACAACAATATGTTCCCCAAATGGTTTATCCCTCGACAGGCCAAGGGATTCGCCATAATCGAAATAAAGCACATGCACTGACTGATCTAGCGAGTGAGATGCTATGGATTCGCTGTCTAATGTCGTCAATGATCAGTAATGCTATGGTAGTAGGCGTCCTCTCGGTGTGATCGAATCGTCTCAGGTTTCTTTCCTTCCAAATGTGTTATACACATGCTGCAAGGAGTGCTCTATAAGACATGTTGATTATGTGTTTATCCCTCCATCTCTATGAAGCCCATGTAATGTCATCCTTCCACTCTCTATTGGGCCATAAGAACCATATCGTTCTTCGAATTTCCATGACACATCTTCGACTAAATCTGCATTGGAAGAATAAATGTGCATGTGTCTCTGTCAGTCCTTCATTGCATAGGATACATGGGCCAAGGTGAGCAAGCCATGGTGTATCAGTCGTAGCCATCTTTTCTTGGATGGCAAGCCATAGAATAAATATGTGGCGTGGGATTTTGAGTGATCTTGAAAGTAGTGAAGACCAGCCTACTTTCGGCCCTGGTGGGTCAAATAACTCATAGATAGCCTGTGCTGTTGGTCGATCATTCTCAAATTTCCAAATTATACGGTCTTCCCCTCCAAAAATAGTTGGTAGTACATGTGTGATCTCCAAACACTCAATATCCGTGATAATGGGCCACCGCCATACTCCTTCATGAATCACCGTGCTTAGTCTGGATGACTCATCTAGTCCAAGAATCCTCGGTCCTCGTGGGAAGGTGTCGCAAAGAGGGCCAAGGTGGTGCCATGGATCCTGCCACAAGAAGAAATTCCTCCCATCTCCAATTCGGTAGTCTACCATGGTTTGGAGAAACATCCGTAATCGAAGGATTTTCCTCCATCCCCATGAGCCGCCATGGTCTGTAATCGTCGATATAGAGGTATGTTGTAGGCGTCCCTGGTACAGCCACTCAACCCAAATCGATGTCCTGTCGCATCTAATGACATCACATAGTTTTCTTGTCATCAATGCACGGTTCAAGGTACTGATATCCTTTAATCCAGGTCCTCCCTCCTCCTTAGGTCGGCATATATCTTTCCACGCAACCTTGGCATATCCACTATTCGTCGTTCCCTTCCACAAGAAAGCTCGCAACCTTTTCTCAATTTCATTAATAACTTTCTTTGGTAATATAAATGCCGATGCCCAGTAAATACTCAATGATATAAGTATAGATTTAATAATTTGTACTCTACCAGCATAGGATATAGTGGTACCTTCCCATCCAGCGATCCGTTTGTCAATCTTCAGTAATAGTGGACGGCAATCTGCAATAGTTAGTCGAGACGATATAAGTGGTAGCCCCAGATACCTCATTGGAAGAACCCCTTCCTAAAATCCGAGAAGTGCCAACATCTCCTCACGCAATGCTTGCGCTGAGCGTGATATAATCAAGTGGCTTTTCTGTACGTTCAGTCTAAGACTCGACCATTCGGCAAAACGATCCAGACCTTCTTTAAAGATTCTTAGAGAGTCCATATCAGCACGGCAAAATAATATCACATCATCAGCAAACCCCAACTGAAATATCCTGGCTGCCTCGCATTTCCAATGATAGGAAAATATCTCCTCCTGATCAATCAACTGCAGGAAACCCAAGTGCAGAACTTCCATCACAAGCACAAATAGGTAGGGTGATAAAGGGTCACCCTGCCGCAGTCCTCTGGCTCCTCGAAACATCGGCATTTATATTACCGAAGAAAGTTATTAATGAAATTGAGAAAAGGTTGCGAGCTTTCCTGTGGAAGGGAACGACGAATAGTGGCTATACCAAGGTTGCGTGGAAAGATATATGCCGACCTAAGGAGGAGGGAGGACTTGGATTCAAGGATATCAGTACCTTGAACCGTGCATTGATGACAAAAAAACTATGTGATGTCATTAGATGCGATAGGACATCGATTTGGGTTGAATGGCTGTACTAGGGACGCCTACAACACACGTCTATATGGACGATTACGGACCATGCCGGCTCATGGGGATGGAGGAAAATCCTTCGATTACGGATGTTTCTCCGAACCATGGTAGACTACCGGATTGGAGATGGGAGGAATTTCTTCTTGTGGCAGGGTCCGTGGCACCACCTTGGCCCTCTTTGTGACACCTTCCCACGAGGACCGAGGCTTCTTGGACTAAATGAGTCATCCAGACTAAGCACGGTGATTCATGAAGGAGTATGGCAGTGGCCCCTTATCACGGATATTGAGTGTTTGGAGATCACACATGTACTACCCACTATTTTTGGAGGGGAAGACCGTATAATTTGGAGATTTGAGAATGGTCGACCAACAACACAGGCTATTTATGAGTTATTTGACCCACCAGGACCGAAAGTAGGCTGGGCTTCACTACTTTCGGGATCACTTAAAATCCCACATCACATATTTATTCTATGGCTTTCCATCCAAGACAAGTTGGCTACGACAGACAAACCATGGCTTGCTCACCTTGGCCCATGTGTCCTATGCAAGGACTGACAGAGACACATGCACATTTATTCTTCCAATGCAGATTTAGTCGAAGATGTCTCACGGAAATTCGAAGAACGATACGATTCTTATGGCCCAATAGAGAGTTGAAAGATGACATTACATGGGCTTCACAGAGATCGAGGGGTAAACACATAATCAACATGTCTTATAGAGCACCACTTGCAGCATATGTATACCACATTTGGAAGGAAAGAAACCTGAGACGATTCGATCACACCGAGAGGACACCTACTACCGTAGCATTACGATCATTGAGAACATTAGATAGCAAATCCATAGCATCTCACTCTCTAGATCAGTCAGTACACGTGCTTTATTTTGATTATGGCAAATCCCTTGGCCTGTCGAGGGATAAACCATTTGGGAACCATATTGTTGTACTGTACCATTTTTACTCAACGAAACTTACTTTTACCAAAAAAAAAAAAAGGACTCTCCAAAATATCTATCTTCTCTCACACACACTAATACACCACCAAAAACACACACTAGCCCTATCTCTATATTCCCGCCGGCCGGCGAGTTGGGAGGCGGCGGTGAGGCGTTTGAGGACGTCGGAAATTCTGATGAAGCTGAAGGGAAGCCAAGGACGAGAAAGTTCGTTGGTTTTAATGGAGAAAAACACCTCCTTGCCATGGAAGATGAAGGGTCGGGCTCCACTAGTCCGGCGACCGACGGCGATTTTTTGCATTCCCATGGCAGCCCAAGGTCTGTGGGGGTGGAAGGATTGTTGTTGAGGAAGGAAGACGGATGTTTGGCCGGGGAAAAGACAGATCTGGAATCAAAGTTTTGCGCCGCCAACAATGGCGGAAATCGGTCATCTTCTCCAAGCGACTTCAATCTTGAGGAATTCCTCGTCCTTGCTAATAAAGTGGTCGACCATGGTGACGCCCAGGCCATGGCTGCGCTAAAGGATCTGAAACGACGTTGGGAGGTTCGATTTGGGATCGCGAAGTTGCGTTTGCCGGTGGAGTGTTTGAAGGTTGACGACCATCCGTTTGCTCGCGATTTGAGAAACGCCTACCGGAGACGTACAGTGACGACGACGACGAGTTCAGGGGCTGGAAGCATGGCAACGACCTTCCATCTTCGACAGGCTGTGCGTGGTAGGATAATTGCTGCAAATCCGCCGGCGGATTTGCACAGAAACGAAGAGAACAGATTGACGCCAGCGACTCTTGGACTTCCGGCGAACTGTGACGTGCACTGTGTTGCTGACGTGGTTGCCTCCGTGGGAAAAGTAGGTGCTGAGGTGGAGCGAGTTGATGACGTGGTTGCCTACTAGGGCTAACGTCAGCGTTGACGCAACAGATGACGTGGAGATGAAGATGGGTGATGCCACAGCTGAATTGGTTGAATACACTGCTGATGTCAGCCATGATGCAAGCCCTGATGATGTCAGCCATGATGCAAGTCCTGATGATGTCAGCCATGATGCAAGCCCTAATGATGTAAGCCCTGATGATGTCAGCTGTGAAGTCATCAATAATATGAAAAATTGCAGAATTTTTCCTAAGCAAACTAGACCTATTCCGACTGGATTATTTGTTGGGAACATACCACTACATGCTAGCCCTAATGCGATTGATGAAGATAAAATTGCCCACGCGTTTAATAACTCATCCCGTAAAACGTTATCTTTTATTGCCCCAACGGTTCAAAATGGGGAAACTATAGTCCGGCCGTCCTTGGACACAGTACGTGATGGATCCAAACGTTGGAAAACTACGGCTGTCGGATATTTTCTGGGGAAAAAGCCGGATTATCATCATCTGAAGGAATACGCTCATTCGATGTGGCCAGCACTAAGGGAGGTCACAGCGACAACTAATGGATTCTTTTTCTTCCAATTTAAAACACTCATTGATATGGAAGACGTGATCGAAGGGGGACCTTGGTTGTTCCAAGGACAACCAATAGTTTTGCAAAAGTGGGAACTAGGTATGGCCATGAGAAAGCTCCAACATAAGCATGTACCTGTTTGGATTAAACTCAGACACCTTCCTATGGAATATTGGACTACTGAGGGATTGAGTACGGTCGCTAGTGGAGTGGGTAAACCTCTTTACCCGGATGCAATAACGAGAGCATGCACGAGATTGGATTTCGCTCGTGTATGTGTGATGATTGATATAGCACATACGTTGACAAAACATATCATAGTCATGACACCAGATGAAAATGGAGGAGAAACACCTTGTAAAGTCGACGTTGAGTACGAATGGCTACCTCCAAAATGCACAAACTGTATGACTTTGGGGCACATGGCAAAGGACTGTCCACTGAACAAACCACACAAACCGAGTAAACCACCAGTAGCTGTGTATGTGGCAAAAACAAACATTCCTCTACCACAACCAAACAATGAAAAGAGCAGAAAATCGATGAGACCGACAATGGTTGACATACCGAGACGTGAGGAGCGAGAAGTGCTTAGGGAATGCAAAAATGCCAAACATGATGATAGGGGTAAGGCATTGGTTATTTATAATGCCTTTGGTGCTTTGCAATTAATTGATGACGCAGGTGAATCCTCGAGGGGTCCTAACACAAGCAGCCCCATTAATCATGACTCATGTTGAACCTTGCCGTGTGGAATGTCCGTGGGCTGAATAAACGAGACCATCAGCTTGCATACCTTGTCTCAGAATTCAGGTTACATTTCTTGGGCATACTTGAAACGCGTGTTCAACTGAATAATATTATGCATATACAGTCCTATTTGCTCCCTCAATGGAAGTGGTTTACTGATATAATTCCATTGGAAACCGTATATGGCTAGCGTGGATGAGAATTTTATTGATGTCTATATTCTTGACCTGGGTGAACAATTCGTGCACTGTCGTATCACTAGTAAAGCTGTTAATGAATCTGTTATTGCTACTGTTGTTTATGGTGCAACTGAGGTGATTGACCATCGAATTTTGTGGACTGCACTGGAAACACTCGCCCAGCAGTGCTCAGACGTCCCGTGGTTGGTGGGAGGGGACTTTAATGCAGTACGAGACCTTAATGAGGTATGTGGCATTTCAGGAGATATAAGGATGGCCACAGCAGAATTTAATACTGGTATTCTGGAGGCGGGCCTGATTCCACTTCCAATGCAAGGTGAATGGTTTACATGGCATAATTGCAGTACAACCGCGCGGAGTTTATGGAAGCGGTTGGATCGGATCCTTATTAACGATTGTTGGCTGGCAAGGTTCCCTACCTCATCCTATCATAGTCTTACACCACGGACATCTGACCACTCGCCACTGGTTCTACATGGGGATACACAACAACTTAATGGAGGTATGTTTCGATTTGATAACTATCTGGCCCTTTCACCTGAATTCATTCCCAATGTACAGAGCATTTGGCATCATGAGGTTGTTGGTATACCTATGTATACCGTGACACGTAAACTGAAGGCACTTAAACCGGTCTTCCGACTACAGAGGAGGAATAAGGGGGATTTGACGCTGAATGTCCAATTAGCCAAAGGTTTTCTCGATGAGGCACAACAATTGGTGAGCTTTGACAGACAGAATGAGCTCTACTTGCTCCTGAAACATTGCTGTCGAATCGTTTATGCTAAGGCGGCAAAACTCGAACAAATTATGTTGCAACAAAGAGCTAAGATGCAGTGGATGAAAGACGGAGACCAATGTTCCAGGGTTTTCTTTCGGAAGATTGCTTAGAGACGAGTAATGAGGAGAATCTTGAAGATCAATGATGAGAATGGTACCACACACACGGATCAAGGGGAGGTCGCCCATGAGTTTGCCTCATACTATCAGAACCTTTTAGGAGGTACTAGACGACGGTTGACAGTGGATATTCGATACCTTAGACCATGGGCGAGGCACTGTATTACTGATGAGGAAGCTAGCCACTTACTCCTACCAGTATCGCCGAATGATGTGAAGCAAGCAGTGTTTGATATCGCTGAAGACAAGGCGCCGGGACCTGATGGTTACTCGTCAGGGTTTTTTAAAGCAGCTTGGCCTGTGATAGGAGAAGAAGTAACGAGGGCAGTTCTAGATTTCTTTTCCACCGAAAAACTACTGAAACAGATCAACTCCACAATTTTGGCTCTAATACCAAAGGTACACACTCCTATGTCGGTTAATGATTTTAGACCGATTTTCATGCTGCAATGTTTTATACAAGATCATTGCGAAACTACTTGTTCAGAGACTTAGTGTTTTGCTAGACAAGATTATTAGCCCCTGTCAGACAGCTTTTATTCCGGGAAGAAGCATTGGGGACAACATTATGTTAGCCCAGGAACTATTCTCGGGCTATAACCAGATGCGCCTACCTCC
>NC_026147.1:22950395-22954465 GCF_000512975.1 Sesamum indicum
TTGTTCGGATTCCCTCCTAAGTTCACAAGGTGGATCGAGGAGTGTATTTCCACGACATCATTCTCAATTGGTCTCAATGGAAAACCTCATGGGTTCTTTACTGGATCGAGAGGATTACGATAGGGAGACCCACTATCGCCTTATCTGTTTGTCCTCGTTATAGAAGCTTTACATTTGGAATTCTTGCAACGAATTGAGCAGGACATGCAATTCACCTATCATTTGAAGTGTGAGAGTTCCAAGGTTTTCCAGATGGGATTTGCAGATGACCTACTTCTTTTCTGTCGAGCTGACTTTGACTCCATCAGAGTCTTCAAGGAGGGATTGGACTGGTTTGCGGAGGTGTCGGGCCTGAGGCTGAGTGTTCAAAAAAGCCACTTAATCATATCCCGTTCGGCTCAAGAATTGAAAGATCAGATGTTGGAGATTTTGGGCTTCCAAGAGGGGCATCTACCGATGAGGTATCTGGGTCTCCCCTTAATCTCTTCTAGACTGTCTATCTCTGACTGTGAGCCTCTTATTTCAAAAATCGATGCACGCATTACTGGATGGGAAGGGATTTCGTTATCATATGCTGGGCGGGTACAAATCATCAAATCCGTACTTTCGACATTGAGCTTATACTGGGTATCTGCATTCATACTACCTAAAAAAGTTATCAATGAAATTGAGAAGAGGTTGAAGAATTTCCTATGGAAGGGTACAACGTCTAGTGGCTACGCCAAGGTAGCCTGGAAAGATGTGTGTCGACCGACAGATGAGGGGGGACTCGGGTTCAAGGACATCTCTACCTTGAATCGCGCATTAATGAGCAAGAAATTATGTGATGTTATCCGGTGTGACAGGACATCCATCTGGGTTCAATGGCTTTACCAAGACCGATTACGAGCCACATCAATTTGGACTGTCCGTGAACATGGAGGTTCTTGGGGATGGCGGAAAATGCTCAGGCTCCATCCTTTTCTTCGCTCTATCGTGGATTCCCAGATTGGAAATGGAGATAGATTCTTTGTTTGGCAGGACATGGCATCACTTGGGTCCACTTATTGAGCGGTTCCCTCGTGGTCCACGTCATCTTAGACTTGAAGAATCTGCAATACTCAGTTCGGTGATTTCAGCGGGAGAGTGGCAATGGCCTACCATCACGGACTTCGAATGTTTGGAGATCACACATAACCTACCACTTATTCTTGGAGGTGAGGATCGGGTGGTGTGGAGATGTGACGAAGGGCAACCTACTACTCAGGCCCTCTACCGATTATTCGCTCAGTCTGAGCTGAAAGTAGGATGGTCTTCACTACTTTCGGGCTCCTTGAAGATTCCTCGTCATTCGTTCATCTTATGGCTCGCCATCCTTGGCAAACTACCTACAAGAGAGCGCTAGTAGATCGAGCTGTAGGTGCATGGACTTGGCTAGTGAAGCACAAACCACTCATCTTTCCATAGAGAGTGCTACCCTAGAGTACGATATTGGTTCGCCATAGGTCCGAAGGGCTGTCTCTTGTGTGCGATGGTTGGGCATGAATGGAGCTTGCTCGGTAGAAAGGAGAGTAAGCTTTCGGGAAGTAGAGATCGAGCGTAGAAATACCAGTAGAACAATTCTTTATTACATACAATTAGTTAAAGGATAAAGCTGAACAGACGCTTCTCGCAAGCAGCAACCATCCATAGCGAGAGGGATCCCTTGTCTTCTAAGCCTAACTTCTTTTTATAGAATAGCACGATAGAAGCCCTAACCTATAGCAAGAGTCTAACCGCCTTCCTGCATTGATGGACTGAACCAGGAATGAGAATAGCCTAGTCTCCTTATGAAGTGAAGATCTTCGATTCCACCAGCATAAAAATACAAATACACCCAAAAAAAAAAAAAAGACAAAGAAGTCCCTAAATGAGTCCTTTTGGGCCTTATTTCCTTGTCTAACCGAGACCACTAGCAACCTGAAGATGGGCTAGAAGAACTTGGGCATTTTGGCATCTAAGTCCCTTTTTAGTGGATCAAACTCGTCCTCCAGAATTGCTAGACGACCCAGCACATCCTCAAGCAGTTTTCCGAGGCTCTCAACCTTGTCCAGCTCTTGTTCCGCTTAAGTCCCTTTTATTTAGAGATAGCATCCCTTTGGGCCTCAAGCTCCGTGGCCTGTTCACAGCCTTGATGGGCCCGATAAGGCAGAGTAAGCCTGACGTATCGTGGATCCGATCTAGACTTGATATCTCGGATCCAGAGGATTAGAAGTGGTAGCTACGTGAGTGGGTGAACTTTCAACTAGACTAGAACAGAGCCTGAAGGTCGACGACCTCTAGAGGATGAGAGGGATGGAGAAGAGGCAGCTCGACGAGGTGAGACCCGTGGGGATTTGACCTGGTAAAAGAAAGATTAGAAGGGCGGATAGCGGGTACAGAAGAAAAAGAGATGAGGCGGACGAAGTACGCTCAGATGTATAAAAAGCCGTGACAGTCTTAGAGGGGACAGAGAGTGAGATAGCAGGAGAGGGATGAAAGCAAGAAATGCAGTTCATTTTTCCATATCAGCAGTTGAAAGGAAAAAAATAACTATACTATATAAATCATTTTTTTTTCACGTCTCTAATAGATGCTTGAAGGGAAAGGGATCTGATCTTCTTGCAATTTAGGAAGGGGAATTATGGGTACTGCTGATGATGATGGTGAGGCATCAAAGAGAGGTGACGCTGCAGGTGTTGTTGATGAACAGAGATGGATCAGGTTTATTAGTACCACCAAAGTTGTAGAGACGGTTTTGGAAGAATTTGCAGTGAATCACTACAATGCTGTGAGTACCTAAAAACAAGGCAAGGATACAGTGGAGTGGGTAAACCACTTTACCCGGATGCAATTACGAGAGCATGCACGAGACTGGACTTCGCTCGTGTATGCGTAATGTTGGATGTGACCTCAAATTTACCAAAGCACATTATTATAATGACACCGGATGAGGACGGAGGAGAATCACCTTGTAAAGTAGACGTTGAGTACGAATGGCTACCCCAGAAGTGCAACAGTTGTATGACATTAGGACACTCTGCCAAAGAGTGTGTTCTCAACAAACCAAAACAAGCTAAAGCACCGATTACTGTATATGTACCGAAAGTGGGAACGCCGCAAGAGCCCGAACGGAGTAAAAACAATCCTAACAAGGATGGTGATACTAATTCTATATCGACCCGGCCACCACAAGTGCCTGATCGGAACAAGAGCAGACCACCACCAACTCCAATAGTAGAAAAGCAAAGAGAGGGATGAGAGTACCCTAGGAATGCAACTGGGCCAAGTGGTGAGGAGAGGGGTAAGGCGCTTGTTATATATAAGACTTTTGATGCACTTCACCTATTGGATGATATAGATGAGTCGTCTCGGGGTCCTAAGCATAGCAGCCCCATGCCTAGTGATCCATGTTGAATGCAGCAATATGGAATGTTCGTGGCCTGAACAAAAGAGATCATCAGCTAGTAGTCAAAGACATCGTTGCTGAGTTCAGGTTATAATTCCTCGGTCTCCTTGAAACTCGTGTTCGTATCAATAATGTATCTCATATTCAGGCTTTTTTACTACCTCAATGGAAATGGTTTGTGGATTATGGATCGTCTGGAAATCGGGTTTGGATAGCGTGGGATGAAAATTTTATTGATGTTGATGTGGTTGAACGTGGCACACAGTTTATTCACTGTCATGTTAATATCCATGCACTTCATGAATCCATTGCTATTACTGTTATTTATGGGGCAAATGAGCTAGTAGAGAGGAGGGCATTATGGAGTTCCATGGAGACTATTGCTATGCAGTGTACCGATATCCCGTGGCTTGTTGGAGGGGATTTCAATACAGTGCGCGACCTTAGTGAAATCTGTGGTGTATCAGGAGATATTCGAATGGCCATGGAAGACTTTAACACTTGCATCCAGAATACAGGATTATTACCATTACCCATGCAGGGAGAATGGTACACATGGCACAATTGTAGTGCTGGGCCACGAAACCTCTGGAAAAGACTGGATCGCATGCTGATCAATGATAGATGGATGGATCGGTTCCCGACATCATATTATTCTTGTCTC
>NC_026147.1:22954542-22955087 GCF_000512975.1 Sesamum indicum
CCGGGTAGTACTAGCTAAAGCAGCTAAACTTGAACAGATTATGCTTCAACAGAGATAAAAAATGCAGTGGATGAAGGGGGGTGACCAGTGCTCCCGGGTGTTCTTTCGTAAGATTGCTCAAAGGAGATCGGCAAGGAGAATCTTACAAATCAATGATGATAATGGAACCACTCACACAGATCCAGGAGCAGTAATTAATGAGTTTGTCATGTACTACCAAAATTTACTTGGTGGGGAACGACGAAGAGACATGATAGATCTTCGATTCTTGCGACCATGGGCTAGACATATATTGAGTGAAGATGATGTCAACTCCTTAGTCTTGCCATTTACACATACGGATGTCAAGCAGGCGATTTTTGACATTGCGGAAGATAAGGCACCTGGGCCGGACGGGTATTCATCGGGCTTCTTCAAAGCTGCATGGCCTATAGTCGGGCAGGAGGTATCTTCGGCAGTATTGGATTTCTTTAATACGAGCCGAATTCTGAAACAGATAAATACTACACTTTTGGCGCTCATACCAAAGGTACATTCCCCTATGA
>NC_026147.1:22955187-22961288 GCF_000512975.1 Sesamum indicum
TATTAGTCCGTGCCAAGCGGCGTTTGTGCCCGGACGAAGCATAGGAGACAATATTATGTTGGCGCAGGAATTGTTTACGGGATATAACCAGACTCATCTACCACCCCGGTGTGCTTTAAAAGTGGACATTCGGAAGGCATATGATACGGTGGAGTGGGACTTCCTGATAGCTATGATGGAATTATTTGGGTTCCCCCATACATTTGTGAAATGAATTGAGGAGTGTGTCACAACACCCTCATTTTCCGTTGGGCTTAATGGGAAACCTCACGGCTTCTTTACGGGGGCCAGAGGGCTTCGGCAGGGTGATCCTCTATCACCGTACTTGTTCGTGCTTGTGATGGAAGTCCTACAGTTGGGTTTCCTACAGTTGATTGACCAGGATGAATTATTTTCCTTTCATTGGAAGTGTGATGCAGCCAGGAGAAAAGCCACCTCATTATCTCACGTTCAGCACAAGGATTACGAGAAGAGATGCTGGAAGTACTCGGGTTTCAAGAGGGAGTCCTACCGATGAGGTATTTGGGGCTACCTCTTTTATCTTCTCGATTAACAGTTGCTGACTGTAACCCATTATTGTTGAAAATTGATAAATGCATTGCGGGTTGGGAGGGTATGGCTCTTTCTTATGCTGGTAGGGTGCAGATTATTAAATCTGTACTCTTGTCGCTGAGTTTATATTGGTCATCGGCGTTCATCCTGCCAAAGAAAGTTACTAACGAAATTGAGAAGAGACTGCGAACTTTCTTGTGGAAGGGGACAACAAACAGTGGTTATGCGAAGGTAGCATGGAAAGATCTATGCCGACCGAAAGATGAGGGAGGACTAGGATTCAAAGATATTGCTATCTTGAATCGCGCATTAATGACAAAGAAATTCTGTGATATCATCAGATGCGATAGGACCTCAATTTGGGTTGAATAGCTTTACCAGGGTCGATTACGAGACACCTCCATTTGGACAATTAGGGAGCATGGAGGCTCATGGGGTTGGCGGAAAATTCTACATCTACGGGTTTTCCTCCGCCCTATGGTGGACTATCAGATCGGCGATGGGCGAACTTTTTACCTTTGGCAGGACCCGTGGCATTATCTCGGACCGCTCAGTGTCACATTCCCACGGGGACCGAGGCTACTCAGAATGGAGGAATTAGCCAGACTAAGCACGGTGATTAATGAAGGAGAGTGGCAGTGGCCCCCTATCACAGATTTTGAGTGTCTCGAGATCACACATGATTTACCCACAATCCATGGAGGGGAGGATCGAATTATTTGGAGATTTGATCGTGGAAAACCCACAACTCAGGCTCTATATAGGCTTTTTGATCCCCTAGGACCGAAAGTAGGCTGGTCTTCACTACTTTCGGGATCACTAAAGATTCCACGTCATTTGTTCATCCTGTGGCTTGGTATTCTAGGCAAATTGGCTACGACGGACAAATCATGGTTAGCACACCTTGGCCCATGTATTCTATGTAATGAGGGAGCGACAGAGACACATGACCACTTATTCTTTCAGTGCAGATTTAGTCTACAGTATCTCACAGCAATCCGGAGAGTGGTACGATATCCTTGGCCCAATAGAGATTGGATAACGGATATTGAATGGGCTTCCCAAAGATGGAGAGGTAAACACATTGTTAACATATCTTATCAAGCACTATTAGCATCATGTGTTTACCACATTTGGAGGGGAAGAAACTTGAGACGATTCGAGCACACCGAGAGGACACCTAGCACCATGGCTTTATTGATAGTTGAGGATATCAAGCAGCGGATCCTTAGTATCTCTCTACCTAGATCAGTCAGTACGCTTTATATATGGCGTATCCCTTGGCCTGTCGAGGGAGAAACCAGCTGATAACCACACTGTTGTACTGTACTACTATTTTATTTTACTTAATGAAACTTACATTTACCAAAAAAAAATAGAAACGTTTGGATTCTGGGTTTTTACATGTTGTCTATTTCTTAAGTAAAAAAGAATAAACTATTAATAATACCACTTTATCTTTTCCACACAAATATATGCTATTCCAACACAAAGACTAATGGTTTCACTGGCAGCAGACAATGAGCAAGAATTTTCGATTTTAGACAGAAAGGCAATCAATTTAACTCCAATTGCAACCAGTTCCAACAAAAGAGAAGAGAAGCATCATATCCCTGCACAAGTTTCAATTCCAAAGAAAGAAAAATCATTGATATATCAAAACCCACATCAATTTAATCAATAAAGATGAAAGCTATCTCAGTCTCAGGATAAAAATAGCAAGAACAAGAAAATCGAAGCAGATAAATCCCATGACAATGAAGACGACGAGCCTTTCTTGGTCTCTGCATTTTTGTTCTTCAACGAGATAAAGACGCACAAAATGAATATAAGAATGTTCATCTTCCTCATGGCCTGCTGCTTCAAGGATTGAAATCGGCATCTTCTCTTGCTATGGTTTCTTTCACTTAATTCTTTGATTGGTTCTTATCTTTCTTCTCTCTCTCTTATCTCTTATCCCAAAGAAAACCACCCACAAGAACCAGAGAGAGTGGTGAGTTGCAGAGTCTCTTAAGTCAATTGTGGGAAAGTGGCGGGAAATGGGACACTGAAAAGACCAAAGTGCCCTTGTAACTGAAAGTTTGTTGTAGGGGTTTGAGAGATGCAACTTGTGAAGGGATGGGACAAGAATGCCCTTGAATCTGTTGGCTAATTTAGGTTGATCCTAGCTGTTGATTACATATGCTTGAAGATGAGACCATTGCGTGCATGGGGCCTACAATGGATGGACAGGATTCTATTAGAGTTATTGATATCGTTTATCCTGGCCTATCTTTCTGATGTGCTATTACTAACCTTACCTGCCTAGCTCCCCTGAAAAAAGGGAACTACCTTGCTTCAGCACATGATTCGGAAAACAGCCTCAAATTGAGCTTTTAGCTATATAAACGCTTCCCTAACGAGTGGGAAAAGAGATCGGTGGTATCGATGTGGATGAAAGGCAGAGATGAGAGCGAGAGAAGATGAGTGTAACGAAGCCTGAAAGGTAAAGGCGGAGCTCCATCTGTAGCTGCAGAGACAAATCCCTGCACGAGAGAAAGATTTTGATGAGTCCAGGCATGAAAGAACAAAAACATCTTAGTTAGGATCGTGAATTATTAGTTTGAGTTCTGGGGTGGAACTATCTTATCTAACCGAGCGATAGGGCTCCGTTCCGTATAAAGTTTATCATGACGAATGTGACGATTCATTCGATTGAGAGGTTCAATGCCTTTTGAAACCCTCCTCCTCATTTAGATTCCTACTCCTGCATCGGGAGTTAGAATATCAGTCCGTCCCTTTCTTTATTACTTGAAAGGAAGTCTTATTGGGCCTTTTCGGGATTTCATTCTTCTTGTCGGCTACCCCCTCTTAGTTTTGAGTAGGCGTTTGGGGTTGGGGATTCTACTGAAGAAAGGGAAAGAATAACGATTTTGACTCCAGCTTTAGTCCCTAGATCAAGGAACAGGTCGACATTTTTCACAAATTTGACGAACGGAAGCTCTTATTTTCATATTTGTCATTCCTTATCTTAATTCTGAATCTACTTCTTGGTAGAAAATAAGTTTCTTCCAAGAATCAGAAATTAGACTCGAGAATCGATAGATCTCATTTGTGTACAGGGCTGTGGCACGACTCCAAGGGGATTGACAAGTTCTAAACGGAATATTTGAACTTACTTGGAATCCACCACAAAGGATTGCCTAATCGCAGTTTGTCGGAAAAGAGTGGACAAGGAATGAAAATCGACATACTTATGTAGGATTCGTCTGTCTTGTCTTTGAGCGTAGAACTCCATCTTCGTATAGAGAGTTATCCAATGCCTACTCTTTCCTTTTTTTCTATTTCTTCAAGGTTACTCTAATAAATGCATTCTGCTTTTCCCGCTATCTAATATAGACCTTTACAGCGGCTATCAGGTACGTGCTCTTTTCCCGCTATCTAATATAGACCTTTACAGCGGCTATCAGGTACGTGCTGCTAACTAGAGAGCACAAGATTGTCTCTCAAGTAGGGCACCTATTTTATTTGACACATCAAATCAAAATAGAATATCATATATCCAAGTACAGGCTTTCTCCCTGAACTCTTGAGCTAAGGATTACATTTATTGCGCCTTTGAACATGTCTCATCTAATTGAAGCGCATGATTCATCAAATAGTAGCGAATATTTGATTCAAGTAGCTCGACTTCTTTATCCATTCAAGTTATAGTGACTATCCGTCCTTCTTGTTATTCTCATTCAATAGTAGGAACTTCTTTGCCAGGATCAAAGGCTTCTTTAATCATCAGGAAGCTGATTTGAATAAAAAGTAAACATAGGATTAGGTCTCACCTGCGCTAGGGACTTTCATTGAATCAATCTCGGTATGTCAATCGGAAGCTCAAGAATAGAGAGTATCTTCCTTTCAGTAGCCTCTGGTCTTGCAGTTGGGTTTCCCCGCCCCGCCCAAACTAATGATTCCGTTAAGAAAATATCCCATAATAAGATATACGAATAAGACGGATCAGACCGAACTGCCAATGCATTCATTCCATCTCCACCGAAATTACCCCTATCAATAGCTCCTTCCCTCTTCTATGAAGTTGAAGTAAAGCAAGCGAGCCTTTCGATCGAGGGAGACTGATCTGAGTCAGTTTATCCAGTATTTTAGGAAATGTTCGGGATAGATTCACGCTTTCCCGATCTTTTTTATATATATATAAATTAGCGCTTTTGTGGGCTACGGGTGGAGGACTATGAGCTCGTTCACTCAATCCCGGGGAAACAACTCCCTTAGCCTTAGTTGGAAGCTAAACCAAAGTGAAGCTTTTAGGTTCGTAGAGAAAGCTATTTTGCAGATATACCCATAGATCCATGTTCCTGAACAGTCTCGGAGAAGACCACCAGCACCCGACTTACCAGAATGTCCCGTTGCAGCACCATCCGTATTGAATTTGAACCAGCCAATGGAAGGAAATTCCCAAGCAATCCACTTGCTTACCTTTATACTTGGCTCAGTTTTATTCGAATAGAAAGCATAGACAGACATCCATCTTTATTCCTTATATTAGCGAATGGAAAGCTGAAGTGTGGAAGGAGACCCTGTCATTCAGTGAAAATATAGTGAGTAAGGTAAGGGGGAAGTCCAGTGGCTGAAGTGAAGTAAAAGAAAGAAAGGATGGCTGAGTGGCTTAAGTAAGGCATTGGTTTGCTAAATTGACATACAATATTACATATTCCCTCTTGGTGAGGTAGGCTCTCTCTCTTGATTAAGGGCTGATAGTTGGTTCATTAGGAAATCTTTATAAAAGACTGATATCCTTCTATCAAGGAGAGATTGATATATGAAATGATTAGAATTAGAATGATTCCAGTTACTCACAGCGGTGCTACGATCAGGTCTTGTCTCTCCTCTCGCATCTGTGTCAACTGTCCGTTGCTGTATCAGTAGCGGAAAGCTTTACATTGAACCAGAGGAAAGAAGCCTCCTCCGACTCAAGCATTGGATTAGCTTCAGGCATTTCAGGATATTCTCGAGAAGACCAAGTTGAGTAAAGAGAATTTTATTGTAGAACCGGTCCCCCCGTTAGATCGAAAAAATGTATTACAAGCTCCCATGGAAAGCGTTTTGATCAATTCATTCCACCAGCACCTTCTGTGCTCTTCAAACCTGCCCTTAGGCAAGGTCCTGGGGGAGTCGGGCGGAAGTTCGGATACTCTATCGGCGAAGTTAGCAGCTAAGGATCACCAAGATGCGAGACCCCCCTTTCTTTTATAACTCTCTAGTAGCTCAGTTACGAATAAACATCCTCTTATTAATACTTGCATGAGCGGATAGATCAGATATTGATGTAAGTAGTGAAAGAGGCGCGCCAACAAATAGGCTTGTTTTTCTTTATTATCCCGCGGAATCCTATGTGAGAAAGGGAATCTGGTAGTCCCTCGACAGGCCAAGGGATACGCCATAGTCTATAAAGGGCCCATGTACTAATCGAACTGGAAAGATTAAGGCTCAGAATCCTCTGCCTAACATCATCAATAATATGAGAAGCCAATACATTAGGCGGGTGTTCACTTTGTTGGAAC
>NC_026147.1:22961767-22991767 GCF_000512975.1 Sesamum indicum
ATAAATAATCTGAAGGCATTCCAAATCCGTTATGAGGGGCCAGTGCCATTGGCCCTCATCAATAACCGTATTGAGTTTGGTAGATTCATCAAGCCCAAGTAAACTCGGTCCTCGTGGAAATCGAGAAATCAGGGGGCCCAGGTGATGCCATGGATCCTTCCACAGAAAGAAGTTCCTCCCATCTCCAATATAACACTCCACCATTGGTTTGATAAGGCTGCATAGACGAAGCAGCTTTCTCCAACCCCACGATCCACCCTTCTCATCAACAGTCCAAATGGAATTATTGTGTAGTCGTCCGAGCTGTAGCCACTCAACCCAGATAGACGTTCGGTCACATCTAATGACATCACACAACTTCTTAGTCATTAATGCTCGGTTCAGCGCATCAATATCTTTAATTCCAAGGCCTCCTTGCCCAATCGGTTTGCAAACATCCTTCCACGCAACTTTGGCAAAACCCGTCATTGAGGTGCCTTTCCAAAGGAACCTTCGAAGGCGTTTCTCAACTTCCTTAATGATCGCCTTCGGTAGTATGAATGCAGAAGCCCAATAAATGCTCAATGCTGAAAGTACAGATTTAATGATTTGTACCCGCCCAGCATATGATAGCGATACTAATGAGGTGTGTGGCGTCTCGGGAGATATAAGGATTGCTATGGAAGATTTCAACAATTGTATTCAGGAAGCTGGATTGTTGCCAATGCCTATGCAAGCTGAATGGTATACTTGGCACAATTGCAGCATGTCTACGAGGAGCCTATGGAAACGATTGGATAGGATACTCATCAATGATCACTGGCTCGCACGGTTTCCTACTTCATCATATCATAGCCTTACACCCCGTACCTCGGACCACTCGCTGTTGGTCTTATTTGGGGATTCACAGCATCATAATAATGGAGGTATGTTTCGGTTCGATAATTACCTAACCCTATCGCCTGATTTTATCCCCAGTGTCCAGAATATTTGGCAACATGAGGTGATTGGCATGCCTATGTATTCTGTGACACGTAAACTTAAGGCCCTGAGGAAACGAAAAAATGCAAAATTTCTCTCTCTAAAAAAATGGATCCTCTCTATTCTCTCTCACACACTTCTACACCACAAAACTCACACACTCTTGCCCTAACATCTAAACCCGCTGCCGGCGTCGATGAAGAGACTCCGGCCGGCGAAGGGGAGACCAACGGTGATGGTGTCAGGCGAATGGCAGTCAACCTTGAGCAGTTTTCCGGCAAAAACCGTGAGTTTCACGAAAAGTTGCCATTGAAGGAGATACGATCGGATGAAACTACCGGCGATTCTGATGCTCCCCCTTGCTGCCATGGTCATGGGGATGGCACAGGAAGCATTTTCGGAAAAAATACAGTCGATTTAGGCCCAAGTTCAGCAATTTCAGAATTAGGGTTCCGCACCGTTGGGGAAGATGAATCGACGCCTGTGGAAGATGAAACGGCAGCGACATTTCGGGGCATGGCTGACGATGGGTTAATGACTGTTGATGAAGAAGACACCATGCAAATGGGAAAAGATCTGAACTTGGATGGAAAAGATGGAGATTTGGTGCGCCGCCCGCAACTAGGGTTTGGCGGCGCACCTTCATCGAGCAGCAATGGCGAACGACGAACAGGTACGTTCAACATGGCTGAGTTTATCCGTTTAGCTCGTGTTGTTATTGATGCCGGAGACCATGATTCATTATCGGCGCTTGAGGAGTTGAAACGGAAATGGGAGGCGCGTTTTGGGAAGCAGCCGGCCGCGAATTTTTTTCCGGAACCGGCGCCGCTAACTGAACCACCACTGGTAAGGGGGATACGCAAGGCTTTAAGGACGATAACCCGGCCGGCAGTTGGTGTACAGGCGAACGGAAACAGCGCTGCATTGAGGGATGGAACTTTCTGGTCGGGAAACACTATTTCCGGTGACTTTGGTGGCCGAACAGAGGCGGAAACGGCGAGTACAGGACCTGTAACATTTCCGACCAGATCTACAGTAGTCCGGCTGGTGAATAACGCGATTCCGGCGAACAGCAAGGTGGCGCAGATTGCTGATGCAGCTGCTGATGTAAGCATTGACCATGATGGTGTAAGCGTTGACCCTGCTGATGTAAGCGTTGACTCTGCTGATGTAAGCACTGACACTGCTGATGATGTCATTGTTGCTGACATAGGGCATGACATCAGCAATATAGTTGAAAAAAACAGCAACTTTGGAAAAAAGATAGCATCCTCTCCTTTGTTCATTGGGAATATTCCTCTGCACACTAATTCACAAATGAATGTTGATGATAAAATTACCGTTGCGTTCAACAACTCGTCGCGTAAAACGCTATCATACATTGCCCCAACGATGCAAAATGGGGAATTTGTAGTTCGTCCTTCATTAGATACTGTGCGAGATGGAGCCAAAAGATGGGAAACTACGGCAGTGGGTTACTTTTTGGGGAAACAACCATACTATCATCATTTGAAGGAGTTTGCCTTTTCGATTTGGCCGGCACTACGAGAGGTCACAGCGAATACTAATGGATTCTTTTTCTTCCGATTTAAATCTGTAATTGATATGGAGGAAGTCATTGAAGGAGGACCGTGGTTGTTCCAGGGACAGCCGATTGTATTGCGAAAGTGGGAACCAGGTATGGCTATGAGAAAATTGAAGCATACGCAAGTGCCTGTCTGGATAAAACTGCGACACCTTCCAATGGAATTCTGGACGACAAAAGGATTGAGTACTGTTGCGAGTGGGGTGGGCAAGCCTCTTTACCCTGATGCGATTACGCGAGCATGCACGAGACTGGACTTCGCTCGTGTATGCGTGATGATTGATGTTACACAGACATTGAGGAAACATATTATTATAATGACACCAGATGAAGATGGAGGGGAAACCCCATGCAAGGTAGATGTCGAGTATGAATGGCTTCCCCCAAAATGCACAGAATGCATGACATTGGGACATTCGGCAAAGGAGTGTATGTTGACTAAACCTCAGAAACAGAAAAAACCCCCGGTAAAGGTATATGTGCCAAAAGTCCACATTCCCACTCCAACAGATCCTGAAGCAAGTCAATTGAATCACGAGACTGTAGTTGAGGTGGAAGATGTTACGAGACGAGAGGAAGGTGCAGATCAGACTGAACATGAAGTCTCCTCACACAATGAGAGGGGTAAGGCAGTGGTTATTTATAATACATTTGATGCTTTGAACTTACTTAACGATACAGATGAGAATACTAGGGGTCCTAACATATGCAGCCCCACTAGTAGTATTCCATGTTGAATATCGCGATACGATACAGATGAGAACACTAGGGGTCCTAACATATGCAGCCCCACTAGTAGTATTCCATGTTGAATATCGCGATATGGAACGTCCGGGGGCTGAATAAGAGAGACCATCAGCTCGCATTAAAGGACCTTGTCTCTGAATATAGGCTAAATTTTATGGGCATATTAGAAACTCGCGTTCGGATTAACAGTGTCGTGCATATTCAATCTTTTTTGCTTCCTCATTGAAAATGGTTTGTTGATTATGCATCTGTGGGTAATCGTATATGGATTGCGTGGGATGAGAATGAAGTTGATGTTCACTATCACAGCCTTATGCCGCGGACTTCTGACCATTCACCACTAGTAATTCATGGGGACAGGCAGAATCAAACTAGAGGTATGTTTCGTTTTGACAACTACCTAACTCTCTCACCTGAATTTATCCCCAGCGTGCAGAATATTTGGAATCAAACAGTCATTGGGGTTCCTATGTTTTGCGATAACCGTAAACTTAAAGCCTTGAAACCAGTCTTCAGACAACAAAGGAGGAAAAAAGGAGATTTGACACTTAATGTTCACCTAGCCAAAGGATTTCTTGACGAGGCACAACACTTGGTGAGCCTAGATAGACAGAATGAGGCTTTTTTACAACTGGAACACTGTTGTCGCCTTGTTTATGCAAAAGCGGTGAAGCTGGAACAAATCATGTTGCAACAACGAGCCAAGATGCAATGGATGAAGGGAGGCGACCAATGCTCCCGGATTTTCTTTCGTAAAATTGCTCAGAGAAGGGTGGCGAGGAGGATAATGCAGATCAATGATGATAATGGGACCACCCATACGGAGTCAGGAGAAATTACCAATGAATTTGTCCGTTACTACCAAAACCTCTTAGGTGGTAACAGACGACAACTACCGTTGGATATTCGCTTCCTTAGACCTTGGGCACGACATGTACTTACCACTGAGGAGGCAGGACAATTAATAGTGGCGTTCAGCCCGAAAGATGTGAAGCAGGCAGTATTTGACATCGCAGAGGACAAGGCCCCGGGACCTGATGGGTTCTCCTCAGGATTCTTTAAAGTAGCCTGGTCAGTAGTGGGACACGAAATTACAACGGCTGTACTGGACTTCTTTAGTACCGGGAAACTGCTTAAGCAAGTCAACTCTACACTTTTGGCTCTAATCCCAAAGGTACATACTCCTATGACAGTTGGTGACTTTAGACCTATATCGTGCTGTAATGTATTATACAAAATTATTGCAAAGCTAATTGTCCAACGTTTGAGTATGGTTCTGGACAAGATAATTAGCCCATGTCAGGGAGCATTCATTCCAGGACGTAGCATTGGGGACAATATAATGGTGGCACAGGAATTATTCACGGGCTATAACCAGGCGAGACTCCCCCCTCGTTGTGCACTAAAAGTTGATATAAGGAAGGCCTATGACACAGTGGAGTGGGATTTCCTGTTAGCGGTCTTGCAACTATTTGGCTTCCCACCTACATTTACAAGATGGATTGAAGAATGTGTAACAACGACTTCATTCTCAATTGGGCTCAATGGAAACCCTCATGGGTTCTTTACAGGAGCTCGAGGACTAAGACAAGGAGACCCTCTTTCTCCCTATCTCTTTGTTCTTGTAATGGAAATCCTACATATGGGATTTTTACAACTCATTGAGCAAGATGGGCAATTCAAATATCATTGGAAATGTGAGCCGGCTAAAGTATTCCAATTAGGATTCGCAGATGACCTCCTGCTCTTCAGTAGAGCTGACTTGGCATCAATCAATGTCCTCAAGATGGGTTTGGACAGGTTTGCAGAATGGTCCGGGCTTCGGTTGAATGTTCAAAAGAGCCATGTCATTATCTCCCGTTCAGCGCAAGGATGGAAGAATAAGATATTAGAAGCTATGGGCTTCCAAGAGGGCGAACTACCAATGAGGTACTTGGGTCTCCCGTTACTCTCTTCTAGATTATCCATATCAGACTGTCAACCACTTTTATTGAAAATTGATGCACGCATTAATGGATGGGAGGGACTTTCATTATCTTATGCTGGACGCATACAGATCATTAAGTCTGTATTATCAGCACTGAGCTTGTACTGGGCATCTGCATTTATATTACCAAAGGCTGTTATTAAACAAATAGAGAAACGCCTTAGAACATTTCTGTGGAAAGGCAATTCTACATCAGGTTATGCCAAGGTAGCATGGAAAGATGTGTGCAAACCGATTATGGAAGGAGGCCAGGGAATTAAGGATATTGGAATCCTTAATCGTGCATTAATGGCAAAGAAGTTATGTGATGTTATCAGATGTGACCGAACATCCATATGGGTTGACTGGTTGCAGCATGGGCGACTACGAAATACCTTTATTTGGACAGTTGACGAGAAGGGAGGATCATGGGGATGGCGCAAGCTACTCCGACTTCGCACCTCCATCCAACCTATGACGGAGTTTATTTATTGGAGATGGAGGACTTTTTATTTGTGGAAGGATCCATGGCACCAATTGGGCCCACTTATCTCTAGATTACCACGGGCACCAAGCCTTATTGGAATTGGGATTTCCACTAAGCTCCAAGCAGTCATTGATGAGGGGCAATGGCAGTGGCCTTTTTATCTCTGATATGGAATGTATGGAGATCATTTATACTCTGCCTCAGATCCATGGAGGGGAGGATAGGATCAAATGGCGGTTTCCAGAGGGACGACCCACCACACAAGCCCTGTATCGGCTATTCTGTCCACCTGGACCGAAAGTAGGTTGGACTTCACTACTTTCGGGTTCCTTGAAGATTCCCCGACATACCTTCATCCTATGGTTAGCCATTCAGGAAAAGTTACCAACGACAGACAAACCATGGTTAAATCATTTGGGTGGATGATCCTTTGTGACGATGATACTGCGGAGACACACACTCACTTGTTCTTCCGATGTCGATCCAGTAGAAGATGCCTTACAGCTGTTCGTCAACAGATCCGATTTGCTTGGCCCAATCGCGAATGGGCAAGAGACGTGGAATGGGCATCGAGGAAGTGGAGGGGAAAACATATTGTTAATGTAGCATATCGAGCATTACTTGGTGCATGCATATACCATATTTGGCGAGAGAGAAATCTAAGACGATTTGAGCAGACCCATCGGCCAGCACATGTATTAGCTTTGTGTCCGATTTGCTTGGCCCAATCGCGAATGGGCAAGAGACGTGGAATGGGCATCGAGGAAGTGGAGGGGAAAACATATTGTTAATGTAGCATATCGAGCATTACTTGGTGCATGCATATACCATATTTGGCGAGAGAGAAATCTAAGACGTTTTGAGCAGACCCATCGACCAGCACATGTATTAGCTTTGTGTATCTTAGATGACATTAGACAGAGGATACTTAGTATTAATCTTCCATGGTCAATTAGTACATATGCGCTATATAGACTGTGGCGCATCCCTTGGCCTGTCGGGGGAGAAACCACATGATTGTTGTACTATTATTTTAAATTAATGAAAATTACATTTACCCAAAAAAAAAAACTTAAGGCCCTGAAACCGGTCTTCAGACAACAGAGGAGGAATAAAGGGGATTTGTCCCACAACGTCCAATTGGCGAAGGGATTTCTCGAGGAGGCGCAAAACTTGGTGAGCTCAGACAGACAAAATGAACTATTCCTCTACCTTGAACACTGCTGTCGTTTTGTGTATGCTAAAGCTGTCAAGATAAAGCAAATTATGCTACAGCAAAGAGCTAAGATGCAGTGGATGAAGGGGGGTGACCAATGTTCCAGGGTTTTCTTCCGCAAGATCGCTCAAAGAAGGGCGAGGAGGAGGATCTTGCAGATCAATGATGAAAATGGAAGCACTCACACAGAACCGGAGGAGGTTATATATGAGTTTGTATCCTATTATCAAAACCTCTTAGGAGGTAACAGACGTCAAATATTGGTGGATATTAACTATCTCAGACCTTGGGTGAGGCATATTATTACCAATGAGGAGGCAAGCCGTTTATGTTTACCTTTTACACTGGAAAATGTGAAGAATGCCGTGTTCGACATTTCTGAGGACAAGGCTCCGGGCCCAGACGGATACTCATCTGGATTCTTTAAAGCAGCCTGGCCAGTGGTGGGGACTGAGGTTACAAGGGCGGTACTGAATTTCTTCACCACGGGGAAACTTCTTAAGCAATTTAACTCTACATTATTGGCTTTAATCCCAAAGGTACATAATCCTATGACTGTTGGTGATTTTAGACCTATATCATGCTGCAATGTTTTATATAAGATCATTGCTAAATTACTTGTCCAACGATTGAGTGTGGTGCTGGACAAGTTAATCAATCCGAGTCAGGTAGCATTTATCCCGGGACGAAGCATTGGAGACAACATTCTGCTTGCTCAGGAACTGTTCACGGGATATAATCAGACGCGACTTCCCCCTAGATGTGCGCTTCAAGTGGACATTAGGAAGGCCTATGACACGGTTGAATGGGACTTCCTTGTGGCGACTTTGCAACTATTTGGGTTTCCACCAACCTTCACAAGGTGGATTGAGGAATGCATCTCGACGACCTCTTTTTCGGTTGGTCTTAATGGAAATCCACATGGGTTCTTTGATGGAGCGAGAGGTCTACGTCAGGGAGATCCTTTATCCCCATTCCTGTTTGTGCTTGTTATGGAAGTTCTGCATATTGGTTATCTGCAATTAATTAAGCAGGATATGCAAGTCACATATCACTGGAAGTGTGAGCTAGCAAGAGTATTCCAATTGGGATTCGCGGATGATCTCCTGCTATTCTGTAGAGCTGATTTGGACTCGGTTAGAGTCCTTAAGGTGGGACTGGACCGATTTGCTGAATGGTCGGGCCTTCGGTTGAATATTCAAAAGAGTCACATTATTATATCCCGGTCTGCACATGAAAGGAAAGATCAGTTGCTATCGCTCTTGGGATTTCAGGAGGGACATCTCCCGATGAGGTACTTAGGCCTTCCTTTAATCTCATCTAGATTGACTATATCAGACTATCAGCCACTTCTGTCCAAAATTGATGCACGTATTGCGGGATGGGAGGATATGTCGTTATCATATGCTGGGCGGGTACAAATCATTAAATTTGTACTTTCAGCATTGAGCATTTATTGGGCTTCTGCATTCATACTACCGAAGGCGATCATTAAGGAAGTAGAGAAACGCCTTCGAAGGTTCCTATTGAAAGGCACCTCAATGACGGGTTATGCCAAAGTTGCGTGGAAGGATGTTTGCAAACCGATTGGGGAAGGAGGCCTAGGAATAAAAGATATTGATGCACTGAACCGAGCACTAATGACTAAGAAATTGTGTGATGTCATTAGATGTGACCGAACGCCTATCTGGGTTGAATGGCTGCAGCTCGGACGACTACAAAATAATTCCATTTGGACTGTTGACGAGAAGGGTGGATCGTGGGGTTGGAGAAAGCTGCTTCGTCTACGCAGCCTTATCAAACCAATGGTGGAGTGTCGTATTGGAGATGGGAGGACCTTCTATCTTTGGAAGGATCCATGGCAACACCTTGGCCCCCTGATTTCTCGATTTCCACGAGGACCGAGTTCACTTGGGCTTGATGAATCTACCAAGCTCAATACGGTTATTGATGAGGGCCAATGGCACTGGCCCCTCATAATATTGATGAGGGCCAATGGCACTGGCCCCTCATAACGGATTTGGAATGCCTTCAGATTATTTATACACTACACCAGATCCATGGTGGAGATGATAGAATCATTTGGCGTTTCCCGGATGGCCGACGAACAGCCCAAGCCCTCTACAGGCTTATCTGCCCGCCCGGACCGAAAGTAGGTTGGACTTCACTACTTTCGGGTTCGCTAAAGATCCCACGACATTGTTTTATCCTATGGATGGCTATTCAGGAAAACCTACCAACGACAGACAAACCCTGGCTCACACACATTGGAGGGTGTATTCTATGTGATGAAGAAACAACCGAGACACATAATCACTTATTCTTCCGATGCCGATTTAGCAGAAGATGCCTTATAGCCATACGGGAAATAATTAGATTCGATTGGCCCAATCGCACATGGGCAATGGATGTGGAATGGGCAGTAAAAAAAATGGAGAGGGAAGCATATCATCAATGCAGCATACCGAGCGTTACTTGGGTCATTGGTTTACCATTTGTGGCGAGAAAGAAACTCCAGACGGTTCCAGCAAAGTGAACACCCGCCTAATGTATTGGCTTCTCATATTATTGACGATGTTAGGCAGAGGATTTTGAGCCTTAATCTTTCCAGTTCGATTAGTACATGTGCTCTTTATAGACTATGGCGTATCCCTTGGCCTATCGAGGGACTACCCAATTAATTGTTGTACTGTACCATATTTTTCATTAATGAAATTTACCATTGCCAAAAAAAAAAAAAAAAAAAAGAAAAGTGTATTGGCTCATCGAAGGGTGGAAGAAAAGAAGTTGAAACTTCAAGTATAAAAGAAAATCCGAAAGTGAAAATCCTTATACTTACAGGGAAAGAATCCACTTAAGACCTTGTTGACATTCCCCTTTTAGGCCAGCGAGCCTGATATTGAAAGGCATAAAACAACCCTTCTGCTTAGTCTAGCAACTAAGCCCTTTTCCAAGGTGGAATCAGATTCTCACTATTTTAGCTCTTCTTCCTTTCCTTGGGCTATCCCTATACGCTAAGCTGGCAAAAGGGCCTTCCAAGGAAATGGGTGTAGAGGAGCTCGTGTATCTTTAGTCATAGGGCTCACCCCTAAAGACCCTTGCTTCTCTGTCAGCTTCTTGTCTCTCCGTTTATTCTAACTACCTGTCCGCAGGACATACAGCTGGAGGAGCACTTTCCAAGCGCTTGGCCAGGGGTTCTTCATCTATCAAGATATCCAGAGAGGTTTCCCGGTAATCAAGCTAGAAGTTCATTTCTCCCTTGCTTTGAAAACTTCTTCGGAAGTCTCTACTCAGACGGGGATGGGTTTTGTTGATCTAATGGATGTCGAGATGTTGTTCAAACTAACCTTAAGATAAAGTACACTTCATATATGAAACCAACTACGCCGCATCCCATCTCAGGTGGACTTGCTTCTTAGCGCTCTGTGGGTCCACCAGGCTAGGTCCTCCCTCCCACTTCTTCAAACCGGGACTTTGATCGAGATAGAAGGAAATCCCTTGTGTATGAACTCGAGCTATTAAAAGACTGTCCAAGAACAGATGACTGGTTAAGTCTTTTACTTTCTGTGTTCTGTGGGATTACCCTTTGTCATAGAAAGAGCTTTCACTCAACAGTCTGGCAACTGCCTTGCGAGGTCGTAGAGCCTACCTAAGATCGAAAAAGGTCTGTCTGTGATTGAGACTAAGGAACGCTAGCTGTCTCTTCCGAATTGAATTAATAGATTGCCACTGCGTCTGATTCGAGTGTCTCTGTCATCCGTTCCGCTATTGAGGCTGCCAAACTTCTGCTTTATTGATATGATATTAAACGTCGCTTAGAAGCGGTCGCAAGGTCTGTTTTGGACAAATCGTCCTATAAAAATAGGTTTTTTCCATATCTGCTGATGTTTCAAAGAAGAAATGCTTACCAAGGTCTAAGCTGGCGTCTAATGTCTCCGTTTCCATTCCTACTCTTTATCCGAAAAATCTTGTGATGAATTTTCTTGTTTTGAACCAAAAAGAAAAACCATTTCTTTTTTTCATATCGAACTTGTCGATCTATTTCCTTAAAGAATGGGAAGGGAGATACCAATAATGCTTTTGCCTTCGACAATCCAATCTCAAGAACTCTGATTCAACCATTTCTGTGTCGCTGACTGTCCCCCTCTTCCATAGAAAGCAAAACAACACTATAAAGTTCGAATTTCAGCTATTGCTGTATTAAAATTATCTCGATTCATTCTCTTTTATAGTCTGATCATGGGATGTGGCTACGCTCCTAACCTTGCTACCCGGTATGAACTAAAGCTTGCCTATAAATATGGAGAAGACACCAGATGTCACTGATGCTCACTGAATAGCTTGCACTTTAATGAGAGGTTTACCTTGCTTTGCTGGTGGACGTAACCAAACTAGCAGCACTAGTTGGAGGGTAAGGCTAGCTTATTGGATTCACTCTGATAATGCTTGATCACTGGATTTGACGTGCTCGCCTCTGGATTTGGAATGCCTTCAAATTATTTATACACTACCCCAGATTCATGATGGAGATGATAGAATCATTTGGCGTTTCCCGGATGGCCGACCCACAGCCGATGCCCTGTACAGACTTATCTGCCCGCCTGGACCGAAAGTAGGTTGGACTTCACTACTTTCGGGTTCGCTAAAGATCCCACAACATTGTTTTATCCTATGGATGGCTATTCAGGAAAAACTACCAACAACAGACAAACCTTGGCTCACACACATTGGAGGGTGTATTCTATGTGATGAAGAAGCAATCGAGACGCATAATCACTTATTCTTCCGATGCCGATTTAGCAGAAGATGCCTTAAAGCCATACGGGAAATCATTCGATTCGCTTGGCCCAATCGCACATAGGCAATGGATGTGGAATGGGCAGTGAGGAAATGGAGAGGGAAGCATATCATTAATGCAGCATACCGAGCATTACTTGGGTCATTCGTTTACCATTTGTGGCATGGGTCTCCTTCGTAGAATGATCTGAAGAAGATTGATCTAGATATCTCTTGTTTTAATAACCTTCGACCCTAATGATGTGGTGTATTATTGCTTTCCTCACTCCTCTATACACATTCTACGCGCTATCGCTCCCGGATGCTTCGCTCTGCCTAAGGAAAAGTAAGATAGCTATCGCCAGCTTCAGCTTGACATACTTGAAAGTTCAATTTTGATCATTTTCTTTTTATATGCTGGTAAAACAATTTGTCTTATCACTACTGCTTAGTACTACTAGCTGCTCTCCGGTTAAGAGCTCTGCCCTACTCTTTCTGTAGAACATGGGTCTCCTTCGTAGAATGATCTGAAGAAGATTTAATAACCTTCGACCCTAATGAGGTGGTGTATTATTGCTTTCCTCACTCCTCTATACACATTCTACGCGCTATCGCTCCCGGATGCTTCGCTCTGCCTGAGGAAAAATAAGATAGCTATCGTCAGCTTCAGCTTGACATACTTGAAAGTTCAATTTCGATCATTTTCTTTTTATATGCTGGTAAAACAATTTGTCTTATCACTACTGCTTAGTACTACTAGCTGCTCTTTCTACTCTTCATGTTTTTTTTTTATTGGTAAATGTAATTTTCATTAAGTAAAAAAAGAAATGGTACAGTACAACAAAGTGATCATCTGGTGGTTTCTCCCTCGACAGGCCAAGGGATACGCCATAGTCTTTCTCCCTCGACAGGCCAAGGGATACGCCATAGTCTATACAAAGCTCGTGTACTGACAGAACTAGCTAATAAAATACTAATGATACGCTGCCTGACATCATCAACTATCAATAACTCCATGGTGCTCGGTGTCCTCTCTCTTTGCTCAAAATGTCTTATGTTTCTCTCCCTCCAAATGTGGTAAACAGAAGATGCCAGTAGTGCTCGATAAGCTATGTTAACGATGTGCTTACCCCTCCATCTATGAGAAGCCCACTCAATGTCGTTCACCCAGTCTCTATTGGGCCAATGAAATCGTACCTTTCTCCGGATTGCTGTGAGACACTGTCGGCTAAATCTACACTGGAAGAAAAGGTGTGAATGTGTCTCTGTTGTCCCCTCGTTACAAAGTATGCAATCAACAAAGTGAGATAACCATGGTTTGTCTGTCGTAGGCAGCTTGCCAAGAATAGCAAGCCATAGGATGAATAAGTGATGTGGAATCTTTAACGATCCCGAAAATAGCGAAGCCCAACCTACTTTCGGTCCTGGGGGATCAAATAAACTGTAGAGAGACTGTGTTGTTGGTCGACCCTGATCAAATCTCCATATGATCCAGTCATCTCCTCCACGGATTGTGGGTAATACATGTGTGATCTCCAAGCACTCGAAATCCGTGACAAGCGGCCACTGCCATTCTCCTCCACTAATCACCGTGCTGAGTTTTGCTGACTCCTCAAGTCTAAGGAGCCTCGGTCCACGTGGAAATATCTCAATAAGAGGTCCGAGGTAATGCCACGGGTCCTGCCAAAGGTGAAACTTCCGCCCATCTCCGATTTGGTAGTCCACCATAGGACGGAGAAAAATCCATAGACGCAGGAGTTTCCTCCAACTCCATGAACCTCCATGATCTCGGATTGTCCATATGGAACTGTCTCGTAACTGGTCATGGTATAGCCATTCACCCAAATAGAGGTTCGATCACACTGAATGATATCACAGAGTTTCTTAGTCATTAAGGCTCGATTCAAGGTAATGATATCACAGAGTTTCTTAGTCATTAAGGCTCGATTCAAGGTAGTAATGTCCTTGAACCCAAGACCTCTCTCATCCACCGGCCTACACAATTCTTTCCATGCTACCTTAGCATAGCCACTATTTGTTGGGACCTTCCATAAGAAGTTTCTCAGCCTCTTCTCAATTTCGTTCGTAACTCTCTTTGGTAAAATGAACGCTGAAGCCGAATAAAAGCTCAACCACATGAGTACAGATTTAATAATTTGTACCCTACCGGCATATGAAAGTGTCATTCCCTCCCAACCAGCAATACGTTTATCGATTTTCACCAATAATGGTTGACAATCAGCAATAGTTAATCTGGAGGATAATAGAGGTAGACCTAAATACCTCAGTGGAAGGAGTCCCTCCTGAAATCCAAGTGCTTCCAGCATCTGCTCACGTAAACCCTGTGCTGACCGTGAAATAATAAGATGACTTTTCTGTACGTTCAATCGGAGGCCCGACCAAATGGCAAATCGATCCCCCTCTCTTAAGGACCTCAATAGAGTCCATATCCGCACGGCAGAATAACAACAAGTCATCAGCAAATCCCAGCTGAAAAATCCGAGCTGAATCACACTTCCAATGAAAAGAAAAGAGCCCATCCTGGTCAATCATCTGTAGGTATCCCAAGTGTAATACCTCCATAACGAGGACAAAAAGGTACGGCGATAGAGGATCCCCCTATCGAAGTCCTCTTGCACCCGAAAAGAATCCATGTGGCTTTCCATTCAATCCTATTGAGAAGGATGGTGTAGTGACACATTCCTCAATCCACCTGATAAATGTGGGTGGAAACCCAAAAAGTTCCAAATCCGCAGCTAGGAAGTCCCATTCAACTGAGTCATACGCCTTTCTAATGTCAACTTTTAACGCGCATCTGGGAGGTAGGCGTGACTGATTGTATCCCGAGAAAAGTTCCTGAGCTAGCATGATATTCCAGGGTCGGTTCATCTTCCCCAACGGCGCAAAACCCTAATTCTGAGAATGATGAACTTGGGGCTAAATCGACTGTTTTCTTTTCCAAAAAGCTTCCTATGCCATCCCCATGACCATGGCAACAATGGGGAGTGACAGAATCGCCGGCAGTTTCCTCCAATCGAACCTCCTTCAATGGCGACTTTTCGGTTTCCAACTGAATCTCGCGGGTTTCGCCGGAAAACTGCTCAACAATGACTGTCGTTCGCCTGACACCCATCACCGTCGGTCTCCCCTTCGCCGGCCGGAGCCTCTTCCTCGTCGCCGGCAGCGGTTCTAGTGGTTAGGGCAAGTGTGTGTGTGTTATGTGGTGTAGTAGTGTGTGAGAGAGAATATTGAGAGTCCATTTTTCAGAGAGAGAATTTTCTCCTATTTGTGTATACCATATTTGGAGGGAGAGAAACCTGAGACGTTTTGAGCACGAGGAGCGGCCCCCGAGCGTAGTGGCCAACTTAATATTAGAAGATGTTCGGCAACGTATACTCAGTATTAAGTCGCCTGACACCCATCACCGTCGGTCTCCCCTTCGCCGGCCGGAGCCTCTTCCTCGTCGCCGGCAGCGGTTCTAGTGGTTAGGGCAAGTGTGTGTGTGTTATGTGGTGTAGTAGTGTGTGAGAGAGAATATTGAGAGTCCATTTTTCAGAGAGAGAATTTTATTCTCTCCGATACTTCTGCCAGGAACGAATGCTGCTTGGCATGGGCTAATGACTTTGTCCAATACCACACTCAGTCTTTTGACAATAAGTTTGGCAATAATCTTGTAGAGGACATTGCAACAAGAAATAGGTCGAAAATCACCAACGGACATAGGGGAATGTACCTTCGGGATAAGCGCCAATAATGTGGTATTGATTTGTTTCAAGAAGAGCCTCCCAGTGAAGAAATCTAACACTGCCCTCGTAACCTCGCCTCCCACAATCGGCCAGGCAGCTTTGAAGAAGCCTGACGAGTACCCATCAGGACCCGGTGCCTTATCCTCTGCAATATCGAACACTGCCTCTTTGACATCCGAGGAGGTGAATGGTGATAAAAGAAAAATGGTTTCATCCTCAGTCACCAGATGTCTAGCCCACGGTCTGAGGAACCGAATATCAATCATGTCCCGTCGTCTTGTCTTTGTCCTCCCAAAAGGATACGATAATAAGATACAAATTCATTGATAACAGCCTCCTGCTCCGTGTGACCTCCCAAAAGGATACGATAATAAGATACAAATTCATTGATAACAGCCTCCTGCTCCGTGTGAGTGATCCCGTACTCATCATTAATTTGCAAAATTCTCCTTGTTGCCCGTCTCTATGCAATCTTGCGAAAAAACACCCTAGAGCATTGATCACCATCTTTCATCCACTCCATTTTTGCTCTCTGATGTAACATGGTTTGTTCGAGCTTCGTTGCTTTGGCCAAAACCATCCGACAACATGCTCCAAGAATAAGAATACTTCCTCCTGCCTGTTTGCACTAACCAGGTTTTGTGCCGCCTCAAGAAATCCCTTTGCCAACTGTACATTGTGCGATAAATCTCCCTTATTTCTCCTTTGTTCCCGGAAGATTGGTTTTAGTGCTTTAAGTTTCCGAGTTACCGCATACATTGGTACACCAACTACATCATGTTTCCAAACATTCTGCACACTGGGAATAAATTTTGGTGAGAGGGTAAGATAATTGTCAAAACAGAACATACCTCCCAACTGTTGTTGTCTATCCCCACATAACACTAGTGGTGAATGATCCGAGGTACGCGCGGTGAGGCTGAAATATGCGGATGTGGGGAATCAGGCAATCCATGTATCATTAATGAGCATCCTATCAAGTCGCTTCCATAGATTACGTGGACTTGCACTACAATTGTGCCACGTGTACCATTCTCCTTGCATGGGTAGAGGTAACAATCCGGCATTCTGGATACAATAATTGAATTCCTCCATTGCAGGCCGTATGTCACCAGAAGCTCCACAGACTTCACTAAGATCACGTACTGCATTAAAATCACCTCCGACTAGCCACGGAGTATCCACGCACTGGATGGCAATTGTACTAATTGAATCCCAAAGTGAGCGTCTATCCGCTAGCTCTGTAGCCCCATAAATGACAGTAATATCAACTGATTCCTGAAGAGCTCGGATAGTGACATGACAGTGTAAAAATTGTGTACTCAACTCAACCACAGTAACATCAAGAAAATTGTCACCCCAGCCAATCCAGATACGATTACCCGTCAACGCATAATTCATAAACCATTTCCAATGAGGTAATAAAAAAGACTGAATATGAGAAGCATTATTAACTCGTACTCGAGTTTCAAGGAGAGCAATGAAATTTAACCTGAACTCAGCCACAAGATCCTTTACTGCAAGTTGATGGTCCCTCTTGTTCAGGCCACGCACATTCCAAATTGCCATATACAACATAGATCACCATACTTGGGGCTGCTTGCCTTAGGACCCCTATTAGTGTCATCTGCATCTTCAAGCATCTGTAAGGCGTCAAAAGTATTATAAATGACTAGCGCTTTACCCTTATCCTCACGTCTCTTTTCACGATGAGTGGGAGACGCATGTATGTCTGACCGTGGTGAAGTACCTTCCAACGACGGTAAAGAAGAACTCCGAGAAGGAACTGCAAGTGCATCCCCTGATGTTTCATCGCGTTTGTTCTGCATTCGAGGTAACCGTGATCCTCTTGACTTGGGTACATAAACGGACACTGGTGGTTTAGTGGGTTTGGCTATTTCATTCAACGAACAATTTTTTATAGAGTGGCCTAAGCTCATGCATCCCGTGCACTTCGGGGGAACCCATTCATATTCGACATCGACCTTGCAAGGCGTTTCCCCTCCTTCCTCGTCCGGGGTCATGATGATGATGTGTTTCGGTAGTGTTGAGGTGATATCAAGCATGACGCATACACGAGCAAAATTCAGCCTCGTGCATGCTCTCGTTATGGCATCCGGGTATAGAGGTTTTCCCACTCCACTGGCCACCGTACTAAGGCCCTGTTTTGTCGATAACTCCACTGGAAGGTGTCGTAATTTAATCCAAACAGGTACCTGTCTATGCTTTAGTTTCCTCAAAACCATTCCCGGCTCCCATTTTTGTAATACTATTGGCTGACCTTGAAAAAGCCACGGTCCTCCTTCAATGATATCTTCCATCGCACTAATTGTTTTGAACTGAAAAAAGAAGAACCCATTATTGGTAGCTGACCTCAACTAAATCCGACCAGACCGACATCGCAAACTCCTTCACATGATGGAAATACGGTCTTTTTCCAAGAAAGTATCCCACTGCAGTAGTCCTCCATCGTTTAGAACCATTGTGTATAATATCCAGTGTCGGTCGCATAATAACTTCCCCATTTTGCAAGGTAGGCGTAATAAATGTGAGGGTCTTGCGGGTGGAGTCGTTGAACGCTTGGGCAATTTTATCGTCAACTGTCGCATCCGGACAAGTATGCAAAGGAATATTCCCCACGAACAATCCCGTATGATTAGTACTCAAATTTTGGAATTTAAGGTTTTTTGCAACACATCAGCAGTGACATCAGCCCTAGCAGTTGCATCATTAGTGATATCAGCCCTAGCAGTTACATCATTAGTGGCATCAGCCCTAGCAGTTACATCATCAGTGACATAAGCCCTAGCAGTTACATCATCAGTGACATCAGCCCTAGCATCATCAGTGACATCAGCAATGACATAAGCCCTAGCAGTTACATCATTAGTGACATCAGCATTGACCTCATACGCCACGTCAGCCTCTACCTCATCTACACAGCGCCACATCATCCACACATGGCGCCACATACTCTTCATGTTTTGCAGTTCTTTTCCTGTCAGTTGTTACTATAACTATATTTTGTTCATTTGGGATATTGAATATCATGCTTTAGCCTTCTCCTACTCATCTAGGACGACAGGAGATTTGTTGATAACCGCTTTGTATGTAGCAGGGGATCAAAGATCGGGGACAAGATGGAAGGGTTGGTATCGAAACTAAATAGACTTTCTTTACCCAAAAAAAACTAAATAGACTTTCTAATAAAGGAAGGAAAATCCATGGACCTCCCCCTATACTATACGGTTCAATTCAAAAGTAGAACCCACTAGGTAAGAGTCTTCCCTAAAGAGCTACCCGACCCCAGGGTCGCTAAACCTAAGGGACCCTTCATGACAACCAAAAGAGTCGGTACACATAGTATTATATGTCGAATCATGGTCACTGAAATGCGAGAATCCGACCTTATCATTATTTCTTTTTACCACTTACTTACTTACTTACTATTATTTTGACATCTATTTGATTTTATATTAAAATCTATTTTAAAGAATAAAATTTTATTCTAAGTTATAGTACAGGTTGTAAAGGAAACATTGTTAGACGGGGTTCCGAAAGCTCACAGAAGTCTACAATCATAGATAGATTTCCCTTCCTGTGGCTCTATCTAGTAAAGAGAAATGGTACTTTGGTTCGCTCTGTATGCGCAGCGCAGCCTTGATAGTAAGCGCTTAAAGCTAGTACGTCAGGTCTAAGTACCAAAGGTTGAGTGTAATAGAAAATGATTCTAGTTTTTCTTGTTTTTCTTATTTGAAAGTGAAAGGCCTTAGATCAAGGATTTCTTTTTGTCCCTTAGTACAAGTACTAAGCTCTGAAACCCCTCCTAGCTAGTGAGGAAAGTATAGGATTAATGGAAGTCCTTGGATTTTCCTGAAGGCTTTCAAGAATCAACCTGGGAGGAAGCCCTACTTGATTGATACTATGTAGGAAAAACCCATGCCTTTACTAAACGACCCAGAACGAAATACTTTGATCTCGCAATTTGACCTAATTGTTGTTCTTCAGGAATCTTTTCAATACGGAGAAAAAGCCCTGCAAGGGATGTGAAGCCCTTCTCATCACCCAGTGGATCAAGGAGGTAATCCGTTTGTTGAATCCATTCCAAATGATGTGCTAATCACAAGGCCTACTTATTCTCCTAATGCAACCCAGCGTTGTAGGGGAGATCTCAAGATATGCTCCTCCCAGTACTAAAGGTTCAGGGTGATCCCATCCAGCATAGGCGGGTAGAGTTAACTAATCCGGTAGCGGGTAGAGTTAACTAATCCAGCTGCTCGCCTTTCCGCTATCTGTCTTTAAGTTAGAGGAGGCTAAACAGCCCACCAACCAATCTTTCTTTCTATCTCGCGAATTCTTGATCTTCGGCTTAAGGGGAAGGACGAAGAAGAGTTCAAAGAATAGCTGCTGCTTCATCACCAAGCGGTGCTCGGGAGAGAATTGGGGGCTTTTCCCACTCCGCTCTATCCTTCAATCGATGGATCCTGTCCTATTTTTTGATTCTCCTCTAAGCATGGAAACCAATCCCGTTCTTTTCGCTGGCTGGGAGGCTCTAGTTTTCTCTTCCAAAGCTTGGGTGCTTATCTTAGAGCGGGAAGATAAGCTGTCCGTTCGAATGAGCAATTGTCACGGAAGCCTTTATCTTACTATACTATACGTTAAACCAACTACTGGTCGCCTTCCTTCTTCGGGCTTCCTATCCCTAGAGCTTGAACATTATCCATCTCCTTATCTGGTCCCCAGAACCTTCAGAATCTTTCCAGGTTCTATCTTATCTTAAAAAACATTCGCTCGCAACTTCGTTCCTTACTCCTTAACATGAATAGGCAACCCCCCTAGCCTGTCTAAGTCACTCTCCACTATCAGCGGAATGTCGAGCTACTTCCTACTTTTAGGATTTTTTTCGATGGCACATCCTAACGATCTTACCTTCTCACTTCCGGATTCCAGTCCTAAGATAGGCACGCAACAACTTCCTTCCCGAAACTGGTCTTTCACTCGTTGTCCTTCTGCTCCCACTCTAGGGAAGTAAGAATAGAGCTCTGCACCCCCGGACTGGTAGAGTACTCTATTCTCCTTCCTTTGCTTTTCATCCCCCTTTCGCTCTTTCTGGTAATTAGATTGGCTTCATCTTCCGAAGGGACCCTGCCCACGCACGGAAAGCAAGCGCCAGCGGCTTCTTAAGGAAGCTCCTGAGCTATCTGGGCAAGAGTCGTCCGAGAAAGAAACAAGTGGTACTGACTACACGGATGCCACTCGAACGGATAACCCATATAGGGCGAGCACGTCGCATGGGAAGAATCGGCGGCGGGCATTGTTGCAAGTAGGCATTCTAGTAGTAAATGGGCATGGCAAGTAGTGGAGAGTACAGAGTACTACTCGAAGCGAGACTCGTCTAAGGGTTCAAAACCTGTGACAGCGGATGCGGACGGTACTGAATGGCGGGTTGGTGAACCAATAGGAAGGCCAGGGGCATACGGATCTTTTGAACCGAAAGAGAGGCTGAACCAAGGAAGCAACCATACTGACTGAAGCCAGAAGAAGCGCAGGGACTGACTATCAGACAGAACGGAAGAGAGGGAAGGGAGCTCAACCGGTAGATCTGAGGGCGCTCATACCTGGCCAGCTAGCCTATTTCATTCCGTCCATCTAGGTGGTTCATCAGAGCAGCTAGAGCCCTAGCCCTCGCCCACGGATAAAGTAGGGGGGAATTTGTGCAAAAAAGTAAAAAAAAAACTCTCCAACTACCCTCTCTTCTCTCTCACACACTCGCACACACTCAAAAACACACACTAGCATGGATGGAGGTGGAGATGGCGGAGCTGCCTCACCGGCCGGAGCAGGGGGGACGGCCGACGATGGGGAACCAACTGGGGGTGGTCTGACTTCCGGCGACCGCTTGGAAGCCGGAAAAACGCAAATCCGACGAGAATGTGAAGAGCCGGGTTTCGAGAAAACACCGGCAAATAGCGCCAATCTGGAAACGGAGGATGAACAGACATCAATGGTGGGAAGATCTACACTCCAGACTCTGAAAGGCGGGATCTTGGCTGGCAAATCGACGAAAAACCAAGCGTCGCCAGATCTAAGGTTTTCTGCCATGGAAGATGAAACGTCGGGTTCATTGGAGACGATAGATACTGATACTTTACTGGTAAATAGGAGTGGATTGGACATCATGACGATGAGAGGAAGGATTTCGAACGATAAAGATGTGAAATCGGCTACGGATAATATGAGTTTCAATGCGCCGCAAAAACTAGGGTTTGGTGAAGCTTCGGCTCCATCCATCAATGGCGGACGGACTGCTATTCCTTCTCCCCACGATTTTAATATTACTGAATTCTTGAATCTTGCGAACAAAATTGTGGATGTTGGTGATACAGATTCAATAGAAGCTTTGGCGAAACTTAAATCTCGTTGGGAGGCCAAATTCGGCCATGGCGAAAATCTGAGGCAGCAAACGGGGACTGGAAACAAACTGACGTTTGGACGTCTTCCTCTTCGGGCTCGACGGGGTACAGTGGTTGAAAGGGCGTTGGCGCACGGAATAGCGCCACCGGTGCCGTACAAGAAATCTGAAAATGGTGGAAGGGCGGTTTTGGGGAAGAAGACAACATGTCTTGTTGATAATCCGGTTATGCAGCAAACTCCGGCGACTTTGGATGCTGCCCAGATTCAGGCGACAGCGACTGACCGACAACGAACAGAAGGGACGGCTGCTACAGCTTTTCAGGCGAAAAAACAGTAGCAAGATGAAGGAGGTGATGACTTGTGTGTGATGACTCAGCAGATGATGTGGAAGCTGATGCAGGCGCTGACCTATATGATGATGTAGGTGATGACACAGGCGCTGATGCAGCTGCTGATGTATTACATGACATTAGCAATACAATGGAAAAAATTAGTCCTCTCCCTACACAAGTGCGTTCATTTCCTACGGGTTTCTTTGTGGGTAATATTCCGCTAAATGCAAATTTGAATGTGAACGTGGATGATAAAATTGCCGACGCTTTTAATAATTCATCTCGGAGGACTCTTTCATACATACCCCCTACAATACAAAATGGAGAAGTGGTTGTGAGACCTACAATGGAAACTATTCGCAATGGATCAACTAAGTGGAAGACCATCGCGATCGGTTATTTACTTGGAAAACGACCGTACTTTTATCACGTTAAAGACTTTGCCCTCTCAGTTTGGCCTGGATTGCAAGAGGTTAAGGCCACGTCAAATGGTTTTTTCTTTTTCCAGTTTAAGACAGTTGCATACATGGAAGAAGCAATTGAAGGCGGACCATGGTTGTTCCAAGGACAACCAATTGTACTGTAGCAATGGGAACCAGGGATGGCGATGAGGAAATTAAAACATACACAGGTCCCAGTTTGGATAAAAATGAGACACTTACCGGCTGAATTATGGACTGAAGAGGGCCTCAGCACGGTGGCCAGCGGTATAGGCAAACCTCTATATCCGGATGCTATTACGAGGGCATGCACGAGACTGGACTTCGCTCGTGTATGGTCATGTTGGATGTGAGCTCCAACTTACCTAAACATATTATCATTATGACTCCTGACGAGGAAGGAGGAGAGACACCGTGCAAAATTGACGTGGAATATGAATGGTTACCATCCAAATGTACCAGTTGTATGACATTAGGCCACTCGGCTAAGGATTGTGTGCTCAATAAACCATCCAAACCAATTAAACCACCGGTAGCCGTTTATGTTCCAAAAAAGGGACCTGCAGAGCCGACTATGGTGCATGATCAGGAGATAACACCACCACCTCGAGGGGAGGAAAAGCGGAGAGATGGGCGTGAAACTCCTCGTCGAGGTGGAATGAGGGCAAATCGAGCAGAGAATGGTAAGGAGATTGTAGTATATAATACATTTCATGCTCTACACTTAATTGACGATGCAGATGATATAGCACGGGGTCCTAATCAAAGCAGCCCCATACTTGGTGATCCATGTTGAACACAACTATATGGAATGTTCGTGGCCTGAATAAAAGAGACCATCAGCTAGCAGTGCAGGACATTGTTGCTGAGTTCAGGTTACAACTTCTTGGTCTTCTTGAAACTCGTGTTCGTATTAATAATGTAGCAGCTATTCAATCGTTCTTATTACCTAATTGGAAATGGTTTGTGGATTATGGAATGGTTGGTAATCGGATTTGGATTGCGTGGGATGATAATTTTATTGATGTTGATGTCGTTGAATGTGGTACACAATTCATCCACTGCCTTGTTTATATACGGTCACTACGTGAGTCAATTGCCATCACTATGATTTATGGAGCTACGGAGGTGGCAAATAGGAGGGAGTTATGGGGTTCCCTAGAGACTATTGCCATGCAGACTGGTGATATCCCTTGGCTTATTGGGGGGGATTTCAATGCGGTACGAGACATTAGTGAAATATGTGGAGCATCGGGAGATGTTCGAATGGCAATGGAAGAGTTTAATGACTGCATTCAGAATGCAGGTCTACTACCATTACCCATGCAGGGAGAATGGTACACGTAGCATAACTGCAGTGCAAGTCCACGGAATCTTTGGAAAAGGTTGGATCGAATGATGATTAATGATAGATGGATGGCTCGATTCCCAACATCTTTTTACACTAGCCTCACTCCACGTACTTCAGATCACTCACCGCTGGTGCTATACGGGGATAGTCAACAGCAATATGGAGGTATGTTTCGATTCGACAATAATCTCACCCTATCACCAGAGTTTATTCCCAGTGTGCAGTAGGTTTGGCAACATAACATTATTGGGGCGCCTATGTATGTGGTAACGAGGAAACTCAAAGCACTTAAACCGGTGTTTAGAGAGCAGAGGAGGAATAAAGGAGACTTATCACATAATGTCCAGCTGGCAAAAGGGTTTCTTGAGATGGCGCAATTACTTGTCAGTTCGAACAGGCAGGATGAATTATTATTACAGTTGGAACATTGTTGCCGATTCATACTGGCTAAAGCAGCCAAACTTGAACAAAGTATGCTCCAACAACGGCAAAAATGCAGTGGATTAAGGGGGGGTGACCAGTGCTCCCGGGTATTCTTTCGTAAGATCGCTCACCGGAGGTCGGCGCGAAGAATCTTACAAATTAATGATGATCATGGAGCCACTCACACAGAACCACAAGAGCTAGTCAATGAGTTTGTCATGTACTATCAAAACTTGCTTGTTGGGGAACAAAGGAGAGACGTGATTGATCTAGGATTCCTTCGACCGTAGGTCAGACACCTATTGAGTGAAGAGGATGTTAACTCTTTACTCTTGACATTCACACCAGCGGATGTTAAGCAAGCAGTTTTTGACATTGTTGAGGATAAGGCACCGGGGCCGGACGGGTACTCATCGGGCTCTTTCAAAGCTGCATGGCCTATAGTGGGGCAGGAAGTGACTTCGGCAGTTCTGGATTTCTTTAATACGGGACGACTTCTGAAGCAGATAAATACTACACTTCTGGCGCTTATTCCCAAGGTACATACCTATGACCGTTGGTGATTTTCGTCCTATATCTTGCTGTAATGTGTTATATAAGATTATTGCCTAACTCCTTGTCCAACGGTTGAGTGTGATATTAGACAAACTAATTAGTCCATGCCAAGCGGCATTTGTGCCCGGACGAAGCATTGGAGACAATATTATGTTGGCACAGGAGCTATTTACAGGCTACAACCAAGCCCGTCTACCACCCCGGTGTGCTTTGAAAGTGGACATTCGAAAGGCATATGACATGGTGGAGTGGGATTTTATGACGGGACGACTTCTGAAGCAGATAAATACTACACTTCTGGCGCTTATTCCCAAGGTACATACACCTATGACCGTTGGTGATTTTCGTCCTATATCTTGCTGTAATGTGTTATATAAAACTATTGCCAAACTCCTTGTCCAACGGTTGAGTGTGATATTAGACAAACTAATTAGTCCATGCCAAGCGGCATTTGTGCCCGGACGAAGCATTGGAGACAATATTATGTTGGCACAGGAGCTATTTACAGGCTACAACCAAGCCCGTCTACCACCCCGGTGTGCTTTGAAAGTGGACATTCGAAAGGCATATGACATGGTGGAGTGGGATTTTATGATCGCGGTAATGGAGTTATTTGGGTTCCCCCCTAATTTCGTGAAGTGGATTGAGATGTGTGTCACTACAACTTCATTTTCTGTTGGGCTGAATGGGAAACCTCATGGTTTCTTTAAGGGGGCCAGAGGGCTTCGACAGGGAGATCCTCTTTCGCCATACTTGTTCGTGCTTGTAATGGAAGTACTACACTTGAGTTTGCTACAGTTGATTGATCAGGATGAATTATTTTCCTTCCACTGGAAATGTGATTCATCCAGAGTTTTTCAGTTGGGTTTTGCTGATGATTTGTTGTTATTCTGTCATGCTGATATGGACTCTATTGGAGTCTTTAAAACAGGATTGGATCGATTTGCTGTATGGTCGGGGCTCAGGCTAAACATGCAGAAAAGCCATCTTATTATCTCACGTTCAGCCCAAGGACTTCGCGATGAGATGCTGACAGCACTCGGGTTTCAGGAGGGTGTCTTCCCGATGAGGTACTTGGGACTACCTCTCTTATCCTCTCGCTTAACAATTGCTGATTGTCGCCCATTATTGATGAAAATTGATAAACGTATTGCTGGTTGGGAGGGTATTGCATTGTCATATGCTGGTAGAGTACAAATTATTAAATCTGTACTCATGGCGTTGAGTTTATACTGGGCTTCAGCGTTCATACTGCAAAAGAAAGTTACCAATGAAATTGAGAAGAGGCTGAGAACTTTCTTGTGGAAAGGGACATCAACTAGTGGATATGCCAAGGTTGTCTGGAAAGACCTGTGCCGGCCGAAGGAGGAGGGAGGCCTAGGATTCAAGGACATCACCCTCTTGAATCGTGCATTAATGGCTAAGAAACTATGTGATATCATCAGGTGCAATAGGACCTCGATATGGGTTACATGGCTCTACCAGGGTCGATTACGAGATACTTCCATCTGGACGATTAGAGAGCAAGGAGGATCATGGGGATGGCGGAAACTCCTCCATTTATGGATCTTCCTCCGAGCTATGGTGGATTATAAAATAGGAGATGAGAGAAGATTCTACCTATGGCAGGACCCATGGCATCATCTAGGACCTCTTCGTGATACATTCCCACGTGGACCGAGGTTACTTAGATTGGAGGAGTCAACAAAACTCTGTACGGTGATTAGTGGAGGAGAGTGGCAGTGGCCCCCTATCACAGATTTTGAGTGTTTGGAAATCACACATGCACTACCCACAATCTATGGAGGAGAGGACCACATTATTTGGAGGTTTGACCATGGGATTCCTACTAGTCAGACTCTTTATAGGCTTTTTGATCCGCCTGGACCGAAAGTAGACTAGTCCTCGCTACTTTTGGGATCACTCAAGATTCCACGTCACTTATTCATCCTCTAGCTTGCTATTCTTGGAAAGTTGGCTACGACGGATAAACCATGGCTAGCCCACCTTGGCCCGTGCATTTTATGCAACGAGGGAGCTACGGACACACACGGCCACTTATTTTTCCAGTGCAGATTTAGTCGTCAGTCTATAATAGAAATTCGGAAAATAGTACGATTCTTGTGGCCCAATAGAGACTGGATGACGGATATTATATGGGCGTCCTGGAGATGGAGAGGTAAGCACATTATTAACATGTCTTACCGAGCACTATTAGCATCATGTGTTTACCACATTTGGAAGGAGAGAAATTTGAGACGATTTGAGCAAACTGAAAGGACTCCTAGCACCATGGCAGTAGTTATTATCGAGGATATCAAGCAGCGGATACATAGCATTACATTACCTAGTTCAGTCAGTACACGATCTTTATTTAGACTTTGGCGTATCCCTTGGCCTGTCGAGGGAGACACCAACTGATGACTTCCATGTTGTACTGTACTACAATGTTATTAATGAAACTTACATTTACCCAAAAAAAAAGTAGGGGGGAATACAATACCAAAAGAATCACTATTCGATAAGCCAACAACGCTCGAGAACAAGCCAAGCAAACTCCAGCCCGGGAAACTACGGCCAAGCACAGGATACTACGGCCTCTTTAGAGTATCTCTTATCGTGGTACGAGATCTTTGATTTGCAACATCAGTCTCTCTCTCTCTTTCTTGTTGACAAGTGACATCAGAGTTGGTGACAGGGGAAAGCATGTAACGAAAAAGTGAAATGGTAGCTACTTCTTCCCTTTCCGGTCGGTCTGGTGTGGTGTCATTGACTTCATTTCTCTTCACATCCCTCCATTTGAATCTCTACTCTGTTTTGGCTACAGACTGTTCGCGCTAAGACAGCGATGATGCCCGGGCTAGTGTAACTGATCTCGCTACTAAATAAATATCGTCAGTTATATGGTTGCTTCATCCAATAGAGGTTAAGGTTCAGAATGTCCTACCTTCCCTGATTCAGAGGGGATCACTCATCAATCTACTGTTATCCCCAAGAGCTGCTGTTAGACTTCATCTTCTCTTCTTCTTTGTGAGACTTTCTGTAACCTTTCTTCTATTCTGTTTTTAAAGGTGATACCGAAGAGAATAACTCAAGGTGGTTACTCCATCAACTCCATTTCGTTGCATAAGTGAGGATGCCAATCATCATAGTCTGAACTTGAAATCTAAACAACAAAAGGATTTAGGCTCTAATGTTGAACCACTAAGTGTCCCTTTTTAATAATAGTGTAAGCGAGAAGGTAAGATAAGATATTTCAAAATTCTATACCCAATGATGGATTGAACTTGTAACTATGCCAAGACGAAGGTAGTTGACTACTGAAAGAGAGATTTCTTTGACATCACTTTTTTTGTATTGGAACAGGTTCTCTTTCATCCCTCTTAAAAGAGCCCACATTCAAACCAAAGAAACTTTAGCTGAAACAATTTTAGAATATTAACCGAGGCTGCTGGGCACCTTGTCTCAGTCGCAGTTTCAGACCTATCCTTGCTTGGTATTCTTGGTATCTCCCTTTCCCTAGTTATTCAAACAGTGGGATCCTGTCTTATCGGTCTCCTCCCTCTATCTATTCCTTTTGTGAGTATGCCCTATATGAGTAATCCTTTCCGGAAGGAAAGTCAAAGGATTCATTCATTCACAGATGAGCCGGAATAAGGCAAGGCTATAGTAAGTGTTCCGCGAGTAAGATGAAATATAAGTGCCTTAGCGATGACAGACCAAGTCCACTCTTTTATCTTTTACCTATAAGTGAGTCATTGATATCGATCCCCACTAGGGAATAAATAGGTTTGATGTTCTGGCTTTCTTTGATTGTACCCCATCCATGAAGGACATGCCCCGCTGTATTGTCAATCAAGATGTAAATATGTGGCAAAGGTTAATACTTTTTCTTTTTTACCACTTACTTACTATCATTTTGGACAAATCATCTACATTTTCTATTTTAATAAATTAGAAATAAGAAATTTTATTCTAAGTTCTCTACGCTTCAATGGTCCCCTAATAGAATCTGTTCAGGATTTCTCCAAAATGCCTTTATACCCGTCGAAGAGAATAGATGATGCAGGTGATTAAGTGGGAGTTTTTTGAAAGGCACCCCAAGAACTTGTCGCGGTGCAAGAGATGCTACCGCAGGATCCCCAGAATCTGCCACTCGAAGTGGTGGAAGGGCCTTCCACATTCAACGACTTACGTCGATTAGAAGTGGATAGTCGACTGGTTATACCAGCCAACACTCATTGGAGAAATATTGTAACGTCGGTGGATATAGCTCATTCTGTGGCACGTTCTGAAGAAGGTGTGACTGCCTCAAACGAGGCCCCTGGGAGGCCAGACGAAGGCAGCAGAAACCGCATCTACAGGGCCGAGCCGTGGAGCAAGCTGGACCATCATCGCGACAGTGGGAAACTAAATCACCAAGATATAAAATATTCCTCGGATTGGCGATCTCTTGCCCGATGTTTTGAATCGCTTCCTGAGCCCGGCGATGAAGCTAGTTCGCTTCCTCATTTAATAAAATATCCATGAGAAGTGATTTCAACATGGATTTGGAAGACGGACTGCATCTTGACAAATCCGATCCAGAAAGGATGAGAAAAATATTGCAAGAAATAAAAATCTTATCCTCTTGGGAAGGAGAAGGCAGACCAAAATCAGGGAAAAAGACGGGGGACACCTTAGTTGCCTTCATGCAGGAATGGGATGAGAATCAAAATCAAACCTTATTTTTTTGGGAGTTTTATGGATTGCTCCCTAAAAAAGAAAATCTCGGTTGTAGTCTTCTTGATCTATCAAGTCAAGAGGGCGAGGCTCCTAGCAATGGGAGGAAGGGGAGTGGGCAAGCGGGCCCCTTCACAACTAATCGATCTATCACTCAATCACATGCCGTTCCGTCATTATCTGATTTTTTGTTGTCTGATCACACTCGAAATTACGTATCTACTTATCGTATTTTTGCCCCTCCTCGGTAGTTCCGTAGCAGGTTTTTTCGGACGTTTTC
>NC_026147.1:22994267-23002363 GCF_000512975.1 Sesamum indicum
AGTACTGACCACACCGAGGGACAGGCCCTGAAGCGAAGGACGGGAACGAGCGGAATCAATGTGTTCCAATTTCTGGCCTTGCACCGAAAAGTCGGCTGGCCGATAGGCGAAAGAGAATCAACTAAAGTTAAAAAAGATGGGAAAAAAAAATTCTCTCTCTACAATTTCTCTCTCACACACTAGCACACCCAATTCACACTTATGCAACCCTAATTCCATATCTTCATCAACACCTGCCGGCGAAGACGCCGGCGATGAGGAAACGGATGTCAGAGAGTTGGTGGACGTCGAAGGGCAGAACGTGGAGGAGATGATCGAGGGGGGACCGTGGCTATTTCAAGGACAACCAATAGTTCTCCAGAAATGGGAACCAGGGATGGCCACGAGGAAACTGAAACATACACAAGCGCCCGTTTGGATCGAGCTAAGGCACCTTCCGATGGAATTTTGGACAACAGATGGACTGAGTACTGTTGCGAGTGGAGTGGGAAAGCCACTTTATCCGGATGCGATAACCAGAGCATGCACGAGACTGGACTTCGCTCGAGTATGCGTGATGGTGGACGTCTCACAGAATTTACCAAATCATGTCATCATCATGACTCCAGATGAAGATGGCGGGGAGACACCATGCAAAGTGGATGTCGAATACGAATGGCTCCCACCAAAATGCTTGGATTGTATGACATTGGGACGCTCGACTAAGGAATGTCCACTTACTAAACCCAAGAAAACGACCAAACCACCGGTGGCTGTGTATGTACCAAAACCTTTCACCGCCCGGGCACCAACCGAAGCCGTTAGGATACAAAAACCGCGTCAGGACTGTGGGGTGGTTGATGGAATGAAGGATGTGATAACCCTGCTGATAGTAATATTACCAGACAGGATAATTGGGGTAAGGAAGTGGTCATTTATAATGCGTTTGAAGCTCTACATCTTATTGACGATACAGATGAGCAATCTGGGGGTCCTAATACAAGCAGCCCCATAGGATATGACCCATGCTCAATATTGTCGTCTGGAATGTACGTGGGCTGAATAAACGAGACCATCAGCTCGCATTAAAGGATCTCGTCTCGGAATACAGGTTACTCTTCTTGGGCATTCTTGAAACTCGCGTTCGTATTCATAATGTGATGCATATTCAATCTTTTCTGCTACCTCAATGGAAATGGTTTGTTGACTATGCAAATGTGGGAAACCGTATATGGCTAGCATGGGATGATAATGCTATTGACATTCATATTCTTGATTTGGGTGAACAATATATGCATTGTCGTGTCACGAATAGGGCTGACAATGAAATTGTTATCATTACTGTTGTTTATGGTGCTTCTGAAGTGATTGGTCGACGGTCCCTAAGGAATTCTCTACAAACCCTTGCCCCACAGTGCACGGACGTTCCATGGCTGGTGGGAGGGGATTTTAATGCAGTCCGCGATATTAATGAGGTGCGTGGCATCTTGGGAGATATAAGGATTGCTATGGAAGATTTCAACAATTGTATTCAGGAAGCTGGATTGTTGCCAATGCCTATGCAAGGTGAATGGTATACTTGACACAATTGAAGCATGTCTACGAGGAGCCTATGGAAACGATTGGATAGGATACTCATCAATGATCGCTGGCTCGCACGGTTTCCTACCTCATCATATCATAATCTTACACCCCGTACTTCGGACCACTCGCCGTTGGTCTTATTTGGGGATTCACAGCATCATAATAATGGAGGTATGTTTCGGTTCGATAATTACCTAACCCTATCGCCTGATTTTATCCCCAGTGTCCAGAATATTTGGCAACATGAGGTGATTGGCGTGCCTATGTATGCGGTGACACATAAACTTAAAGGAGGAATAAAGGGGATTTGTCCCATAACGTCCAATTGGCGAAGGGATTTCTCGAGGAGGCGCAAAACTTGGTGAGCTCGGATAGACTAATCCTACCAGACCTTTGTACACCGAAGGTGGCTAATCCCTCCTCTTTTTATGATATGCCCTTCTTTGGTCAGAATATAGACATAGAAAAAGAGTGAACACTGAGTCGATTCTCTTGGAATCGTTAGCACGTAAGAACCCTGAAAATCAAAAGTACCAAACTTAGAAAGTAGAACTACAGCCTTAACTACATTTATGCGAATAATCCGGTGGGGTCGGACCCATCCAAGCAATCTTTCTCATGCGATCAAGGGCATAGAATGGAAGAGGGGCTTTCCCTACCACATAAGCATATAGATATATATCTTTAGTGTTTTCCTGCAATAAGGGCGATTACTTAGCCAGGCACCAAGCCATTCCCTGTACCTTAGTTTCCCCCAGTTGTATTCCTCTTTTAAAGGTATAGTTAAAAGGAACTCAATAGGCAGGTATCGGTACGCCCCGATTATCTCTTTCTTTCCCTTCCTTTGAAGTCAATACCAGCACATCTGCTTACCGCAACATCAGCTGCTATAGAATTCGCGGTTTCTACCGCTGTTCAATCCTTTATTGAGTTAGCTTGGCTTTGGTATATGGAATAGAGTCTTTCTTTTTTGGGTAAATGTAAATTTCATTAATAAAGAGTAATGGTACAGTACAACATGGGATCATCAAATGGTTTCTCCCTCTACCCAAGGGATACACCATAATCTATACAATGCTCGTGTACTGACTGATGATGCTAAATCGACGCTAAGAATCCTTTGCCTGACGTCATCGATGATTAGGATACTCAAAGTGGCCGGTGTCCGCTCTGTATGTTCAAATCTCCTCAAGTTCCTCTCCCTCCATATGTGGTATACACACGATTCAAGTAGTGTACGGTAAGCTCCATTAATAATGTGCTTACCTCTCCATTTTCGTCTCGCCCATTCAATATTTTTTGCCCAATCTCTATTGGGCCAGTGAAAGCGAATCCTTCTGCGAATCTCATAAAGGCACTGACGACTAAATCTGCATCGGAAGAATAAATGTGGATGAGATTCCGTAGCTCTCTCATCGCACAATATGCACACCCCCAGGTGAGATAGCCATGATTTGTCCGTGGTAGGTAGTTTGCCAAGGATTGCGAGCCATAGGATGAACGAATGACGAGGAATCTTCAAGGAGCCCAAAAGTAGTGAAGACCAACCTATTTTCGGCTCAGAGTGATCAAATAATCGGTAGAAGGCCTGAGTAGTAGGTTGCCCTTTGTCACATCCCCACACCACCCGATCCTCACCTCCAAAAATAAGCGGTAGGTTATGTGTGATCTCCAAACATTCAAAGTCCGTGATGGTAGGCCATTGCCATTCTCTTGCTGAAATCACCGACCTGAGTTTTGCTGATTCTTCAAGTCTAAGATGGCGGGGACCTTGGGGGAATCGCTCGATAAGTGGACCCAAGTGATGCCACGGGTCCTACCAAACAAAGAATCTGTCTCCATTTCCAATCTGGTAATCCACGATAGAGCGAAGGAAAGGACGAAGCCTGAGTATTTTCCGCCATCCCCAAGAACCTCCATGTTCACGAATAGTCCAAATCGATCTCTCACGTAATCGGTCTTGGTAGAGCCACTGAACCCATATGGATGTCCTGTCACACTGGATAACATCACATAACTTGCTCATTAATGCGCGATTCAAGGTAGAGATATCCTTGAACCCAAGTCCCCCCTCATCCATCGGTCGACACACATCTTTCCAGGCTACCTTGGCGTAACCACTAGACGTCGTACCCTTCCATAGGAAAGTCCTCAACCTCTTCTCTATTTCATTGATGACTTTCTTAGGTAATATGAATGCAGAAGCCCAATATAAACTCAATGCTGAAAGCACATATTTGATGATTTGTACCCGCCCAGCATATGATAATGAAATCCCTTCCCATCCATTTATTCGTGCATCAATTTTTGAGATAAGCGGTTGGCAATCAGAGATGGACAACCTAGACGAGATTAAGGGAAGACACAGATACCTCATTGGAAGGTGGCTCTCCTGAAAGCCCATAATATCCAACATCTGGTCCTTCAAATTTTGAGCCGAACGTGAAATGATTAAGTGACTTTTTTGAACATTCAACCGAAGGCCCGACAACTCTGCAAACCAGTCCAATCCCTCTTTGAAGACTCTGATGGAGTCTAAGTCAGCTTTGCAAAATAAGAGGAGGTCGTCTGCAAATCCCATTTGAAAAACCTTAGAACTCTCACACTTCCAATGATAAGTGAATTGGATGTCCTGTTCAATTCGTGGCAAGAATCTCATATGTAAAGCTTCCATAACAAGAACAAACAGATAAGGAGAAAGTGGGTCTCCCTGTCGTAGTCCTCTCGCTCCAGAAAAGAACCCATGAGGTTTTCCATTGAGCCCAATCGAGAATGATGTCGTGGAAACACACTCCTCAATCCACCTTGTAAACGTAGGTGGAAACCCGAACAACTGCAAAACTGCTAACAGGAAGTCCCACTCCACCGTATCATAGCCCTTCTTGATATCCACTTTAAGTGCGCATCTCGGGGGTAGGCGCATCTGGTTATATCTCGAGAGTAATTCCTGGGCTAACATAGAGTCTTTCCTTATAGTTCCTTATAGCTAGTCTGCTTACTTGCTTTTTCCATATGGATTTGGCATGGCTAGCTTTATGGGAAAGATCATATCTAGAGTAGATACCGAATCTATTCCTTTGCTCAAATCACCACCATCACCCAACCCACTTCGTTAACCGATGCACCTTCTCCATCTGGTCTACCTAGGAGTCGGATACTTCCTTAGCTACTTAGTCTGGTTTTCCACGCTACACTTTCGAAGCTTTCTCCCCTGCCTGCCCTATTGCCTTGGCTCTAAGCAAGCCGTACATACTACCGCCGTCTTCAGCCGCGCAGAAACTTTTTCTCGTGATATGGCGTGCTTTTGAGCGGCTTTGAGGGATTGATTGTGAGCAAGGAAGCTGCAAAACATAAAATATAGCTCTAAACTTCTCAATGGAGATAGCATTGCTTTGTTTATAAATAAAAGTAATAAAACAGCAATTCATTGAGCATTCACGGAAGAAGGATTGGATCGCCTTGCAAACGTCACTGCCTATGACATGCCAACAGAAGCTTCCTGGGAAGCCATTGGGAGCAGGGGAGCTTTCTCCATCTATCTCTAAGCCCTGCTCTCAACCCTCTATAACTCTATCTGTCTTAGACATCCTAGATTCAGTGTTAACAGCTTTAATGCACTCTTGGTGGTGAGGCTGCTTTAGTGCTGTCGATTACTTTCTTTCCTATTGAAGGCGCTGCTAGAGTACTTGTAGGAACTGCTGTCTCCATTGCCGGTCTTCTTCGTTGGCTAATTGTTCAATCAAGCGGTAGATGCCTTTCTGGTTCTTAGATGAGAAAAACAATCCAATAGTGCTTCTTACGTAGAAGTGTTTCAAGTCATTCGATTAGGGGCACTACCTACCCTTTTCTGGATTTTAGAGGGGAGGGCTCCGTCTATACCACAGTTTGAGACAAGTGGAGAATCATAGTTCCAATAGCAAAGGAATTAGAACTATTAGTTGTCGTGAAGGATACGGTAGAATGTTATACTTTCCTCTATATAGTATAGTCATCTTCTCCAACAAGGAGAAAACATTGAAGGGCTGCTTCAGCGGAGTCAAGACAAGAGACTCATGAATAGAGGATCGAAGGTGAATTTCTTCTTTGTTCCGCTTCTTCACCGCGTAGGTCAAGCTTAGCTTCTCAGCTTCATTGCTCCGATCGATACTATCGGAGCTTCTTGATAGTGGGGTAGCTTTTCAAAAATCCTCTACAACTGGACTTTCTTTTCACTCTTTAAGCTCGCTTTGTCGACTCTCTTCCCGAGGAAAGAAGGTCTCTCATTGACGTCCCACAGCTTAATACTTCACAGCGGATTCTCTTTCTGAGTCTAAGCGCTAATCTTCTTCTGACCGTACTTCCCGAGGGGATAACACTTTGGTTCTTTTTTTAAAAAGATGCTGCTGAAAACTGCAAAGGCTATGACCTAGAGCATGAACAGCTCCGAATCTTGCCTCCTTCTTTTGCTTTCTTTGCTATCCCCAGCCATAACATAACATAAAAGGAAGAGTTTTCTTTCTTTCATAAAAGCTAACTTTTCAACCATAGAAGAAGTTGTTATTTATAATGCATTTGATGCTTTGCACTTATCGATGAAGCAGATGAGCATTCGGGGGGTCCTAACACAAGCAGCCCCTTGTACAATGATCCATGTTGAACATTTTTTTTTTGTTGGTAAAAGTAAGTTTCACTGAGTAAAAATGGTACAGTACAACATTATGGTCCCCAAATGATTTATCCCTCGACAGGCCAAGGGATTTGCCATAATCGAAATAAAGCACGTGTACTGACTGATCTAGCGAGTGAGATGCTATGGATTCGCGGTCTAATGTCCTCAATGATCAGTAATGCTATGGTAGTAGGCGTCCTCTCAGTGTGATCGAATCGTCTCAGGTTTCTTTCCTTCCAAATGTGGTATACACATGCTGCAAGGAGTGCTCTATAAGACATGTTGATTATGTGTTTACCCCTCCATCTCTGTGAAGCCCATGTAATGTCATCCTTCCACTCTCTATTGGGCCATAAGAACCGTATCGTTCTTCGATTTTCCGTGAAACATCTTTGACTAAATCTGCATTGGAAGAATAAATGTGCATGTGTCTCTGGCAGTCCTTCATTGCATGGGATACATGGGCCAAGGTGAGCAAGCCATGGTTTATCAGTCGTAGCCAACTTTTCTTGGATGGCAAGCCATAGAATAAATATGTGGCGTGGGATTTTGAGTGATCCCAAAAGTAGTGAAGACCAGCCTACTTTCGGTCCTGGTGGGTCAAATAACTCATAGATAGCCTGTGTTGTTGGTCGATCATTCTCAAATCTCCAAATTATACAATCTTCCCCTCCAAAAATAGTGGGTAGTACATGTGTGATCTCCAAACACTCAATATCCGTGATAATGGGCCACTGCCATACTCCTTCATGAATCACCGTGCTTAGTCTGGATGACTCATCTAGTCCAAGAATCCTCGGTCCTCGTGGGAAGGTGTCGCAAAGAGGGCCAAGGTGGTGCCATGGATCCTGCCACAAGAAGAAATTCCTCCCATCTCCAATTCGGTAGTCTACCATGGTTCGGAGAAACATCTGTAATCGAAGGATTTTCCTCCATCCCCATGAGCCGCCATGGTCTGTAATCGTCCATATAGAGGTATGTTATAGGCGTCCCTGGTACAGCCACTCAACCCAAATGGATGTCCTGTCGCATCTAATGACATCACATAGTTTTTTTGTCATCAATGCACGGTTCAAGGTACTGATATCCTTGAATCCAAGTCCTCCCTCCTCCTTAGGTCGGCATATATCTTTCCACGCAACCTTGGCATATCCACTATTCGTCGTTCCCTTCCACAAGAAAGCTCGCAACCTTTTCTCAATTTCATTAATCACTTTCTTTGGTAATATAAATGTCGATGCCCAGTAAATACTCAGTGATATAACTACAGTTTTAATAATTTGTACTCTACCAGCATAAGATATAGTGGTACCTTCCCATCCAGCGATCCGTTTCTCAATCATCAGTAATAGTGGACGGCAATCTGCAATAGTTAGTCGAGACGATATAAGTGGTAACCCTAGATACCTCATTGGAAGAACCCCTTCCTGAAATCCGAGTAGTGCCAACATCTCCTCACGCAATGCTTACGCTGAGCGCAATATAATCAAGTGGCTTTTCTGTACGTTCAGTATAAGACCCGACCATTCGGGAAAACGATCCAGACCTGCTTTAAAGATTCTTAGAGAGTCCATATCAGCACGGCAAAATAATATCACATCATCCCTGTCCAACTATAGGCCATGCTGCTTTAAAGAAGCCCGATGAGTATCCGTCCGGGCCTGGGGCCTTGTCCACATCAATGTCAAAAATCGCCTGTTTGACATCTGCTGGTGTGAACGGTAACAGTAAAGTGGTAGATTCCTCATTACTCAAAATGTGCCTAGCCCACGGTCTAAGAGTTCGAATATCAACACCTGTTCGTCGTCTGTCTCCCCATAGTAGGTTCTGGTAATATGTGACAAACTCATTAATAACTTCTTCTGGATCAGTGTGAGTGGATCCC
>NC_026147.1:23002879-23009653 GCF_000512975.1 Sesamum indicum
GGTGTCGCACTGTGGTTGTGCCATGTGTACCACTCTCCCTGCATGGGTAGTGGTAGTAATCCTGTATTCTGAATGGCTGCATTAAATTCTTCCATAGTCTTTCGGATATCCCCTGATGTGCCACATACTTCACTGAGGTCGCGAACTGCATTAAAATCCCCTCCAATCAACCATGGGATATCAACACACTGTATAGCTAAATTGTCCAGGGCACTCCATAATTCTCTCCTATCAACCACCTCAGTGGCTCCATAAGTGACAGTAACAGCAACTGTTTCATGTATTGCACGGATTGTAACAAGATAGTGTATAAATTGCGTTCCACATTCCACCACAACAACATCAATAAAACTATCATTCCATGCAATCCACGCGCGATTACCAGAAGATCCATAATCCACATACCATTTCCATTGGGGTAATAGAAAAGATTGAATTTGAGCTGCATTATTAATACGTACACGAGTTTGAAGGAGACCAAGGAATTGTAACCTGAACTCAGCAACTATGTCTTTGACTGCCATCTGATGGTCTCGTTTGTTCAGGCCACGAACATTCCATATTGCTGCATTCAACATGGATCACTAGGTATGGGGCTGCTATGCTTAGGACCCCAAGACGAGTCATCTGTATCATCTAGTAGGTGAAGTGCATCAAAAGTGTTGTATATAACAAGCGCCTTACCCCTCTCCTCACGACTTGGGCCGGTTGTATCTCTAGTGTACTCACGTCCCTCTCTCTTCTTTTCTACCACTGGAGCTGGTGTTGGTCTACTCTTGTTCCGATCAGTCATATGTAGTGGCCGGGATGGTATATTAGTAGTATCTTCTTCCTCCCTAGGGTGGCTCCAATTCCGTTCAGGCCTTGTTGGTTCTTGCAGCGTCCCCACTTTAGGTACATATACCACAATCGGTGGTTTAGCTGGTTTTGGTTTGTTGAGAACACAATCTTTAGCAGAGTGTCCCAATGTCATACAACTCTTGCATTTCTGTGGTAGCCATTCGTACTCAACGTCTACTTTACAAGGTGATTCTCCTCCGTCCTCATCCGGATTCATAATTATAATGTGCTTTGGTAAGTTTGAGGTCACATCCACCATTACGCATACACGAGCGAAGTCCAGTCTCGTGCATGCTCTCGTAATTGCATCCGGATAAAGTGATTTACCCACTCCACTAGCCACCTTACTAAGGCCTTCCTCTGTCCAAAACTCGACTGGAAGGTGACGTAGTTTGATCCACATAGGAACCTGTGTATGTTGAAGTTTTCGTTATACCATCCCTGGTTCCCGTTTTTGAAGAACAATCGGCTGCCCCTGAAATAGCCACGGCCCTCCTTCTATGACATCTTCCATAGCAGCGACTGATTTGAACTGAAGGAAAAAAAATCCATTATTTGTACCCATGACCTCCTTCAATTCCGGCCAAACCGACATCGCAAACTCTTTCAGATGATGAAAATATGGCCTTTTTCCTAGGAAATATCCCACCGCGATAGTCTTCCATCGTTTGAATCCGTTTCTTATAATATCCAATGTTGGTCAGACTATTACCTCTCCATTTTGTACCGATGGAGCCACATAAGATAGGGTTTTGCGAGTTGAATTATGAAATGCATGAGCTATTTTGTCAGCGATAATTGTGTCCGAGCATGCATGCAAAGGTATGTTTCCGACGAACAATCCCATTGGAGCACTAGAATTAAGGTTAGGATGCAGATTTTTTGTCTTCTTGTGGATGTCATCTGTGACATCAGCAGGTGATGGTATCATGCTTGCCTCAGCGGTGATGTCAGCAGTATAGGTCATGCTTGCCTCAACAGTGATGTCATCAGCATAGGTCATGCCTGCATCATCGATGACTTCATCATCCTTGTCAACTTCCACCCTAGCATCCATCTCATCCTCCACGTCACACCCATGTGCCACGTCAGCCGTTTGTGTACAGTCACCAGATCTGACGGTCGGTCGCATCGCCGGAATTTCCATCGCCGGCGTTAGTGAAACTGACGTTTTTCCGACGAAAAAATGAGGCTTCTCGGTCGTCGGCGCCTGTAGGTCTGAACCAGTCCGTTTACTAGCCGTTTCCGACGTCATATTGCTCTTTCCCAACGGCAGAATACACCTCCAAGCTTGGCGATGTGGTGGCGCGCCTCCTCCATGTAACTCGACCACCGACCGCAGCGAAGGAGAGTTTCTGAAACGCATTCTCCATCTGATTTACAGATCTGTGAGGGCTGCAACTGTTTGTTCATCACCTTTGTCAATGATGGCGTTGGCTAATCTCAGAAATTCGTCAAGGTTGAAAGGTTCTTCCATTCGTCCGCCATTAATGGAAGCTTCTTCAAACCCTAGTTTTTGCGGCGCCTTTGAACGAGTCGAATCAGTGGTCAAGTTCTCTCCTTTCTCGTTTGTGGACAATGTTTCCATCTCCACAGACCCTTTGTTACCTTCATCGGCCGTGAAAACTTCCGTCGACTTTTTCCATCGTGACTCTTCGTCTCCTAAAAACCCTAATAATGGCGGCGACAAACCAGTCATCGTTTCCGCCTCCAAAACTCGCCCAAACACTGTACAAACATCACTGCTTTTCTCCCCAACAATTTTCGTCTCAATAGCCGACGAAATAGTGCCTTTTCCGGTCAGAAACCCCAAACCCGTCTCTTCAAACTTCTCGCCGGAAAATCGCGATTCATATTCCTCTCCACCGCCATCCTAGCCATCCCAATCATCCACATCCCCTTCCTCTGGCATGTCGCCATCGTCCTCCATATGGCCGGTCGTTTTTCCGCCGTCGCCGGTCGGAAATTTGTACATTAGGGTTTTGTGTGTGAAGTTGTAGGTGTGCTAGTGTGTGTAGGAGAGAGAATTTTTAGTGAGAGAATTTTTTAACTTCAAACTTGCTAGTGTGCATCCATGTTGAACATTGCTGTGTGGAACGTTTGTGGGCTGAACAAACGAGACCATCAACTCGCTATAAAGAACCTTGTCTCGTAATTTAGGTTACACTTTCTGGGCATTCTTGAAACTCGGGTCCGATTGAATAATGTTGTACATATTCAATCCTTTTTACTCCCACAATGGAAATGGTTCGTTGATTACTCTATTGTTGGAAATCGTATCTGGCTAGCTTGGAATGAGAATGTTGTTGATGTCCATATTTTAGGTTTGGGAGATCAGTTTATTCACTGTCGGGTTACTAATATGGCTGTCAATGAATCTGTTATTATCACTGTTGTTTATGGCACATCTGGGGTGATTGACGTCGAAATCTGTGGATTGCATTGAGGACGCTCGCTCAGCAGTGCTCTGATGCACCGTGGTTGGTAGGAGGGGACTTTAATGCAGTACGTGACCTAAACGAGGTATGTGGCATTTCAGAAGACATGAGGATGGCCACAGAAGAATTTAATGCCGGTATTCTGGAGACGGGGCTCCTTCCACTGCCTATGCAAGGTGAATGGTTCACATGGCATAATTTTTTTTTCGGTAAAAGTAAGTTTCATTGAGTAAAATTGGTACAGTACAACAATGTGGTCACCAAATGGTTTATCCCTCGACAGTCACATGGCATAATTGCAGTACATCTACGCGAAGCTTATGGAAGCGGTTGGATCGGATTCTTATTAATGATCGCTGGCTGGCACGGTTCCCTACCTCATCATATCACAGCCTCACACCACGGACATCGGACGACTCACCACTAGTATTACATGGGGATACACAGCAACATAATGGTGGTATGTTGCGCTTTGATAACTATCTTGCTCGTTCACCTGAATTTATCCCCAATGTGCATAGCATTTGGCATCATGAGATTGTTGGTGTACCAATGTATGCCGTGACACGTAAACTAAAGGCACTTAAACCAGTATTCATATTGTAGAGGAGAAATAAGGGGGACTTGACACTGAATGTCCAACTAGCCAAAGGTTTTCTTGATGAGGCACAACATTTGGTGAGCTCGGATAGACAAAATGAGCTCTATTTACTTTTAGAACATTGTTGTAGAATCGTTTATGCTAAAGCAGCAAAGCTTGAAGAAATTATGTTGCAACAGAGAGCCAAGATGCAGTGGATGAAAGACGGAGACCAATGTTCCAGGGTTTTCTTTCGTAAGATTGCACAGAGACGAGTAATGAGAAGAATCCTGCAGATCAATGATGAGAATGGTACCACACACTCGGATCAAGAAGAGATCGCTCATGAGTTTGTTTCATACTATCAGAACCTCTTAGGAGGTACCAGGCGACGATGGACAGTGAATATTCAATACCTTAGACCATGGGCGAGACACTGTATTACTGATAAGGAAGCCAACCATTTACTCCTACCTTTGTCACCGAATGATGTGAAGAAAGCTGTGTTTGATATTGCTGAAGACAAGGCACCCGGACCTGATGGATACTCGTCAGGGTTCTTCAAAGCGGGCTGGCCAATAGTGGGGGAAGAAGTTACGAGGGCAGTACTAGATTTCTTTTCTAACGGAAAACTTCTGAAGCAGATCAACTCCACGATCTTGGCTCTGATCCCAAAGGTACACACTCCTATGTCGGTTAATGATTTTAGATCGATTTCATGCTGCAATGTTTTATACAAGATCATTGCGAAACTACTTGTCCAAAGAATTAGTGTGTTACTGGACAAGATAGTTAGCCCCTGCCAGACAACATTTATTCCGGGAAGAATCATCGGGGACAACATTATGCTAGCCCAGGAATTATTCGCGAAATATAACCAGATGCACCTACCTCCCAGATGCGCACTTAAAGTGGATATCAGGAAGGCCTATGATACGGTGGAGTGGGACTTCTTATTAGCTGTTTTGCAGTTATTCGGGTTTCCACCTACATTCACAAGGTGGATTGAGGATTGTATCTCCACGACATCTTTCTCGATTGGGCTCAATGGAAAACCTCATGGGTTCTTTTTCTGGAGCGAGAGGATTACGATAGGGAGACCCATTTTCTCCTTATCTATTTGTTCTTGTTATGGAAGCATTACATTTGGGATTCTTGCAACGAATTGAACAGACCTTCTCCTCTTCTGCAGAGCTGACTTTGACTCCATCAGAGTCTTCAAGGAGGGATTGGACTGGTTTGCGGAGTTGTCGGGCCTTCGGCTGAATGTTCATAAAAGTCACTTAATCATTTCACGTTCGGCTCAAGATTTGAAAGACCATATGTTGGAGATTTTGGGCTTTCAGGAGGGACACCTTCCAATGAGGTATCTGGGTCTTCCCTTAATCTCCTCTAGACCATCTATCTCTGATTGCCAACCGCTCATTTCAAAAATTGATGCACGTATTAATGGATGGGAAGGGATTTCATTATCATATATTGGGCGGGTACAAATCATAAAATCTGTGCTTTCAGCATTGAGTTTATATTGGGCATCCGCGTTCATATTTCCTAAGAAAGTCATCAATGAAATTGAGAAGAGGTTGAGGACTTTCCTATGGAAGGGTACGACGTCTAGTGGTTACGCCAAGGTAGCCTGGAAAGATGTGTGTCGACCAACGGATGAGGGGGGACTTGGATTCAACGACATCTCTACTTTGAATCGCGCATTAATGAGCAAGAAATTATGTGATGTTATCCGGTGTGACAGGACATCCATATGGGTTCAGTGGCTTTACCAAGACCGGTTACGTGACACATCGATTTGGACTGTCCGTGAACATGGAGGTTCTTGGGGATGGCGGAAAATGCTCAGACTCTGTCCTTTCCTTCGCTCTATCGTGAACTACCAGATTGGAGATGGAGGGAGATTCTATGTTTGGCAGGACCCATGGCATCACTTGGGACCACTTATCAAGCAGTTCCCACGAGGTCCAAACAAACTTGGTATTGAAAAATCAGCAAAACTCAGTTCAGTGATTTCAGCAAGAGAATGGCAATGGCCTCCCATCACAGACTTTGAATGTTTGGAGATTCTACATAACTTGCCGTTTATTTTTGGAGGTGAGGATCGAGTGGTATGGAGATTTAACGGAGGGCAGCCTACTACTCAGGCCCTCTACCAACTATTTGACCCCCCTGAGCCGAAAGTAGGATGGTCTTTGCTACTTTCGGGCTCTTTGAAGATCCCTCGTCATTCGTTCATTTTATGGCTTGCAATCCTTGGCAAATTACCATCCACGGACAAACCATGGTTATCTCATCTTGGAGCGTGCATCTTGTGCGATGAGGGAGCTACGGAAACTCATTCACACTTATTCTTCCGATGCAGATATAGTCGTCAGTGCCTGACGGATTCGATTTCACTGGCCTAACAGGGATTGGACAATAGATATAGAGTGGGCAACGCGGAAATGGAGAGGTAAGCACATTGTTAATATAGCTTACCGCACACTACTTGCAGCATGTGTCTACCACATATGGAGGGAAAGGAACTTGAGGAGATTTGAACACTCCGAGAGGACACCAGCCACTTTGAGTATCCTGATCACTGATGATGTCAAACAGAGGATTCTTAGTGTCAATTTAACTCCATCAGTCAGCACACGAGCATTGTATAGATTATGGCGTATCCCTTGGATTGAGAGAGAAACCAATTGATGAACACATGTTGTACTATACCATTACTTTATCTGGGTCGAGTGGTTGCGACATGGCCGGCTACGAGATGATTCGATATGGACTATCCCGGAGAATCGTGGGCCATGGGGATGGAGAAAAATTTTGCGATTGAGAGGCTAGTTACGCTCAGTGGTGGAATATCGTATTGGTAATGGGAATGATTTTTTATTATGGAAGGATCCCTGGCATCACCTT
>NC_026147.1:23009686-23012427 GCF_000512975.1 Sesamum indicum
ATGAGTCTACCATGTTGAGCTCGGTTATCTATGAGGGCCATTGGCACTGGCCATTGATTACGGACATGGAATACATGGAGATTACACACGTGCTGCCTCGAATCTATGGGGGTACAGATCGTATTATATGGAAGGGTTCGAGTGGGAAACCCACTACCCAGGAGTTCTATCGGGCTATGATACCAGCAACACCGAAAGTAGGTTGGAATTCACTACTTTCGGGTTCTTTGAAGATCCCGCGACATTTGTTTATCCTTTGGCTAGCTATCCTGGAGAAGCTAGCAACGACAGATAAACCATGGCTTTCCCATCTTGGGTGCTGCGTGCTGTGCAATGAAGACATGGTGGAGTCACATAACCACCTTTTTTTCCACTGCAGATTTAGTAGAAGATGCCTCAGTAGTATTAGGCGCATTGTACGATTCCAGTGGCCTAATAGGGATTGGGTCAGAGATGTTGAATGGGGTGCAAGAAAATGGCGTGGGAAGCACATCATTAATATATCCTACCGATGCCTGCTAGGATCGTGTGTTTACTATATTTGAAGGGAGAGGAACCTGAGACGGTTTGAGCACGAGGAGAGGCCACCGAGTGTAGTGGCCAACTTAATAGTAGAAGATGTTCGGCAACGTATACTCAGTATTAAGCTACCTAGCTCTATTAGCACATGTGCCTTGTATAAACTGTGGCGTATCCCTTGGCCTGTCGAGGGAAGTGCCTAATGAGGGACATGTTGTACTATACTTCTCCTTTTTTTTAATGAAAATTACACTTACCCCAAAAAAAAGAAATTTACCTTTACCCAAAAAAAGAAGTTCTTCTCATACCTTACTTGCGATAAGTCAACATCTTCTTAACTCCTATAAAAAGATCGATGTGTAAATAAGCTACCATCGGACCAGACTGAAACCGGGCTTTCACTCCTTCTTATAAGGAATAATTCATTATAACCTTTCTAACCTTATTCTCGAAAATGACTAAAGTAGCTAGTTAACCTTAGCGAGGCTGGCAGCTATGATGAACCCAGTTCTGTAGTAGAACGATGTGTAGATAGATGGATCGAAGTAAGCGGGGCATGCCAGCTGTGTCGGTCCTTCCTCCACTTGTCTCGACTGCATTGTCTTTGGTATTCCCAAGCGAATGTGAACTATTTAACCAATCAGTAGCAGAATCCGAGATAGGCGAAGGAAAAATCCTTACACTTCGGAAGTCGAAGTCAACTCTTTGCCTTCTTGACTGCCAGCATCAAGACGAGCGGTTACCTCAAAGCAAACCTAGCAGAAGGAATCTCTGTCTGGTTTTGAATGCCTCATTCTTTCCGTGAGTGGTTGGGTGGCCGAATACACTAAGGCGGATAGGCCTTGTCAAGCTTTCAGGTAGGCTCCATATCTCTCTTTGTTATATATATTCTATCTCCGCCTAAGTCAAGCTTTCTTTCTTTAGTTAATAGGTTGACTAAAAGCTAATAATAGGTTATACGAGTATCTTTCTTTAGCGCATTCATTAAGGTTGAGTTAATACTTTCCGACACAGGAAGAGTTCACCCGGGAAGAGTCTCTCCAGTACCGGTTGAGTTAATACTTTCCGACACAAGTGAAAGTACCAGTTCCAGTTAATAGGTATATTTCTTTTTTTTTTTTGGGTAGATGTAATTTTCATTAAGTAAAAATAATTGTATAGTACAACAATTTGATCATCAATTCGTTTCTCCCTCGATAGGCCAAGGGATACGCCATAGTCTATATAATGCTCGTGTACTAACTGACAAAGCAGTGTTGATACTGAGGATCCTCTATCTGACGTCGTCGATGATCATCATACCAATGGTGTTCGGTGTCCGTTCAGTATGTTCAAATCGCCTCAGGTTCCTCTCTCTCCAAATGTAATAGACACATGCTGCTAGTAGTGACCGGTAAGCTATGTTGACAATGTGCTTTCCTCTCCATTTTTTTGTCGCCCATTCAATGTCTGTTTCCCAATCCTCTCCATTTTTTTGTCGCCCATTCAATGTCTGTTTCCCAATCCCTATTGGGCCATTGGAATCGAATTCTTTTGCGTATATCTGTAAGGCACTGCCGGCTAAATCTGCATTGGAAGAATAAGTGAGAGTGGATTTCTATACTTCCGTCGTCAGATAGGACGCAGGCTCCTGAATGGGATAGCCATGGTTTGTCCGTGGTGGGAAGTTTGCCAAGAATTGCGAGCCAAAGGATGAACGCATGTCTTGGTATCTTCAAGGAGCCCGAAAGTAGTGAAGAGCAGCCTACTTTCGGCCCTGGGGGGTCAATTAATTTGTAGAGGGCCTGTGTTGTGGGTTGTCCTTTGTCAAATCTCCAGACAACCCTGTCCTGTCCGCTCCAAATCTGTGGCAAGGTGTGGGTGATCTCCAAACACTCAAAATCTGTAATGGGAGGCCAATGCCACTCTCCCTCTGAAATAACATAACTGAGCTTGGTCGATTCGTTAATACCAAGTAATCTCGGGCCCCGTGGAAATCGCTCAATGAGTGGTCCGAGGTGATGCCATGGGTCCTGCCAAATATAGAAAGTAGCTCCATTTCCAATCTGATAATCCACAGTAGAGCCTAGAAAAGACGGAGACGTAGTAATTTCCTCCATCCCCAAGAGCCTCCGTGGTCTCGAATCGTCCAAATAGATGTGTCACGTAGCCGATCATGGTAGAGCCACTGCACCCATATTGAGGTCCGGTCACATCGGATAACATCACAAAGTTTTTTACTC
>NC_026147.1:23012438-23015634 GCF_000512975.1 Sesamum indicum
TCCCCCCTCTTCCACCGGTCTGCACACATCAATCCATGCTACCTTGGCGTAGCCACTAGTCGTAGTGCCTTTCCATAGGAAGTTTCTCATCCTCTTCTCAATTTCCTTGATAATTTTCTTAGGAAGTATAAACGCAGACGCCCAATATAAACTCAAAGATGAAAGTACGGATTTGATGATTTGTACCCGCCCAGCATAAGATAATGAGAGTCCTTCCCATCCCATAATTCGTGCATCCATTTTTGATAAAAGTGGTTGACAGCCAGCAATAGTCAATCTAGATGAATCAGAGGAAGACCCAGGTACCTTATCGGGAGGTGCCCTTCTTCAAAGCCCAAGACCGCCAACATCTGATCTTTCCATTCTTGAGCGGATCGGGAGATAATTAAGTGACTTTTTTCCGCCAACATCTGATCTTTCCATTCTTGAGCGGATCGGGAGATAATTAAGTGACTTTTTTGCACATTCAACTAGAGACCCGACCACTCCGCGAAACGATCAAGTCCCACTTTGAAAACTCTGATTGAGTTTATATCAGCTTTGCAGAAAAGAAGTATGTCGTCTGCAAATCCCAGCTGAAAGACCCTTGCAGGCTCACACTTCCAGTGAAAGGAAAACTGCATATCTTGTTCAATAAGCTGTAGGAATCGTAAGTGCAGAACTTCTATAACCAGCACGAAAAGGTATGGAGATAGAGGATCACCCTGTCGTAGTCCTCTTGCTCCAGCAAAGAACCCGTGTGGTTTTCCATTGAGTCCTATCGAAAATGAGGCCGTGGTGACATACTCCTCAATCCATCTGATAAATATTGGTGGAAATACGAACATCTACATCACTGCTAATAGGAAGTCCCATTCCACCGTGTTATAGGCTTTCCTAATATCAACTTTCATTGCACATCTTGGGGGAAGACGTATCTGGTTATAGCCCGTGAATAGTTCTTGCGCTAGCATTATGTTATCTCCAATGCTTCGTCCTGGGATAAATGCTGCCTGACAACGACTAATGATCTTGTCCAATACCCCACTTATTATGACACCAGATGAGGAAGGAGGAGAATTACCGTGCAAAATGGATTATGAGATGGGTCTAAAATCACCAACTGACATAGGTGTGTGTACCTTAGGAATCAATGCCAAGAGTGTGCAATTGGTCTGTTTAAGGAGATTTCCCGTAGCAAAGAAGTCCAAAACCGCCCTTGTAACTTCATCCCCCACCACTGGCCAAGCTACTTTAAAGAATCCTGATGAGAAGCCATCAGGTCCCGGTGCCTTATCCTCGGCGATGTCAAACACTGTCTGCTTAACATCATCTGGTGAAAATGGCAAGAGGAGGAGACCAGTTTCCTCATCGGTAAGAATATGCCTCGCCCACGGCCTAAGGTATCGAATATCCACTGGAACATTTCTTCTGGTACCTCCTAAGAGGTTCTGATAGTATGAGATAAATTCATGAACAATTTCCCCTTGTTCCGTGTGGATGTTGTCATTCTCATCATTGATCTGTAAGATTTTCCTTGTCACTCTTCTATGAGCAATCTTACGAAAGAAGACCCTAGAGCATTGGTCACCATCCTTCATCCACTGCATTTTTGCCCTCTGCTGCAGCATAATTTGTTCCAACTTGGCCGCTTTTGCATAAACAATCCGACAACAGTGCTCCAAGTATAAGTAGAGTTCATTCTGTCTGTCGGAGCTTACCAAATTTTGTGCCTCCTCCAAAAATCCTTTGGCCAATTGGACTTTGATTGTTAAGTCCCCCTTTTTCTTTTTCTGTGCTCTGAAGACCGGTTTTAGGGCTTTCAGTTTACGAGTCACCGCAAACATAGGCACTCCCACCTCATGTTGCCAAATACTCATCACGCTGGGTATAAAGTCAGATGATAATGCAAGGTAGTTATCAAACCGAAACATACCTCCGTATTGTTGTGTAGTTATCAAACCGAAACATACCTCCGTATTGTTGTTGCGTGTCTCCATAGATGACTAAAGGTGAGTGGTTAGATGTGCGCGGTGTAAGGCTATGATAGAATGACATAGGAAACCTCGCCAGCCATTGATCATTAATAAGGAGTCTATCCAACCACTTCCATAAACTCCTGGTGCTCGAGCTACAGTTCTGCCATGTGTACCATTCGCCTTGCATAGGTAGAGGCATTAGTCCAGCCTCTTGTGTTCCAGCATTAAATTCATCCATCACCATCCGAATGTCCCCTGATATTCCACACACCTCATTAAGATCTCGAACAGCATTGAAGTCCCCTCCTACCAGCCACGGGTCGTTCGAGCACTGCTGAGCTAATGTCTTTAAAGTAGTCTAAAGAGTCCTACGGGCGACCACCTCAGAAGCTCCATAAGTAACAGTGATAAAGGCTGGTTCATCGACAGCCCTATATGTGACACGACAATGCACGAACTGTTCTCCCACGTCAAGTATATGGACATCAATAAAATTATCATCCCAAGCCAACCAAATACGATTTCCCACAGAATCATAGTTAACAAACCATTTCCATTGAGGCAATATAGAAGATTGAATATGAATGACATTATTCAATCGAACTCGAGTTTCAAGAATGCCTAGGAGATGTAACTTATATTCGGAGACCATGTCCTTTAATGCGAGCTGGTGGTCCCGTTTGTTCAGCCCACGGACGTTCCATACGGCATAATTCAACATGGATCACCTTTGACGGGGCTACATATGTTAGTACCCCTCGGAATCTCGTCTGCGTCATCCAGTTCATGCAAAGCGTCAAATGCATTGTATATAATAATTGCCTTACCCCTATCATCATGGTTGGAGACATTAAATGCATTGTATATAATAATTGCCTTACCCCTATCATCATGGTTGGAGACATTTCGTTCAACATGCACATCACCCATATCAGTGTTCTGTGTAACAACTGTTGGTGTCCTTTGTTTTTTTTCAGGTGAAGGCGGTGGAGGGCCGTTTACTTTTGGTACATACACTTTGACCGGTGGTTTTGTTGGTTTCTCTGGTTTGTTTGCGGGACACTCCTTTGTTGTATGTCCCATTTTCATGCATTCTGTAAATTTTGGGGGGAGCCATTCATATTCCACATCTACTTTGCAAGGTGTCTCCCCACCATCTTCATCCGGTGTCATGACCACAATACGTTTTGTCAGTTTCTTATTAACGTCAATCATCACGCATACACGAGCGAAATCCA
>NC_026147.1:23015840-23068089 GCF_000512975.1 Sesamum indicum
GAGTATAATCGGCTGTCCTTGGTATAGCCATGGTCCCCCTTCAATCACATCTTCCATATCAATGACAGTTTTGAACTGAAAGAAGAAAAAACCATTAGTAGTCGTTGTAACCTCACGAAGTGTTGGCCAAATCGAGTGGGCAAATTCCGTAAATTGATAATAATATGGTCGTTTCCCCATAAAGTATCCAACTACTATAGATTTCCACCGTCTAGCCCCATCTCGTACTGTGTCTAATGTAGGGCGACCACGACTTCCCCATTCTGCATCGTTGGGGCAATATATGAAGTGTTTTCCGGGATGAGTTGTTAAATGCTTGGGAAATTTTATCGTCAACAATCGTTTTCGTATTTGCGTGTAGTGGAATTTTTCCAATAAACAATCCCGTTGGAGTTGCATTCACATGTGAATTAATAGAATTGAAATTCGCCACATCATGTATAATCTTGTTTTCCACGTCATCAATTCCAGCATTCAAAGAAGTGTTGTTATCATTTCCAGCATTCAAAATAGTGATGTCATCCTTGATAGTACTAGTGATGTCACCCATGACATCATGTATTACATCAGCCCTATCCATGACATCATGCATGACATCACCCCTTCCCTTGACATCATGCATGACATCAGCCCTGTTCATGACATCATGCATGACATCATCCCTTGCTGCAGATTTTTCCGGCGCCATACCGTCCATCTGATCGCCGGCGACTCATCTTTTCCGTCCAAAACTGCACTGTTCATAGTCGGAGTATGACCATAGGCTGGCGGCGCCTAGTTCGTCGGAGAAGATGAACCAGCAGCCGCGAAAATTCGTTTTCTGGGCAAGTTACCTCTAGACGCCGGTAAATCTGAGGTCTGCTGTCGCGATGTAGTTATCATCCCTCTGTTTTCCGATGTAGAGACTGTTCTCACTGGTTTCACACGCCTCAAAGCCCGACGCAGGCTAGCCGCCATCGGTGGAGCTTCACCCAAATCTGTGAGTGAGTGCGACTTCGAACGAAATCTCTTCGTCCATTTAGATTTGAGTTCTCTCAATGCCATAATAGCGTTTTTGTCTCCTTCGTCAATTATAGCATGTGCCAGTCTCAAGAACTCATCAAGATTGAAAGGTTCTTCCTCAAGTCCGCCATTGTTGGAAGATGAAGGTCGAAACCCTAATTTTGGCGGCGCCTCTAATGTCAACGGTTCAGTGCTTAAGATCGTGTTTCTTTCCTTCAGAACTGTTTCTGCTATCTCTACAGACCCATCGTTCTCATTAATGGTCGGAGAGATGTGAGAACCCGGCGAAATATTGATGCACGACCTTTCATTTCCGGAAAACCCTAAAAATGGTGTATGAGTTTCTTTTCTTTTGGGGAAATGTAAGTTTCATTAAAAAAATAGGTAAAGAGTACAAAGTACAACAATCAAATGGTGGTACCCCCAACAGACCAAGGGATACGCCAAATTCTATAGAGTGCACATGTACTAATAGAACTGGAAAGATTAATACTAATTATCCTCTGTCTAACGTCTTCAATGATGCAAGTAGCTAATACAGCTTCCGGCCGATGGGTGTGCTCAAATCGTCTCAAATTCCTCTCTCGCCATATATGGTATATGCATGCACCAAGTAATGCTCGATAAGCAACATTAACAATATGCTTCCCCCTCCACTTCCTCGATGCCCATTCCACGTCTCTTGTCCACTCACGATTGGGCCAAGCAAATCGGATATGATGTCGTATAGCTGCAAGGCATCGTCTGCTATATCGACATCGGAAGAACATGTGAGTGTGTGTCTCCGCTGCACCCTCGTCACAGAGAATACATCCCCCTAGATGCGTCATCCATGGTTTATCAGTTGTCGGTAGCTTCTCCTGAATTGCTAACCAAAGAATGAAGTTATGACGGGGAATCTTCAAAGAACCCGAAAGTAGTGAAGACCATCCTACTTTCGGTCCAGGTGAACAAAAAAGTCTATATAGGGATTGTGTAGTAGGTCGTCCCTCTGAAAACCGCCAGTTGATCCTGTCATCCCCTCCATGAATCCGGGGTAACATGTAGATAATCTCCATACATTCCAAATCGGTAATGAAGGGCCACTGCCATTGCCCCTCATTAATGACAACTTGTAGTTTGGCGGATTCATCAAGTCCTAAGAGGCTCGGTCCCCTTGAGAATCTAGCAATAAGTGGACCCAAGTGGTGCCACGGGTCCTTCCACAAGTAGAATGACCTCCCCTCTCCAATAAGAAACTCTGTCATAGGTAGTATAGAGCTGCGAAGTCGGAGCAGTTTTCGCCATCCCCATGATCCTCCCTTCTCATTAATTGTCCAAATAGAAGTGTTGTGCAATCGTGTCTGCTTCAACCATTCAACCCATACAGATGTTCGGTCACATCTAATAACATCACATAACTTCTTTGCTATTAACATCTTAGTGGGTGTATGCTTTGTAACGAGGAGGCATTGGAGACACATAGCCACCTTTTCTTCCAATGCCGTTTCAGTAGATTATGCCTTGCAGTTGTTCGGCGGATTATTCGAGTCCCTTGGCCTAACCGGGAATGGGCAAGGGACGTTGAATGGGCAACACGAAAATGGAGAGGGAAGCATATTATTAATACAGCCTATCGAGCACTACTTGGATCACTCGTCTACCATATATGGCGAGAAAGAAACTTGAGACGATTGAGCATCAATTTTCAATAGAAGTGGTTGACAATCGGATATAGACAATCTAGAAGACAGTAGAGGGAGACCCAAGTACCTCATTGGTAGCTGGCCCTCTTGGAAGCCCATAATTGTTAAAATCTGATCCTTCCAACCTTGTGCCGATCGAGAGATAATGACATGTCTTTTTTGTACATTCAGCCGAAGTCCCGACCATTCTGCAAATTGGTACAACCCCCTCTTGAGGGTCCTGAGTGAATTCAAGTCAGCTCTACAGAAAAGCAGGAGATCGTCTGCGAATCCCAACTGGAAGACTTTGGCCGGCTCACATTTCCAGTGATAAGAGAATTGCAAATCCTACTCAATAAGTTGCAATAATCCCAAATGCAAGACTTCCATAACGAGAACAAAGAGATAGGGCGATAGAGGGTCTCCCTGTCTTAATCCACGTGCTCCTACAAAGAAACCGTGAGGGTTTCCATTAAGACCAATCGAAAAAGCCGCCGTCGTTACACACTCCTCAATCCACCTGGTGAACGTTTGGGGGAATCCAAATAGTTGCAAGACCGCAAGTAGGAAATCCCACTGTACAGTATCATATGCCTTCCTGATATCGACTTTTAGGGTACAACGAGGTGGAAGCCTCACCTGGTTGTATCCCGTGACTAGTTCCTGTGCCAACAAAATGTTGTCCCCAATGCTACGCCTTGGGATAAACGCTCCCTGACAGGGACTAATAATCTTGTCCAGAACCACACTCAACCGCTGGACAAGTAATTTCTTGTCCAGAACCACACTCAACCGCTGGACAAGTAATTTCGCAATAATTTTGTATAACACATTACAGCATAAAATTGGCCTAAAATCACCAACAGTCATAGGAGTGTGTACCTTTGGGATTAGTGCCAAAAGAGTGGAGTTGACTTGTTTGAGTAGTTTACCGGTACTAAAGAATTCCAGTACCGCCTTTGTAACTTCCTGTCCCACCACTGGCCAGGCTGCTTTAAAGAATCCTAATAAGTATCCATCAAGTCCCGGGGCCTTGTCATCTGCAATGTCAAATACTGCTTGCTTCACATCATCCGGTGTAAACGCCAATATAAGATGGCCAGCCTCTTCATTAGAAAGAATATGTCTTGCCCACAGTCTGAGAAAGCCAATATCTAGCGTCATCTGACGTCTGTTACCGCCCAAGAGATTTTGATAGTAACAGACAAATTCATTGAGAATCTCTTCTGGTTCAGTGTGGATGGCCCCGTTGTCATCATTAATCTGTAGTATCCTCCTTGCCACCCTTCTCTTGGAAATTTTATGAAAGAAAATTCGGGAGCATTAGTCACCCCCCTTCATCCACTGCATCTTGGCTCGCTGTTGCAGCATGATTTGTTCCAGTTTTGCCGCTTTTGCATAAACCAGGCGGCAACAGTGTTCTAACAGTAGAAAGGCCTCATTCTGTCTATCTGAACTGACCAGCTGTTGTGCCTCATCTAGAAAGCCTTTAGCTAATTGAACGTTTATAGTCAAATCCCCCTTCTTCCTCCTTTGTTCTCTGAAGACCGGCTTCAATGCTTTAAGCGTGTTACCGTAAACATAGGCACCCCAACGGTTGTATTCTGCCAGATATTCTACACAATGGGGATAAATTCACGTAAACATACCTCCTGTTTGGTTTTGCCTGTCCCCATGCAGTAGAAGCGGCGAGTGGTCAGAAGTCCGCGATAAAAGGCAATGATAACATGAGGAAGGGAACCTCGCAAGCCATCTATCATTAATAAGGATTCGATCTAATCTCTTCCATAGACTCTGCGAGTTCGTGCTGCAGTTATGCCAAGTATACCATTCCCCCTGCATAGGCAGGGGTATTAACTCGGCCTCCTGAATACCAACATTGAATTCTTCCATGGCCATCCTTATATCCCCAGAAGCTCCACACACCTCATTCATTTCTCGGACCGCGTTGAAATCCCCCCCCCACCAGCCAGGGCTCATCCGAGTGCTCTCGAGCTAATATTTCCAAGGTATTCCATAAACTTCTGCGATCAATCATCTCAGAGGCACCATAAACAATAGTGATTATGAGGGATTCACTATCTGCCCTATGAGTGACACGACAGTGCATAAATTGGTTCCCCAAGTCAAGAATATGAACGTCCACAACATTATCATCCCATGCTACCCAAATACGGTTACCCACAGTTGCATAATCAACAAACCATTTCCAATGAGGAAGCAAAAAAGACTGAATATGCATGACGTTGTTAATACGCACACGAGTTTCTAAGATGCCCATAAAATCTAACCTATATTCCGAGATAAGGTCCTTTAATGCGAGCTGATGGCCTCTCCTATTCAGCCCCCGGACATTCCACACCGCGAGATTCAACATGGATCACTACTAGAGGGGCTGCATGTGTTAGGACCCCTAGTGTTCTCATCTGCGTCGTCCAGTGAGTTCAGAGCATCAAAAGGATTAAAAGTAACCACTTCCTTACCCTTCTCTTTCTGCGATGAGGTGTAGCGTTTATTCTGTTTTGTACCTTCATCTCCTTTCACTTTATCCTCCGCCTCAACCACAGTCTTATGTTTCTTTACTCTCTCCTCGGGGGCTGGTGGAGGGGGGACATTGGCTTTTGGAACATACACTTTCACCGGGGGCTTTGTCTATTTCTGAGGGTTGATCAACGAACACTCCTTCGCCGAGTGACCCAACGTCATGCATCCTGTGCATTTAGGCGGAAGCCATTCATATTCAATATCAACCTTGCATGGGGTTTCCCCACCATCTTCATCTGGCGTCATTATGATAATATGTTTTTCTATTTTCTGAGTAACATCAATCATCACACATACACGAGCAAAGTCCAGTCTCGTGCATGCCCTCGTTATCGCATCAGGGTATAGTGGCTTACCCACACCGCTAGCTACAGTACTCAATCCTTTCGTCGTCCAGAATTCCAATGGAAGGTGTCGCAGTTTTATCCAGACAGACACTTGAGTATGCTTCAACTTTCTCATAGCCATACCCGGTTCCCACTTTTGCAATACGATTGATTGTCCGTGAAATAGCCATGGCCCCCCTTCTATGACCTCCTCCATATCAATTTCCGTTTTAAATTGGAAGAGGCCCCCCTTCTATGACCTCCTCCATATCAATTTCCGTTTTAAATTGGAAGAAAAAGAAACCATTAGCCGTGGCTGTGACCTCTCGTAGCGCCGGCCAACTCGAATGGGCAAACTCCTTTAAGTGGTGGTAGTACGGCCGCTTTCCCATAAAGTATCCCACCGCCGTAGATTTCCATCGTTTGGATCCGTCTCGCACAGTATCAAGTGACGGACGAACAACAACCTCCCCATTTTGCTTCGTTGGGGCAATGAAAGATAGCGCTTTCCGGGTCGAATTGTAGAAAGCATCAGCAATTTTATCATTAACAATCCCATTAGAACCAGTGTGAAGCGGAATGTTCCCAATAAACAAAGGAGCGGGTGCCAATTTTTTAGCCAAATTATTGGTTTTTTCCCCCATAAAATTGATGATGTCAGCCCTAGGATTGATGACATCAGCAGTTGTGTATGCAGTGACATCATCAGATGTGTAAGCAATGACATCAGCCCTAGCATCATGGATGACATCAGCCCTAGCATCATGGATGATATCAGCCCTAGCATCATGTATGACATCAGCCCTTGCATCATGGATGACCTCAGCCCTTGCATCATAGATGACATCAGCCCTACTAGGGCTGATGTCAGCCACCCTCTCTTTTTCCACCTCAGCATCCTCGTCACCAACCTCCGCCGCCACATCAGCTCCAGTAGTATCCACATAGACGTCCACGTCCTCGTTCCGGCACACGTCACCGGTCGCCGGCGAAGGCTCCGTCCACTCACCCAGCTGCCGGAAAAGCGCGCCAGGGATTCTAGCAGCTGCGGACTCATTCCCAGCAGCTTTCCGACCACCAAGAATGGCCGGACGACAAGAGAAGTGTCCGTTTCGGCCCGTCGCCGTCGTAGGAACACGAACGGTCACCGTCGCAGGGAGCGGGAGCGTCGCCGGTGCCTTGCCACCATTTTTTACCGTTGTGTGCTCTGGATCTGGTGGGATAGGGCAGCGCACAGCCTTGCGAAGGCCACCGGTCGCTGGTCGGTCGCGGCCGCGCTCCACCATCTTCGTTTGCCGCGGCTTGGCGTCGTCTCCAAAAAGCATTTGCCATCGGGTTTTAAGCTCGTTCAGAGCAGCCATGGCTGCCTCATCTCCATGGTCAATGACACGGTTGGCAAGATTCAGAAATTCATGCAGATTGAACGAAGAAGACGACGATCCGCCATGGACGCCTTTCAACCGTCGGATCTGAAATCGCAGTTTCAGCTCCCAAACTCCCTCCTTTCTCCGTCGAACGCCCATCTAAGCCCAAAGGAACACTTAGTCTACCCTCAGTCGGCGGAAAAACGGCCGTTGCAGCCGGCGATGAAGGTCCCGACTTCTCGTCTTCTACACGCACAGCTGGGTTTTCCCTTCGTCCATGGTTGTTCTTCTTTCGCCGGCCGGTCACTGTTCTGTCTCCGTCGCAATCTGCCAGAGCCTCGCCGGCAGTCTCCCCGTCGCCGGCCGGAAGTGAGGAAGATGAAGAATGAGAATTTGGGGGGTCCATTTTTGAGAGAGAATTTTTTGTGTCTGAGTTTCAGATCTAGTTTTCGCCCCCAAAACTCGTTCTGTCACCAATAGATCCTTATTGTTTACCCCCAAATCACTTTCAGACGTCTGCATCTTCTCCAGCGCCGGTGAAATTTCAAATTTTCTGGTCAAAAACCCAAGATCCGATTCTGCAATTTTTTCGCTGGAAAAATGATTTATTCCGTCACCGTCCCTTCTCAAAACGGCCAACCAGTTTCCCTTCATCCCCCTCGGCCGGCGAATCATCTTCCTCCTCCACCTGTTTGGCGATTTGCATAGAAGAGACATTAGTGTGTGTCTTTGATGGTGTAGTGGTGTGTGTAGTAGAGAGAAAATTTTTAGTGAGAGAATTTTTGTATTCCATTTTTTCATTCATTACCAAAACTTACGTTTGGGTCAAGTTTCCTCGTAATCTAAGAACGTTCAAAATTTAGTTGTTTTGCACGGTTTAATTAAAGCAAGTTTGTTTTCTTTTTTTACAAATTTGTAGTTATTATTAAGCTTAGTAAATTTACCACATTAATTCTTGGGTCTAGACCAACGTTTTGGTCATGTTTCGACGAATTATGAGAACGTTCAAAATTTAGATGTTTTGCGCGGTTTTAATAGAGCAAGTTTGTTTCCCTTTTATACAAACATGTAGTTATTATTGAGCTTACCAAATTTAAATTGCTTTCATTGAAAGTTGAACTCTAGACCTCCCGCTTACTAAACGAGTGCTCTAACCAACTGAGCTATGAAAGCTCATAAGCTTAGCAAATTTACCACATAAATTCTTGGGTCTAGACCAACGTTTGGGTCAAGTTTCGTCGGATTTTGAGAACGTTCAAATTTAGCTATTTTGCGCAGTTTTTTTTTTTTTTTTTGGGTAAAAGTAAGTTTCATTGAGTAAAAATGGTACAGTACAACAATATGGTCCCAAATGGTTTATCCCTCGACAGGCTAAGGGATTTGCCAAAATCGAAATAAAGCACGTGTACTGACTGATCTAGCGAGTGAGATGCTATGAATTCGCTGTCTAATGTCCTCAATGATTAGTAATGCTATGGTAGTAGGCGTCCTCTCGGTGTGATCGAATCGTCTCCGGTTTCTTTCCTTCCAAATGTGGTATACACATGCTGCAAGTAGTGCTCTATAAGACATGTTGATTATGTGTTTACCCCTCCATCTCTGTGAAGCCCATGTAATGTCATCTTTCCACTCTCTATTGGGCCATAAGAATCGTATCGTTCTTCGAATTTTCGTGAGACATCTTCGACTAAATCTGCATTGGAAGAATAAATGTGCATGTGTCTCTATCAGTCCTTCATTGCATAGGATACATGGGCCAAGGTGAGCAAGCCATGGTTTGTCTGTCGTAGCACTTTTCTTGGATGGCAAGCCATAGAATAAATATGTGGCGTGGGATTTTGAGTGATCCCGAAGTAGTGAAGACCAGCCTACTTTCGGTCCTGGTGGGTCAAATAACTCATAGATAGCCTGTGCTGTTGGTCCCTACTTTCGGTCCTGGTGGGTCAAATAACTCATAGATAGCCTGTGCTGTTGGTCGATCATTCTCAAATCTTCAAATTATACGGTTTTCCCCTCCAAAAATAGTGGGTAGTACATGTGTGATCTCCAAACACTCAATTTCCGTGATAAGGGGCCACTGCCATACTCCTTCATGAATCACCGTGCTTAGTCTGGATGACTCATCTAGTCCAAGAATCCTCGGTCCTCGTGGGAAGGTGTCACAAAGAGGGCCAAGGTGGTGCCATGGATCCTGCCACAAGAAGAAATTCCTCCCATCTCCAATACGGTAGTCTACCATGGTTCGGAGAAACATCCGTAATCGAAGGATTTTTCTCCATCCCCATGAGCCGCCATGGTCCGTAATCGTCCATATAGAGGTGTGTTGTAGGCGTCCCTGGTACAGCCACTCAACCCAAATCGATGTCTTGTCGCATCTAATGACATCACATAGTTTTTTTGTCATCAATGCACGGTTCAAGGTACTGATATCCTTGAATCCAAGTCCTCCCTCCTCCTTAGGTCGGCATATATCTTTCCACGCAACCTTGGCATATCCACTATTCGTCGTTCACTTCCACAAGAAAGCTCGCAACCTTTTCTCAATTTCATTAATAACTTTCTTTGGTAATATAAATGTCGATGCCCAGTAAATACTCAGTGATATAAGTGCAGATTTAATAATTTGTACTCTACCAACATAAGATATAGTGGTACCTTCCCATCCAGCGATCCGTTTGTCAATCTTCAGTAATAGTGGACGGCAATCTACAATAGTTAGTCGAGACGATATAAGTGGTACCCCCAGATACCTCATTGGAAGAACCCCCTTCCTGAAATCCGAGTAGTGCCAACATCTCCTCACGCAATGCTTTTTTTTTTTTTTGGTAAATGTAATTTTCATTAAGTAAAAAATGGTACAGTACAACAAACTGATCATCAGGTGGTTTCTCCCTCGACAGGCTAAGGGATACACCATAGTCTATACAAAGCTCGTGTATTGACAGAACTAGCTAATGAAATACTAATGATCCGTTGCCTGACATCATCAACTATCAATAGCGCCATGGTGCTCGGATTCCTCTCTCTTTGCTCAAAACGTCTCAGGTTTCTCTCCCTCCAAATGTGGTAAACAGAAGATGCTAGTAGTGCTCGATAAGCTATGTTAACGATGTGCTTATCCCTTCATCTGCGAGAATCCCACTCAATGTCGTTCGCCCAGTCTCTATTGGGCCAGTGAAATCGTATCTTTCTCCGGATTGCTGTGAGACACTGTCGGCTAAATCTGCACTGGAAGAAGAGGTGTGAAAGTGTCTCTGTTGGCCCCTCGTTACAAAGTATGCAATCGCCAAAGTGAGATAACCATGGTTTGTCTGTCGTAGGCAGCTTGCCAAGAATAGCAAGCCATAGGATGAATAAGTAACGTGGAATCTCCTCACGCAATGCTTGCGCTGAGCGTGATATAATCAAGTGGCTTTTCTGTACGTTCAGTCTAAGACCCGACCATTCGGCAAAACGATCCAGGCCTGCTTTAAAGATTCTTAGAGAGTCCATATCAGCACGGCAAAATAATATCACATCATCAGCAAACCCCAACTGAAATATCCTGGCTGCCTCGCATTTCCAATGATAGGAAAATATCTCCTCCAGATCAATCAACTGTAGGAAACCCAAGTGTAGGACTACCATCACAAGCACAAATAGGTAGGGTGATAAAGGGTCACCCTGCCGAAGTCCTCTGGCTCCTTGAAAGAATCCATGGGGCTTCCCATTTAGTCCAACAGAGAATGAAGGTCAACACACACACTCCTCAATCCACTTCACAAAAGTAATAGGGAACCCAAACATCTCCATGGCTGTTATTAAGAAATCCCAATCCACTGTGTCATATGCCTTCCGGATGTCGACTTTCAGAGCACATCTAGGAGGTACACGGATCTGGTTATATCCCGTAAAAGAGTTCCTGTCATGATGTTATCTCCAATGCTTCGTCCCGGCACAAATGCCGCTTGGCATGGGCTGATCAGTTTGTCCATTATCACACTCAACCTTTGGACAATGAGCTTTGTAATGATCTTATAAATCACATTGAAACATGCTATGGGTCGAAAATCACTAACCGTCATAGGGGAATATACTTTTGGTATGAGCGCCAAAAGTGTAGTATTTATCTGCTTCAGAAGTCGGCCTGTACTAAAGAAGTCCAGTACTGCTGAAGTCACCTCCTGTCCAACAATAGGCCATGCTGCTTTAAAGAAGCCCGATGAGTATCCGTCCGGGCCTGGGGCCTTGTCCTCATCAATGTCAAAAACCGCCTGTTTGACATCTACTGGTGTGAACGGTAATAGTAAAGTGGTAGATTCCTCATTACTCAAAATGTGCCTAGCCCACGGTCTGAGAAATCGAATGTCAACAACTGTTCGTCGTCTGTGTCCCCCTAGTAGATTTTGGTAATATGTGACAAACTCATTAATAACTTCTTCTGGATCAGTGTGAGTGGATCCCTGGTCATCGTTGATCTGGAAGATCCTTCTTGCTGATCTTCTTTGGGCAATCTTCCGAAAGAACACTCGGGAGCACTGATCACCTCCCTTCATCCACTGCATCTTCGCTCGTTGTTGTAGCATAATCTGTTCCAATTTGTTGCTTTGGCCAGTACGAGTCGACAACAATGTTCTAGTTGAATGTATAGCTCATCTCGTCGTCTTGAGCTTATAAGTAGTTGTGCTGCTTCAAGAAACCCTTTTGCCATTTGTACATTGTGCGAGAGATCCCCCTTCCTTTGCTCTCGGAAAATTGGTTTCAAAGCTTGAGTTTGCGTGTCACAGCATACATAGGTGTACCAATAATGTTATGTTGCCATATATTCTACACACTAGGAATAAACTCAGGTAAGCGAGCGAGGTAGTTATCGAATCGGAACATACCTCCGTATTGCTGTTGTCGGTCTTCATATAGTACTATCGGTGAGTGGTCTGAAGTGCGTGGTGTAAGGACCGAGTAGAATGTGTTAGGGAACCGTGCCATCCATCTATCATTTATCAACATGCGGTCCAATCTTTTCCAGAGGTTCCGGGGTGTCGCACTGTGGTTGTGCCATGTGTAGCACTCTCCCTGCATGGGTAGTGGTAGTAATCCTGTATTCTGAATGGCTGCATTAAATTCTTCCATAGCTGTTTGGATATCCCCTGATGTGCCACATACTTCACTGAGGTCGCGAACTGCATTAAAATCCCCTCCAATCAACCATGGGATATCAGCACACTGTATAGTTAAATTTTCCAGGGCACTCCATAATTCTCTCCTATCAACCACCTCAGTGGCTCCATAAGTGACAGTAACAGCAACTGTTTCATGTATTGCACGGATAGTAACAAGACAGTGTATAAATTGCGTTCCACATTCCACCACTACAACATCAATAAAACTATCATTCCATGCAATCCACACGCGATTACCAGAAGATCCATAATCCACATACCATTTACATTGGGGTAATAGAAAAGATTGAATTTGAGCTGCATTATTAATACGTACACGAGTTTCAAGGAGACCAAGGAATTGTAACCTGAACTCAGCAACTATGTCTTTGACTGCCATCTGATGGTCTCGTTTGTTCAAGCCACGAACATTCCATATTGCTGCATTCAACATGGATCACTTGGTATGGGGCTGCTATGCTTAGGACCCCGAGACGACTCATCTGTATCATCCAGTAAGTGAAGTGCATCAAAACTGTTGTATATAACAAGCGCCTTACCCTCTCCTCACGACTTGGGCCGGTTGTATCTCTAGTGTACTCATGTCCCTCTCTCTTCTTTTCTACCACTGGAGCTGGTGGTGGTCTACTCTTGTTCCGATCAGTCATATGTAGTGGTCGGGATGGTATATTAGTAGTATCTTCTTCCTCCCTAGGGTGCCTCCGATTCCGTTCAGTCCTTGTTGGTTCTTGCAGCGTCCCCACTTTAGGTACATATACAGCAATCGGTGGTTTAGCTGGTTTTGGTTTGTTGAGAACACAATCTTTAGCAGAGTGTCCCAATGTCATACAACTCTTGCATTTCTGTGGTAGCCATTCGTACTCAACGTCTACTTTACAAGGTGATTCTCCTCCGTCCTCATCCGGATTCATAATTATAATGTGCTTTGGTAAGTTTGAGGTCACATCCACCATTACGCATACACGTGCGAAGTCCAGTCTCGTGCATGCTCTCGTAATTGCATCCGGGTAAAGTGGTTTACCCACTCCACTAGCTACCGTACTAAGGCCTTCCTCTGTCCAAAACTCGACTGGAAGGTGACGTAGTTTGATCCACACAGGAACCTGTGTATGTTGTAGTTTTCGTAATGCCATCCCTGGTTCCCATTTTTGAAGAACAATCGGCTGCCCCTGAAATAGCCACGGCCCTCCTTCTATGACATCTTCCATAGCAGCGACTGATTTGAATTGAAGGAAAAAAAATCCATTATTTGTACCCGTGACCTCCTTCAATTTCGGCCAAACCGACATCGCAAACTCTTTCAGATGATGAAAATATGGCCTTTTTCCTAGGAAATATCCCACCGCGGTAGTCTTCCATCGTTTGGATCCGTTTCATATGATATCCAATGTTGGTCGGACTATTACCTCTCCATTTTGTACCGATGGAGCCACATAAGATAGGGTTTTGCGAGTTGAATTATGAAATGCATGAGCTATTTTGTCATCGATAATTGTGTCCGAGCATGTATGCAAAGGTATGTTTCCGACGAACAATCCCATTGGAGCACTAGAATTAAGGTTAGGATGTAGATTTTTTGTCTTCTTGTGCAGAGTGATGTCATCTGTAACATCAGCAGGTGATGGTATCATGCTTGCCTCAGCGGTGATGTCAGCAGTGTAGGTCATGCTTGCCTCAACAGTGATGTCATCAGCATAGGTCATGCCTGCATCATCGATGACTTCATCATCCACCCTAGCATCCATCTCATCCTCCACGTCACACCCATGTGCCACGTCAGCCGTTTGTGTACAGTCACCATATCTGACGGCCGGTCGCATCGCCGGAATTTCCATCACCGGCGTTAGTGAAACTGACGTTTTTCCGGCGAAAAAAATGAGGCTTCTCGGTCGCTGGCGCCTGTAGGTCTGAACCAGTCCGTTTACTAGCCGTTTCCGACGCCATATTGCTCTTTCCCGACGGCAGAATACACCTCCAAGCTTGGTGACGTGGTGGCGCGCCTCCTCCATGTAACTCGACCACCGACCGCAGCGAAGGAGAGTTTCTGAAACGCATTCTCCATCTGATTTTCAGATCTGTAAGGGCTGCAACTGTTTGTTCATCACCGTTGTCAATGACGGCGTTGGCTAATCTCAGAAATTCGTCAAGGTTGAAAGGTTCTTCCATTCGTCCGCCATTAATGGAAGCTTCTTCAAACCTAGTTTTTGCGGCGCCTTTGAACGAGTCGAATCAGTGGTCAAGTTCTCTCCTTTCTCGTTCGTGGACAATGTTTTCATCTCCACAGACCCTTTGTTACCTTCATCGGCCGTGAAAACGCTGATTTCCGTCGACTTTTTCCATCGTGACTCTTCGTCTCCTAGAAACCCTAATAATGGCGGCGACGAACCAGTCATCGTTTCTGCCTCCAAAACTCGCCCAAACACTGTAGAAACATCACTGCTTTTCTCCCCAACAATTTCCATCTCAATAGCCGGCGAAATAGTGCCTTTTCCGGTCAGAAACCCCAAACCCATCTCTTCAAATTTCTCGCCGGAAATTCGCGATTCATATTCCTCTCCACCGCCATCCAAGCCATCCCAGTCATCCACATCCCCTTCCTCCGGCATGTCGCCGTCGTTCTCCATATGGCCGGTCGTTTTTCCGCCGTCGCCGGCCGAAAATTTGTACATTAGGGTTTTGTGTGTGAAGTTGTAGCTGTGCTAGTGTGTGAAGTTTGTAGGTGTGCTTTGGTAAGTTTGAGGTCACATCCACCATTACGCATACACGAGCGAAGTCCAGTCTCGTGCATGCACTCGTAATTGCATCGGGGTAAAGTGGTTTACCCACTCCACTAGCCACCGTACTAAGGCCTTCCTCTATCCAGAACTCGACTAGAAGGTGACGTAGTTTGATCCACACAGGAACCTGTGTATGTTGAAGTTTTCGTAATACCATCCCTGGTTCCCATTTTTTAAGAACAATTGGCTGCCCCTGAAATAGCCACGGCCCTCCTTCTGTGACATCTTCCACAGCAGCGATTGATTTGAACTGAAGGAAAAAAAATCCATTATTTATACCCGTGACCTCCTTCAATTCTGGCCAAACCGACATCGCAAACTCTTTCAGATAATGAAAATATGGCCTTTTTCCGAGGAAATATCCCACCGCGGTAGTCTTCCATCGTTTGGATCCGTTTCTTATAATATCCAATGTTGGTCGGACTATCACCTCTCCATTTTGTACCGATGGAGACACATAAGATAGGGTTTTGCGAGTTGAATTATGAAATGCATGTGCAATTTTGTCATCGATAATTGTGTCCGAGCATGCATGCAAAGGTATGTTTCCGACAAACAATCCCATTGGAGCACTAGAATTAAGGTTAGGATGCAGATTTTTTGTCTTCTTGTGCAGAATGATGTCATCTGTGACATCAGCAGCTGATGGTATCATGCTTGCCTCAGCAGTGATGTCAGCAGTATAGCTCATGCTTGCCTCAACAGTGATGTCATCAGCATAGGTCATGCCTGCATCATCAATGACTTCATCATCCTTGTCAACTTCCACCCTATCATCCATCTCATCCTCCACGTCACACCCATGTCCCACGTCAGCAGTTTGTGTACAGTCACCAGATTTGACAGTCGGTCACCTCGCCGGAATTTCCCTCACCAGCGTTATGAATCTGACGTTTTCCCGATGGAAAAATGAGGATTCTTGTTCGCCGGTGCCTGTAGGTCTGAACCAGTCCATTTACTAGCCATTTCCGACGTCATATTGCTCTTTCCCGACGGCAGAAGACACCTCCAAGCTTGGCAACGTGGTGGCGCGCCTCCTCCATGTAACTCGACCAACGAACGCAGCGAAGGAGAGTTTCTGAAATGCATTCTCCATCTGATTTTCAGATCTGTAAGGGCTGCAACCGTTTGTTCATCACCTTTGTCAATGACGGCGTTGGCTAATCTCAGAAATTCATCAAGGTTGAAAGGTTCTTCCATTAGTCCGCCATTAATGGAAGCTTCTTCAAACCCTAGTTTTTGCGGTGCCTTTGAACGAGTCGAATCAGTGGTCAAGTTCTCTCCTTTCTCGTTCGTGGACAATGTTGCCATCTCCACAGACCCTTTGTTACCTTCATCGGCCGTGAAAACGCTGGTTTCCGTCGACTTATTCCGACGTGACTTTTCGTCTCCTAGAAACCCTAATACTGGCGGCGACGAACCAGTCATCGTTTCCTCCTCCAAAACACGCCCAAATGCTGTAGAAACATCTATGTTCTTCTCCCCAACAATTTCCATCTCAATAGCCGACGAAATAGTGCTTTTTCCGGTCAAAAACCCCAAACCCGTCTCTTCAAACTTCTCGCCGGAAAATCGCGATTCATATTCCTCACCACCGCCATCCAAACAATCCCAGTCATCCACGTCCCCTTCCTCCGGCAGGTCGCAGTCGTCCTCCATCTGGCCGGTCGTTTTTACGCCGTCGCCGGCCGGAAATTTGTAGATTAGGGTTTTTGTGTGTGAAGTTGTAGGTGTGCTAATGTGTGTAGGAGAGAGAATTTTTAGTGAGAGAATTTTTGCAATTCATTTTTAAAAAATCTAGTACGTTTTGCGCGGTTTTAATAGAGCAAGTTTGTTTTTCTTCTATACAAAATTGTAGTTATTATTACGCTTAGTTAATTTACCACACAAATTCATGCGTCTAGACCAACACTTGGGTCAAGTTTCCTCAAATTCTCAGAACGTTCAAAATTTAGGTGCTTTGCACAGTTTTATTAAAGCAAGTTCGTTTCCATTTTATACAAACTTGTAATTATTATTAAGCTTAGCAAATTTGCCACACAAATTCTTGGGTCTAGAACAACGTTTTGGTCAAGTTTCGTCGAATTCTCAGAACGTTCAAAATTAGCTGTTTTTCGCGGTTTTATTAGACCAAGATTGTTTCCCTTTTATACAAACTTGTAGTTATTATTACGCTTATCAATTTTACAACACAAATTCTTGGATCTAGACCAACGTTTGGGTCAAGTTTCGTCGAATTCTGAAAACGTTCAAAATTTAGCTATTTTGCATGGTTTTGTTAAAACAATTTTATTTCCCTTTCATACAAACTTGTAGTTATTATTAAACTTAGCAAATATACCACACAAATTCTTGGGTGTAAACCAACGTTTGAGTCAAGTTTCGTCGAATTCTAAGAACGTTCCACATTTAGCTGTTTTGCACGATTTTATTAAAGCACGTTCGTTTCCCTTTTATACAAACTTGTAGTTATTATTAAGCGTAGCAAATTTACCACATAAATTCTTGGGTCTTGACCAACGTTTTGGTCAAGTTTCGTCGAATTCTGAGAACGTTCAAAATTTAGCTGTTTTTTGCGGTTTTATTAGACCAAGTTTGTTTTCCTTTTATACAAACTTGTAGTTATTATTTCGCTTAGCAAATTTTTTTTTGGGGTAAATGTAATTTTCAATAATTTAAAATAATAGTACAACAATCATGTGGTTTCTCCCCCGACAGGCCAAGGGATTCGCCACAGTCTATATAGCGCATATGTACTAATTGACCATGGAAGATTAATACTAAGTATCCTCTGTCTAATGTCATCTAAGATACACAAAGCTAATACATGTGCTGGCCGATGGGTCTGCTCAAATCGTCTTAGATTTCTCTCTCGCCAAATATGGTATATGCATGCACCAAGTAATGCTCGATATGCTACATTAACAATATGTTTTCCCCTCCACTTCCTCGATGCCCATTCCACGTCTCTTGCCCATTCGCGATTGGGCCAAGCAAATCGGATCTGTTGACGAACAGCTGTAAGGCATCTTCTACTGAATCGACATCGGAAGAACAAGTGAGTGTGTGTCTCCGCAGTATCATCGTCACAAAGGGTGCATCCACCCAAATGATACGCTTAGCAAATTTACCACACAAATTCTTGGGTCTAGACCAACGTTTGGGTCAAGTTTCCTCGTATTCTAAGAACGTTCAGAATTTAGCTGTTCTGCACGGTTTTATTAAACGAAGTTTGTTTCCCTTTTATACAAACTTGTAGTTATTATTAAGCTTAACAAATTTACCAACTTAATTCTTGGGTCTAGACCAACGTTTTGGTCAAGTTTTGTCGAATTCTGAGAACGTTCAAAATTTAGCTGTTTTGCACGGTTTTATTAGAGCAAGTTTGTTTCCCTTCTATACAAACTTGTAGTTATTATTAGGCTTAGCAAATTTACCCCTTCTATACAAACTTGTAGTTATTATTAGGCTTAGCAAATTTACCACACAAATTCTTGGGTCTAGACCAGCATTTGGGTCGAGTTTCTTCGAATTCTGAGAACGATGAAAATTTAGGTGTTTTGCGCGGTTTTATTAGAGCATATTTGTTTCCCTTTTATACAAACTTATAGTTATTATTACGTTTAGCAAATTTACCACACAAATTCTAGGGTCTTGACCAATGTTTGGGTCAAGTTTCGTCGAATTCTGAGAACGTTCAAAATTTAGCTATTTTGCACTGTTTTATAAGAACAATTTTGTTTCCCTTTTATACAAACCTGTAGTTATTATTAAGCTTAGTAAATATACCACACAAATTCTTGGGTGTAAACCAGCGATTGGGTCAAGTTTCGTCGAATTCTAAGAACGTTCCACATTTGGCTGTTTTGCACGGTTTTATTAAAGCAAGTTCGTTTTCCTTTTATACAAACTTGTAGCTATTATTAAGCTTAGCAAATTTACCACATAAATTCTTGGGTCTAGACGAACGTTTTGGTCAAGTTTTGTAGAATTATGAGAAAGATCAAAATTTAGTTGTTTTTCGCGGTTTTATTAGACCAAGTTTGTTTCCCTTTTATACAAACTTGTAGTTATTATTACGCTTGTCAAATTTATAATAAAAATTCTTGGGTCTAGACCAACGTTTGGGTCAAGTTTCATCGTATTCTAAGAACGTTCAAAATTTAGCTGTTTTGCACGGTTTTATTAAAGTAAGTTCGTTTCCCTTTTATACAAACTTGTAGTTATTATTAAGCTTAGAAAATTTACCACATTAATTCTTGGGTCTAGACCAACGTTTTGGTCAAGTTTCGTCGAATTTTGAGAACGTTCAAAATTTAGCTGTTTTGCACGGTTTTATTAAAGCAAGTTCGTTTCCCTTTTATACAAACTTGTAGTTATTATTAAGCTTAGCAAATTTACCACATTAATTCTTGGGTCTAGACCAACGTTTTGGTCATGTTTTGTCATATTAGAGCACGTTTGTTTCCCTTTTATACAAACTTGTAGTTATTATGACGCTTAGCAAACTAACCACACAAATTTTTGGGTCTAGACCAACGTTTGGGTCGAGTTTCGTCGAATTTTGAGAACGTTCAAAATTTAGCTGTTTTGAGGGGTTTTAAAAGAGCAAGTTTGTTCCCTTTTTTTACTTGAGGATGCAGATGAGATGTCACGGGGTCCTAATCAAAGCAACCCCATTCTTGGTGATCAATGTTGAATGCAGCAATATGGAATGTTTGAGGCTTGAACAAAAGAGACCATCAGCTAGTTGTGAAGGACATAGTTGCTGAGTTCAGGTTACAATTTCTTGGTCTTCTTGAAACTCGTGTTTGTATTAATAACATTGCCGCTATTCAATCTTTCCTACTACCACATTGGAAATGGTTTGTGGATTATGGTTTGGTTGGTAATCGGGTGTGGATTGCGTGAGATGATAATTTTCTAGACGTTGATGTGGTTGAATGTGGTACACAATTTATCCACTGCCTTGTTAATATACGTTCACTGCATGAGTCAGTTGCCATTACTGTGATGTATGGAGCTATGGAGGTGACGGACAGGAGGGAGTTGTGGGAAGCTCTAGAGACTATTGCAATGTAGAGTGTTGATGTACCGTGGCTTATTGGAGGGGATTTCAATGCGGTGCGAGATCTAAGTGAAGTATGTGGAGCATCAGGTGATATTCGAATGGCAATAGAAGAATTTAATGGCTGCGTTCAGAATGCAGGATTACTACCATTACCCATGTAGGGAGAATGGTATACGTGGCATAACTGCAATGCTAATCCACAGAACCTTTGGAAAAGATTAGACCGAATGCTGATTAATGATAGATGGATTGCTCAATTCCCGACATCATTTTATACTAGTCTCAATCCAAGAACTTCAGATCACTCACCGCTGGTGCTTAACGGGGATAGTCAACAACAAATATGGAGGTATGTTTCAATTCGATAATTACCTCACTCTATCACCAGAGTTTATTCCCAGTGTGCAGCAGGTCTGGCAGCATAACATCATAGGAGTGCCGATGTATGCGGTAACAAGAAAACTCAAAGCTCTTAAACCGGTGTTCAGAGAGCAGAGGAGGAACAAAGGAGACTTATCACATAATGTCCAGCTGGCTAAAGTGTTTCTTGAGATGGCGCAATTGCTTGTAAGCTTAAACAGGCGGGATGAACTATACTTACAGCTGGAACACTGTTGCAGATTAGTACTAGCTAAAGCAGCCAAACTTGAACAGAATGATGCTTCAACAACGAGAAAAAATGCAGTGGATGAAGGGGGGGAGACCACTGCTCCCGGGTGTTTTTTCGTAAGATTGCTCAAAGGAGATCAGTGAGGAGAATCTTACAAATCAATGATGATCATGGAACCACTCACACAGAACCAGGAGCAGTAATTAATGAGTTTGTCACGTTTTACCAAAACCTTCTTGGGGGAGAACGAAGGCGAGATGTGATAGATCTCCGATTCCTTAGACCTTGGGCTAGACAACTTTTGAGTGAAGAGGATGGTAGCTTTTTACTTGAGCCATTCACACCAGCTGATGTCAAGCAGGCGGTTTTTGACATTGCTGAGGATAAGGCTCCGGGGCCGGATGGGTATTCATCGGGTTTTTTCAAAGCTGCATGGCCTATAGTGGGGCAGGAGGTGTCATCGGCGGTGCTGGATTTCTTTAGTACAGGCCGACTTCTGAAGCAGATTAATACTACGCTTTTGGTGCTCATACCAAAGGTACATTCCCCTATGACTGTTGGTGAATTTTGGCCTATATCTTGCTGTAATGTGTTGTACAAGATTATTGCTAAGCTCATTGTCCAACGGTTGGTGTTATACTGGACAAACTAATTAGTCCATGCCAAGCGGCTTTTGTGCCAGGACGAAGTATTGGAGACAATATTATGATGGCGCAGGAACTTTTTACCGGATATAACCAGGCTCGTCTACCACCCCAATGTGCTTTAAAAGTGGACATTCGAAAGGCATATGGCACGGTAGAATGGGATTTCATGATTGCTATGATGGAGCTATTTGGGTTCCCTTCTACTTTCTTGAAGTGGATTGAAGCATGTGTTACTACACCCTCATTTTCTGTTGTGCTGAATGGGAAACCTCATGGTTTCTTCAAGGGAGCCAGAGGGCTTCGGCAGGGTGACCCTCTTTCGCCATACCTGTTTGTGCTTGTGATGGAAGTCCTACATTTGGGTTTCCTACAGTTGATTGACCAGAATGAAGTATTTTCTTTCCATTGGAAGTGTGACACAGCCAGGGTTTTTCAGTTGGGATTTGCGGATGATTTGTTGTTATTATGTCGGGCTGATGTGGACTCTATTAGAGTATTTAAGACAGGATTAGATCGATTTGCTCATTGGTCGGGGCTAAGACTTAACTTGCAGAAAAGCCACCTTATTATCTCATGTTCAGCACAAGGACTACGTGAGGAGATGCTTGTAGAGCTCGGATTTCAAGAGGGCGTCTTACCGATGATGTATTTAGGGCTCCATCTTCTATCTTCTCGATTAACAATTGCTGATTGTCGTCCACTATTATTGAAGATTGATAAACGTATTGCTGGTTGGGAGGGTATGGCCCTTTCATATGCTGGTAGGGTACAAATTATAAAATCTGTACTCATGTCACTAAGTTTATATTGGGCTTTGGCATTCATCCTTCCAAAGAAAGTTACTAACGAGATTAAGAAGAGGCTGGGAGCTTTCTTGTGGAAGGGGACAACAACCAGTGGTTATGCCAAAGTAGCTTGGAAAGATATATGCCGACCGAAGGAGGAGGGAGGACTAGGATTCAAGGATATTTCCATCTTGAATCGTGCACTAATGACTAAGAAACTCTATGATATTATCAGGTGCGATAGGACATCGATTTGGGTTGAAATGGCTTTACCAGAGTCGGTTACGAGACACCTCCATCTGGACAATTAGGGAGCATGGAGGCTCATGGGGATGGAGGAAAATTCTACGTCTACGGGTTTTCCTTCGCCCTATGGTGGATTATCAGATCGGAGATGGGAGGAGATACTACTTATGGCTGGACCCGTGGCATTATCTTGGTCCTCTTAGTAACACATTTCCACGGGGACCGAGACTACTCGGATTGGAGGAGTCAGCTAAACTCAGTATGGTGATTAGTGGAGGAGAGTGGCAGTGGCCTCCTATCACAGATTTTGAGTGCTTGGAGATCACACATACATTACCCACAATCCATGGAGGTGAGGACCGCATTGTGTGGAGATTTGAGCATGGACTACCTACAACTCAGGCTCTTTACAGACTATTTGATCCACCAGGACCGAAAGTAGGCTGGTCTTTGCTACTTTCGGGATCATTTAAGATTCCACGTCACCTATTCATCCTATAGCTTGCTATTCTTGGCAAACTGGCTGCAACGGACAAACCATGGCTAGCCCACCTAGGCTCATGTATTCTATGTAACGAGGGAGCGACAGAGACTCATACCCATTTATTCTTCTAGTGCAGATTTAGTCGGCAGTGTCTCACAGCAATAAGGAGAATGGTACGATTTTCTTGGCCCAATAGAGACTGGATAACGGACATTGCATGGGCTTCCCAGCGATGGAGGGGTAAACACGTTGTCAACATGTCATACCGAGCACTATTAGCATCATGTGTTTACCACATTTGAAGGGAGAGAAACTGAAGATGATTCGAGCACACCGAGAGCACACCAAACACCATGGCTTTATTGATAGTTGAGGATATCAGGCAGCGGATCTATAGCATTACTTTAGCTAGATCAGTTAGTACACGAGCTCTATTTAGACTATGGCGTATCCCTTGGCCTGTCGAGGGAGAAACCAACTGATGATCATATTGTTGGACTGTACTACTATTTTTCTTAATGAAACTTACATTTATCCAAAAAAAAAAGTTTGTTTCCCTTTTATAAAAATCTGTAGTTATTATTAAGCTTAGCAGATTTACCACATAAATTATTGGGTCTAAACCAACGTTTTGGTCTAGTTTCGTCGAATTCTGAGAACGTTCAAAATTTAGCTGTTTTGCGCGGTTTTATTAGAGCAATTTAGTTTCCATTTTGTACAAACTTGTAGTTATTATTACGCTTAGCAAATTTACCACACAAATTCTTGGGTCTTGACCAAAGTTTGGGTCAAGTTTTCTCGTAATCTAAGAACGTTCAAAATTTAGCTGTTTTGCACGGTTTTATTAAAGCAAGTTCGTTTTCCTTTTATACAAATTTGTAGTTATTATTAGGCTTAGTAAATTTACCACATTAATTCTTGGGTCTAGACCAATGTTTGGTCAAGTTTCGACGAATTCTGAGAACGTTCAAAATTTAGATGTTTTGTGTGGTTTTAATAGAACAAGCTTGTTTCCCTTGTATACAAACCTGTAGTTATTATTGAGCTTAGCAAATTTAAATTGCTTTCATTGAAAGTTGAACTCAAGACCTCCCACTTACTAAACGAGTGCTCTAACCAACTAAGCTATGAAAGCTCATAAGCTTAGCAAATTTACCACATAAATTCTTGGGTCTAGACCAACGTTTGGGTTAAGTTTCGTCGAATTCTGAAAACGTTCAAATATAGTTGTTTTTCGCGATTTTAATAGAGCAAGTTTGTTTTCCTTCTATACAAAATTGTAGTTATTATTACGCTTAGTTAATTCACCACACAAATTCTTGTGTCTAGACCAACGTTTGGGTGAAGTTTCCTCAAATTCTCAGAACGTTCAAAATTTAGGTGCTCGGCACGGTTTTATTAAAGCAAGTTCATTTCCCTTTTATACAAACTTGTAATTATTATTAAGCTTAGCAAATTTACCACACAAATTCTTATCGGTAAATGTAAATTTCATTAATAAAGAGTAATGGTACAGTACAACATGGTACAACATGGGATTATCAACTGGTTTCTCCCTCTACCCAAGGGATACGCCATAATCTATACAATGCTCGTGTACTGACTGACGATGCTAAGTCAACGCTAAGAATCCTCTGTCTGACGTCATTGATGATTAGTATGCTCAATGTGGCCGGTGTCCGCTCAGTATGATCAAATCTCCTCAAGTTCCTCTCCTTCCATATGTGGTAGACGCACGCCGCCAGTAGTGTACGGTAAGCTCTATTTATAATGTGCTCCCCTCTCCATTTCCGTGTCGCCCATTCAATATCTGTTGCCCAATCTCTATTGGGCCAGTGAAAGCGAATCCTTCTGCGAATCTCATAAAGGCACTGACGACTAAATCTGCATTGGAAGAATAAATGTGGATGAGATTCCGTAGCTCCCTCATCGCACAGTATGCACACCCCCAGGTGGGATAGCCATGAATTTGTCTGTGTAGGAAGTTTGCCAAGGATTGCTAGCCATAAGATGAACGAATGGCGAGGAATCTTCAAGGAGCCCAAAAGTAGTGAAGACCATCCTACTTTCGGCTCGGGGTGAGTGAATAATCGGTAGAGGGCCTGAGTAGTAGGTTGCCCTTCGTCAATTGACATTCCCTCTTGTATAATTTCATTTCCTTCTCGACCGGAGATCGCCCAAGCAAGGTAGTTTCTTTGAGCCGATAGGCGAACTAACATAAAGGCCTGTAGGCGAGCCTAAGGTAAGGACAAGGACCTTAGCAACAATTTATCGAGATTTCACAGTGGTCTGAGATTTCAGATTTCGATTTCGTCTTGTGACGATGAGCAGAGCTATGAGTGCTTAGAATGCTAACCCCAAAACAAAAGTCAAAAACAGCAGAAGAGCCCTGCTCCAGAGAACCAAAAAGACGGAGCAAGCAAAGCTCTTTCCTGTTCAAATAAAGCAAGCGGTTAGGAAAAAAAATAGCCAAGCAAGTCATGCCCCTATCTATCATGGTGCTATAGAAAAGAGAATAGATTCTCTCTCTTTATTCTATAGCGGGATTTTGGTAGGACTCCACCAGAGGGAGTGACATGAATCCACGTCAACGTTATTGATTTCAGATATGGGGAGCACTATACATAGATAGAAGCAAGCCCTACGAAAGCAACAACAATCCCTATCTACCCCAGTCCATCCCTTCACCCGGATAATGACCATTGTTGCACCTCTGGAAGCAGACAGAAAGAGATGGCAGAGTAAGCACCTCGTCCAACTACTACTTTCCCTGTGTTCTATCACTCCCCCCTATCATCTATCACTCCCCCTATCACAACAAGGCAGGCCTGCCCAAGGAAGAAAGAACAACCAGGGCTATATTCACCTCTATGTTAGGTAGCTTCCTCACTAAACACAAGTAAGAGCTAGCTTGCATTGAGAAGGACTAGTTTTCAGCTCCTTACTTACCTACCCAACTATAAACATTAATTGTTGAAAAAGAGTAAAAATTCCAATGATTACACAGCCCACTTCGCTCCGTTCTCTTTCTATACTGACTGGGAGTCGACGTACTTTCTTCTTGCTTTGACACTACAGTGGGGTCAGAAGAAGCTTGCTGCCGGATAGAGCTTCCGTTTTGAATCTGCCTTCTAGGGGTGAGATGATCGGAAAACTGAGATGAAAAATCCTAGGCAGTCAGTCACTGCCCTTGCTTCACTTACTTGTTTCCCTACCCACGCTCTCATGCATGGACAAAGGAGCGAATCCTACCACAGATAGAAAGATATTCATAGAAAACTGAAAAGGAACCTCCTGCTCTGTCCGAGATAGCCATTTTCAAGACTCCTTTTTGGCTTATTTGATACAGCTGGAAAGGTTATTAAACGAACTCGCTTATGCTAGCTAGCCCTTTACCCTGTCTGGCTTAGTAGTAGGTGGGAACAACCTTATATCCTTCCAGTGAAGTGCCCCCTTATCCCTGCTATGCTGCTTAGGCACATTAGCCCTCTTAAATAGGAGAAATGGTAAAACTGTGAGATCTTTAGACTGGGTATGAAAGTTCTTCCTTAGGCTCTCCAGCCCTTTCCTTAGCTGAGCTAAGCACATATTCTCTTTCGCCTTTGCGAGATGTGAGTGCATCGCTTGAAGGAGATGCTTATACTCTCTCTTCCCTAGCTTTCTGTCTCTTTGTCCTACCGATCCCTCAGAGGGAAAGACTGGTGAGAGTGCAACTACTGCTCCATTTATATTGGGACTAGAGGTACCGCTATTTACACAGGGTATAAAAACGCGACTGCTACGAAGGCTGAAACTAGATCGATGCGAACTACTATTCTCTAAGACATTTGGCATGAGAAAGGTTATTTACTATTGGATTAAGCGCTTCAACAGGAAAGAGACTAAAGGAAGGAGGGAAGTTCAACTAGTCGATCTAGCTTTGACACACTTGAATGAGAAAGACCGAGATTTGTCCATTTGAAGCTGAACAGGATAACTTGTAAAGATCTTGCCCACTACTAAATCTCACTAGATGTTGAAGAGGCTCGATGAAATCGAGAACACAGATTTGATCAGTGCGGAGAGAAAGAGAGAAGATTAGACGTCATGTGTGCCGAGACACCTGTGTCAGGATACTAGGTAGAATCATCAAGTTGGAGGGCAGCAAGGGATTTCTTTATTGAACCAACTGCAAGCGACGAAGAATGAGTTGTACACGTGCGAACAGTGTGACCAAAGTCATCACACCACAAGCATTGAACAGGAGCTATGCCAAGGAATACCTGAAGAGAATCGAGACGCATTGTTTGTGTAGTGAAGCTGCTGTCCACGACGCTGATTTTCTTGCTGCGGAGTTTGTGAAAAATTTCCTTGTGGTTGTCCCACTTGGGTATTACGAGGGCGAGAGGCGAGCAAAGTTCAGCCAAGAAGAGCTAGAAGCATTAAGCGCTAGGCTTGACCGATTCCCTTTCGTCTCTGTGCAACAATAGTTGGTGGTAGGGGAAGTCCCTTAATTACCCAATGCATCCGCTGCTCTTCTATAATCCGCTGTTTTATGTTATATCTTTCGGGTAGGAATAGAAGTGTTATATCCGCTGCTCTTGGACTATAGGGCAATCCTTCAGTAGCGGGTCTTTCTTTAGAACAGATTCATTCCAGAAGAATAGTAAGATGGAAAAGGGAAAAATCTCCGTCAAGGTGTGGAAGCATTACCCTAGCCTTTAAGGCTTCCGGGATGGGGATAGAACTCAAACCCCCGCTGCTTATCCAATAGACCACTTAGAAGAATCTCCATCGAAGACTGACACATGAGGTGGAGGAAGAGGTTCTATTCTATTAGAAGACCCAACCTCAGCGAAGAATGCGTAATCGTGTGTACCGAAGTCCGCATCGCGGGCTCTCTTCACTTCCGCAAACTGAATATGCTCGTGTCGCGGTACAACAATTGTGGTGGCTCCCCCGACAGACCAAGGGACATGCCAAAGTCTATAGAGTGCACATGTACTAATAGAACTGGAAAGATTAATACTAATTATCCTCTGTTTAACGTCTTCTACGATGGAAATAGCTAATACACTTTCCGACCGACGGGTTTGCTCAAATCGTCTCAAGTTCCTCTCTCGCCATAAATGGTATATGCATGCACCAAGTAATGCTCGATAGGCAAAATAGTAAGATGGAAAAGGGAAAAATCTCCGTCAAGGTGTGGAAGCATTACCCTAGCCTTTAAGGCTTCCGGGATGGGGATCGAACTCAAACCCCTGCTGCTTATCCAATAGACCACTTAGAAGAATCTCCATCGATGATTGACACATGAGGTGGAGGAAGAGGTTCTATTCTATTAGAAGACCTAACCACAGCGAAGAATGCGTAATCGTGTGTACCGAAGTCCGCATCGTGGGCTCTCTTCTTTTTTAGGTAAATGTAAGTTTCATTAACAAAAAGGAGGTAAAGTACAACAATCATGTGGTGGCTCCCCCGACAGACCAAGGGACATGCCAAAGTCTATAGAGTGCACATGTACTAATAGAACTGGAAAGATTAATACTAATTATCCTCTGTTTAACGTCTTCTACGATGGAAATAGCTAATACACTTTCCGACCGACGGGTTTGCTCAAATCGTCTCAAGTTCCTCTCTCGCCATAAATGGTATATGCATGCACCAAGTAATGCTCGATAGGCAACATTGACAATATGCTTCCCCCTCCACTTCCTCGATGCCCATTCCACGTCTCTTGTCCACTCACGATTTGGCCAAGGAAATCGAATATGTTGTTGTATAGCTGCAAGGCATCCTCTGCTAAATCGATATCGGAAGAACATGTGAGTGTGTGTCTCCGCTGTACCCTCGTCACACAGAATACATCCCCCTAGATGGGTCATCCATGGTTTATCAGTTGTCGATAGCTTCTCCTGAATTGCTAGCCAAAGAATGAAGTTATGTCGGGGAATCTTCAAAGAACCCGAAAGTAGTGAAGACCATCCTACTTTCGGTCCTGTAAGTTTCATTAACAAAAAGGAGGTAAAGTACAACAATCATGTGGTGGCTCCCCCGACAGACCAAGGGACATGCCAAAGTCTATAGAGTGCACATGTACTAATAGAACTGGAAAGATTAATACTAATTATCCTCTGTTTAACGTCTTCTACGATGGAAATAGCTAATACACTTTCCGACCGACGGGTTTGCTCAAATCGTCTCAAGTTCCTCTCTCGCCATAAATGGTATATGCATGCACCAAGTAATGCTCGATAGGCAACATTGACAATATGCTTCCCCCTCCACTTCCTCGATGCCCATTCCACGTCTCTTGTCCACTCACGATTTGGCCAAGCAAATCGAATATGTTGTCGTATAGCTGCAAGGCATCCTCTGTTAAACCGACATCGGAAGAACATGTGAGTGTGTGTCTCCACTGTACCCTCGTCACACAGAATACATCCCCCTAGATGGGTCATCCATGGTTTATCAGTTGTCGATAGCTTCTCCTGAATTGCTAGCCAAAGAATGAAGTTATGTCGGGGAATCTTCAAAGAACCCGAAAGTAGTGAAGACCATCCTACTTTCGGTCCAGGTGGACAGAAAAGTTTGTATAGGGATTGTGTAGTGGGTCGTCCCTCTGAAAACCGCCATTTGATCCTGTCATCCCCTCCATGAATCTGAGGTAAAGTGTAAATGAATTCCATACATTCCAAATCAGTAATGAAAGGCCACTGCCATTGTCCCTCATCAATGACTACTTGTAGTTTGGCGGTTTCATCAAGTCCTAAAAGGCTCGGTCCTCGTGGGAATCTAGCAATAAGTGGGCCCAAGTGGTGCCATGGGTCCTTCCACAAGTAGAATGACCTCCCCTCTCCAATAAGGAATTCCATCATAGGTAGGATAGAGCTGCGAAGTCGGAGCATTTTTCACCATCCTCATGATAATAAAATCGTGCAAAAGTTTTGAACGTTGTCAGAATTCGACGAAACATGACCCAACCGTTAGTCTAGACCCAAGAATTTGTGGGGTAAATTTTTTTTTTTGGTAAATGTAAGTATCATTAAGTAAAATGAAATAGTAGTACAGTACAACAGTGTGGTTATTAGTTGGTTTCTCTCTCGACAGGCCAAGGGATACGCCACGGTCTATATAAAGCTCTTGTACTGACTGATCTAGGTAGAGAGAGATACTAAGGATCCGCTGCTTGATATCCTCAACTATCAATAAAGCCATGGTGCTAGGTGTCCTCTCGGTGTGCTCGAATCTTCTCAAGTTTCTCTCCATCCAAATGTGGTAAACATATGATGCTAATAGTGCTCGATAAGATATGTTAACAATGTGTTTACCTCTCCATTTTTGGGAAGCCCATTCAATATCCGTTTTCCAGTCTCTATTGGGCCAAGAATATCGTACCATTCTCCGGATAGCTGTGAGACACTGTCGACTAAATCTGCACTGAAAGAAGAAGTGGCCATGTGTCCCTGTCGCTCCCTCATTACATATAATACATGGGCCAAGGTGCGCTAACCATGATTTGTCCGTTGTAAGCCAATTTGCCTAGAATAGGAAGCCACAGGATGAACAAATGACGTGGAATCTTCAGTGATCCCGAAAGTAGTGAAGCCCAGCCTACTTTCGGTCCTGGGGGATCAAAAAGCCTATATAGAGCCTGGGTTGTAGGTTTACCCTGATCAAATCTCCAAATAATTCGGTCCTCCCCTCCATGAATTGTGGGTAAACCATGTGTGATCTCCAGACACTCAAAATCTGTGATAGGAGGCCACTGCCACTCTCCTTCACTAATAACCGTGCTCAATCTGGCTGATTCCTCTATTCTGAGTAGTCTCGGTCCCCGTGGGAATGTGACACTTAGTGGTCCGAGATAATGCCACGGGTCCTGCCAAAGGTAAAAAGTTCGCCCATCGCCGATCTGATAGTCCACCATAGGGCGGAGGAAAGCCCGTAGACGTAGAATTTTCCGCCAACCCCATGAGCCTCCATTCTCCCTAATCGTCCAAATGGAGGTGTCGCATAATCGACCCTGGTAAAGCCATTCAACCCAAATTGAGGTCTATCACACCTGATGATATCACAGAGTTTCTTGGTCATTAATGTGCGATTCAAGATAGCAATATCTTTGAATCCTATTCCTCCCTCATCTTTCGGTCGGCAGAGATCTTTCCATGCTACCTTCGCATAACCACTGTTTGTTGTCCCCTTCCACAAGAAAGTTCGTAGTCTCTTCTCAATTTCGTTAGTAACTTTCTTTGGAAGTATGAACGCCGATGACCAATATAAACTCAGCGACAAGAGTACAGATTTAATAATCTGCACCCTACCAGCATAAGAAAGAGCCATACCCTCCCAACCCGCAATGCGTTTATCAATTTTCAACAATAGAGGGTTACAATCAGCAACTGTTAAACGAGAAGATAAAAGGGGTAGCCCTAAATACCTCATCGGTAGGACTCCCTCTTGAAATCCGAGTACTTCCAACATCTCCTCTCGTAGTCCTTGTGCTGAATGTGAGATAATGAGGTGGCTTTTCTGCACATTTAGCCTGAGTCCCGACCATTCAGTAAAGCGATCCAATCCTGTCTTAAATACTCTAATAGAGTTCATATCGGCACGGCAGAATAGCAACAAATCATCAGCAAAACCCAGCTGAAAAATCCTGGCTGCATCACACTTCCAATGAAAGGAAAATAATTCATCCTGGTCAATCAGCTGTAGGAAACCCAATTGTAGGACTTCCATCAGAAGCACGAATAAGTATGGTGATAGAGGGTCTCCCTGCCGAAGCCCTCTGGCCCCCGTAAAGAAGCCGTGAGGTTTCCCATTAAGCCCAACAGAAAATGAGGGTGTTGTGACACACTCCTCAATCCATTTCGCGAATGTATGAGGGAACCCAAATAACTCCATCACAGCAATTAGGAAATCCCACTCCACCGTATCATATGCCTTTCGAATGTCCACTTTTAAAGCGCACCGGGGTGGTAGATGGGTCTGGTTATATCCCGTAAACAGTTCCTGTGCCAACATGATATTGTCTCCTATGCTTCGTCCGGGCACAAATGCCGCTTGGCACGGACTAATAAGTTTGTCCAGTATCACACTCAACCGTTGGACACGGAGCTTGGCAATAATCTTGTACAGTACATTGCAGCAAGATATAGGACGAAAATCACCAACATTCATAGGAGAATGTACCTTTGGTATGAGCGGCAAAAGTGTAGTATTTATCTGCTTCAGAATTCGGCCTGAATGAAAGAAATCCAAGACTGCCGAAGACACCTCCTGCCCTATTATAGGCCATGCCGCTTTGAAGAAGCCCGATGAATACCCGTCCGGTCCAGGTGCCTTATCTTCAGCAATGTCAAAAATCGCTTGCTTGACATCCGTATGAGTAAATGGCGAGACTAAGGAGTTGACATCATCTTCACTCAATATATGTCTAGCCCATGGTCGCAGGAATCGAAGATCTATCATGTCTCTTCGTCGTTCCCCACCAAGTAAATTTTGATAGTACATGACAAACTCATTAATTACTGCTCCTGGATCTGTGTGAGTGGCTCCATGATCATCATTGATTTGTAAGATTCTTCTCGCCGATCTCCTTTGAGCAATCTTACGAAAGAATACCCGGGAGCACTGGTCACCCCCCTTCATCCACTGCATTTTTGATCTCTGTTGTAGCATAATCTGTTCAAGTTTAGCTGCTTTAGCTGCATTTTTGATCTCATGTTGTAGCATAATCTGTTCAAGTTTAGCTGCTTTAGCTAGTACTACCCGGCAGCAGTGTTCCAACTGTAGGAATAGTTCATCCTGCCTGTTTGAAGTAACAAGTACTTGCGCCATCTCAAGAAACCCGTTTGCCAGTTGGACATTGTGAGATAAGTCCCCCTTTTTCCTCCTCTGCTCTCTAAATATCGGTTTAAGTGCTTTGAGTTTCCTTGTTACGGCATACATGGGTGTCCCTATTATGTTATGTTGCCATACCTGTTGTACACTGGGAATAAATTCTGGAGATAGGGCGAGGTAATTATCGAATCGAAACATACCTCCTAATTGTTGTTGTATATCCCCACTTAACACCATTGGGGAGTGATCTGAAGTGCGTGCTGTGAGGGAAGAATAATATGATGTCGGGAACTGAGCCATCCATCTATCATTGATCAGCATGCGATCCAGTCTTTTCCAGAGGTTTCGTGGCCCGGCGCTGCAATTGTGCCATGTGTACCATTCGCCCTGCATGGGTAATGGTAATAATCCTGTATTCTGGATGCAAGTATTAAAGTCTTCCATGGCCATTCGAATATCTCCTGATACACCACAGATTTCACTAAGGTCTCGCACTGTATTGAAATCCCCTCCAACAAGCCACGGAATATCAGCACTCTGTATAGCAATAGTCTCCATGGAGTCCCATAACGCCCTCCTCTCTACCCTCTACCAACCCCCATAGATAACAGTAATAGCAATGAATTCATGAAGTGCACGGATATTAACATGACAGTGAATAAACTGTGTGCCACATTCAACCACATCAACATCAATAAAATTTTCATCCCACGCTATCCAAATCCGATTACCAGACGATCCATAATCCATAAACCATTTCCATTGTGGTAGTAAAAAAGCCTGAATATGAGATACGTTATTGTTACGAACACGAGTTTCAAGGAGACCGAGGAATTGTAACCTGAACTCAGCAACGATGTCTTTGACTGCTAACTGATGATCTCGTTTGTTCAGGCCATGAACGTTCCATACTGCTGCATTCAACATGGATCACAAGGTATGGGGCTGCTATGCTTAGGACCCCGAGACGACTCATCTGTATCATCTAATAGGTGAAGTGCATCAAAAGTATTATATATAACAAGCGCCTTACCCCTTTCCTCACGACTAGGGCCGGCTGTATCTCTAGGGGATTCACGTCCCTCTCTCTGCTTCTCTACCACTCGAGCTGGTGGTGGTCTGCTCATGTTCCGATCAGGCATATTTGTTGGTCGGGATGGTATATAAGTAGTATCACCTTCCTCCCTAGGATGGTTCCTACTCCGTTTAGGCATTGTTGGTTCTTGCGGCTTCCCCATTTTTGGTACATATACAGCAATCGGTGGTTTAGCTGGTTTTGGTTTGTTGAGGATACACTCTTTGTCAGAGTGTCCCATTGTCATACATCTTTGGCACTTCTGGGGTAGCCATTCGTACTCAACATCGACTTTAAGAGGTGATTCTCCTCCATCCTCATCCGGTGTCATAATTATAATGTGCTTCGGTAAATTTGAGGTCACATCCAACATTACGCATACACGAGCGAAGTCCAGTCTCGTGCATGCTCTCGTAATTGCATCCGGGTAAAGTGGTTTACCCACTCCACTGGCCACCGTACTAAGGCCTTCATCTGTCCATAACTCGACTGGAAGGTGACGTAATTTGATCCACACAGGAACTTGAGTATGCTGTAGTTTCCTTAATACCATCCCTGGTTCCCATTTTTGAAGAACAATAGGCTGCCCCTGAAATAACCACGGCCCTCCTTCAAGGACATCTTCCATAGCTGCGACTGATTTGAATTGTAAGAAAAAGAAACCATTATTTGTACCCGTGACCTCCTTCAAGTCCGGCCATACTGACATTGCAAATTCCTTCAGATGGTAAAAGTACGGTCTTTTCCCAAGGAAGTATCCGACAGCGGTGGCTCTCCATCGTTTAGACCCATTGCGTATAATATCCAATGTTGGGCGCACTATTACCTCCCCGTTTTGCATTGTTGGAGCCACATAGGATAGGGTCTTGCGAGTGGAGTTATGGAATGCATGAGCTATTTTGTCATTGATAATCGTGTCCGAACATGCATGTAACGGAATATTTCCAACAAACAATCCAGTTGGAAAGCTAGAAAAGTTAGAAAACTGTTTTCTTGTCTTCTTGTGCAGAGTGACATCTTCTATGACATCAACAGCTGATGCTGTCATGCCTGCATCAGCAGTGATGCCATCTGTAGTGATCTCATCAGTGATGTCAGTAGTGATGTCATCAGAGGTCATCCTAGCATCATCAGTGACGTCACCTTCCACGTCATCCGCCACAGCAACTGCCAACTCACCATCCCCGTCACCAACAATGGCCACGTCAGCAAGCTGTGGAACTCGCCGTTCACCCATCGCCGGCAAAACAGTCGTGTTTCCGACGGAATTCCCAATCGCCGATGACTGTTTTTCTGATTCAGATGATATCAATGCATTTTCTGATTCCCGGCTGTTCATTCCCAACGGCAAAAGGCATCTCAATGCCGGTCGTAGCTTGCTAACGCGTGACGGCGCTCCTCTACTCTCAACGAACGAAAGCAGCGACGGTATGCTTCGGAATCTCTCCTTCCATCTATCTTTCAGATCTCTAATCGCTGCAATGGTTTTCTCGTCGCCTTTGTCAATGACCGCGTTCGCCAATCGCAAGAATTCTTCAAGGTTGAAAGGCCAAACCCTCCCCCCGCCATTAATGGAAGATGGAGCTTCACCAAACCCTAACGATGACGCCTGTATTATTGCTTCTTTTCTCAACAGTCCTTCATCTCCAACCTCTGCAAAGCCGGTAGTACTTGCATCGGTCGCCAAAGATACCGGCGACGTTACATATTCGTCCGGCGACTTTTCATTTTCTGCGTAAATCATCTCTCGTCCCCGCGGCTGTTCGGTTTCATCAATCGTTTGTGGTTCCAATGGCGCATCAAACCCAAGCAAATTCGGCGCCAAAGCAGCCTCCTTTTCCATGTTCAATGGCGCATCAAATCCGAGCAATTGCGGCGCCGAAACGGCCGCTTTTTCCATGTTCAATGATCCTCCCTTTTCATTAATTGTCCAAATTGAAGTGTTGTGCAATCGTCCCTGCTTCAACCACTCAACCCATATAGATGTTCGGTCACATCTGATAACGTCACATAACTTCTTTGCTATTAAGGAACGATTAAGGATACCGATGTCCTTAATTCCTTGGCCTCCTTCATTAATTGGTTTACACACATTCTTCCACGCTACCTTGGCGTATCCCGATGTAGAAGTGCCTTTCCATAGAAAAGTTATGAAGCGTTTCTCAATTTGTTTAATAATAGCCTTCGGTAGGATGAATGCAGACGCCCAATAGATGCTCATTGCTGATAGTACGGACTCAATGATTTGTATACGTCCAGCATAAGATAATGAAATTCCTTCCCAACCATTAATGCGAGCATCAATATTCAATAAAAGTGGTTGACAATCGGATATAAACAATCTAGAAGACAGTAGAGGGAGGCCCAAGTACCTCATTGGTAGTTGGCCCTCCTAGAAGCCCATAATTGCTAAGATCTGATCCTTCCAGCCTTGTGCTGATCGAGAGATAATGACATGGATTTTTTGTACATTCAGTCGAAGTCCCGACCATTCTGCAAATCGGTCCAACCCCCTCTTGAGGATCCTGAGAGAATCCAAGTCAGCTCTACAGAAAAGTAAGAGGTCGTTTGCGAATCCCAACTGGAAGACTTTGGCCGGCTCAGGGCTCTCTTCACTTCCGCAAACTGAATATGCTCGTGTCGCGCCTCCCCTGTCTACCTCTCCTCATTATCTTCCTTAACAAGAAGCATTTTTGCTGTGCACTCTATCACGTAGTGCCCCATCTGCCCGCACCTAAGACACGCACCCCAGCTTCCACTTATTGTTCTTGGAAGAGCTCCCTGATGCTGCTTTTGCCTTCCCCAACAATGAAATTTTGACGTAGAAGTGAACAAAAGTATATCCCTAGGATTAGGGTGTCCAATTTGTCCATACAGGCTCAGCCTCTTCCTCCTCCTATACGTAAACGTCTTATCATGCACCTTTTCATTAAGAAAATGTTGGAAGGGTTATGTTGATGCAGTAGCAAAGACTTCCTTATCCCATCATATTTAGAAATTTATACCCTTCATGCTCTGACTAAGATTATCGGCATCATAGTTTTTCATACCAAAATCCTCCAGCTGATCACAAAGGTTCTTCACCTTAATACAGTAACAAGAATGAAACTACCTCGCTTCAGGCCATCTTGTTCAGTCTCCAGGCACTGACGCTTACTTGCGGTCGCATGTTCATTAACTTCCCTCAAAGTAAGCCATGCCTTTCTTGGGTCTGTAATGCCCCCAACATATATATGGGGGCGCATCTTATCAGCTACAGACACTGTGATCGCATGCATAGCCCCACCAGACCAAAAAAAGATGAAAATGGCTTCTTACTCGCCACATCCTCTGGTTTACCTTATGCAATTATCCAACATTCCTGGCCCATCAAGAAGAACTTTACCTCTTCACTCCAATTTACATAATTTTCGCGAGTGAACGGCACACAATCGACAAGCCAGACATTATTTCCTAATGCAAAAAAAAAAGAATTTGACGATCTGATTCTGGAGGAGAATACATGTCCACGGGATTTTCTCAATATCTTATTTCTAGAGGCACTGTTCATCAGAGATCTTTTGCGTATACTCCTTGAATAGCTAAGAGGAAAAATAGATACTTATTGGAAACGATTAGAGCTATGACGTTTGGGATGAATGTACCTCATTTGGGCAGAAGCTGTGTTGACCGCAACATACTTGAAAAATAGCATACCATAGTTGTCTTTTATGGAAGCATCCCTGATTAGTCTCATTTAAAAGTATTTGGCTGCTGCTGTTCATATTCTATTTTTTTTAGTTTCTTCAAAGAAAAGAAAGGAAACTAAGGAAAGAAAGCGAGCTCAACGAAACAAACGAAGCGAGCAGCAGGAGAAGATCAGTAGTAGAAGGTAACGAACTAGAGACTGAGAAAGAGATCAGAAGCAAAACTTGGCAAGGAGAAGGCTGCTCGTAGGTGCTACACTAAAATAGGCTTTACTTGGGCCGCACGACTCTCTACCCGTGCGCGTGCCTATTTCGCTTTAGCAGGTATCAGAGCGGAGTTTTCTTTCCCTTTCAATTTCTGCTAATTCTCTTCTTGTTGTACCATGTCCAAAGCGTGACGGACCGGGTCAAATTGGGGAGCTTGCTGTGGAGATAGGTTGGAGGTTCGTGAACCGAATGTCTCACCTGGCGACTCCAGACGCATTTGAGCCCCGGAACCACAGCCATTCAACGGGATTCAAAATGCCAAGGCTCGAAGACCTCTAGGACATGGAACAGTACTTTAAGGCTGTTTGTGCCCCTTTTGACGACCAAGTCACAATGGCAACAATCTATCTCTCTGGGGATGTGAAGAATATTTGAAACTACTCTCGAACCATCACACGGATTCCGACCCATGATATGGTAAGAACATAATGGAAGGGCAAAAAACGATTCTATGCGCAGACGTGAAAGCTCTATCAATAGAAGCATTCTAGCCTATTTTTTTTTATAGAGGAACGATTCCCTCGTCTGAGAACCGCCATTTATTCATGTACTATTCCTCCCCACTAAAAAGAGCAATTGAGAATCTCGAGAACCTAAACAAAAATGCAGAAGTGAGCGTACCCCAAGGCTAACTCCTCTCTCCCCCCTTTTTAGCTAACCACCATCAAAGCAAAAAAATTGATGAATAGAAGGAAAGGAGATCAGAAAGATACGCGAACGACGTATAGGTTGGATGTTTCCATGAGCAGTAAGCAGCAGATCTCCCGTTATTTTGGGAAAGCTGGCGGCCGCGTGTGAATTCTTTCAAGGCAAGGGGCGGCCTGATTCGACATTGTTGTTTACTTTGATCCGATCGAGGTGGCTTTCGTTTACCAGCACGTAGGTGGTCTAAATTCCTATGACTGAGTCGTTCTGGTCCCTGTGAACATCTTTTCTTAATGTATTAAAGAGGGCCTCTCTAACCGTGAAAAGTGGTGGGTGCCTACTAACGGCCATTCCTGGCTCGGCTTCGATAACGCAATTCCGGGAGGAGTCGGTAGTTGGGCACTGGATCCCTTCGGACCTGGAGTACGTGTGACGTTGGGTCAGAGTTTGGTGAACCAACTGGTCGCTCCTCTAGTTGAAGTATCGGGCCCCTTTTTTGTTGCCTAGGTTACACCTTCGGAATACCCCAGAAGGGAATTTTCTCTACTCCCCCAATCTTCACTTTACGCCACGCCGACTCCACTTTCGTCATAAGGCGTGGAATTAGACCAAGGGGAATCTCCATAGGAACTAGTCTCTTAGATTTCGCACATAGGAGATCGAGACACAGCCCCAGGGCTATGGGGAAAGATGTAGATTGATCGCCCTAGATAGACAACTACATAGAGGGTCTCTACAAGTCTATATATTCTTTTCTTTCGTTCCCCCCGTAAGATCAATATCACAACCAATAAGGTCTGCAAGTTTCACATCTAAACCCGATCCGATAGTTCACCATATAGATAGATATATATATTTAACAACAATATTCTAAGAACCATCTTGGGTGCTGCGTGATGTGCAATGAAGACATGGTGAAGTCACATAACCACCTGTTTTTCCACTGCAGATTTAGTAGAAGATGCCTCAGTAGTATTCGGCGCATTGTATGATTCCAGTGGCCTAATAGGGATTGGGTCAGTGATGTTGAATGGGGTGCAAGAAAATGGCGTGGGAAGCACATCATCAATATATCCTACCGATGCCTGCTCGGATCGTGTGTATACCATATTTGGAGGGAGAGAAACCTGAGACGTTTTGAGCACGAGGAGAGGCCCCCGAGCGTAGTGGCCAACTTAATAGTAGAAGATGTTCGGCAACATATACTCAGTATTAAACTTCCTAGCTCTATTAGCACATGTGCCTTGTATAGACTGTGGCGTATCCCTTGGCCTGTCGAGGGAAGCGCCTAAAGAGGGACACTGTTGTGCTATGCTTTTCTTTTTCTAATGAAAATTACACTTACCCAAAAAAAAAATAATATTCTAAGAAAAGATATTAATAGATATCGGTAGTTGTCCGGTCGTACCCAAACAATAATATTCCAGAGGAAAATGAACCTAAGATCAAATATTTCGAGCCGGCTTCCGTGGAAAATTCAGACTTTCTTTTTGATGCTGCGATCACATAAAAACATAAACTTTGAGGCTCAATAGCTAAATACATGGCAATTGAATCATAAGTCGAGATCATAAAGAGCATACTGCGAGTAGGAAGTGGAATTAATACAATGAATTTAAAAGCATCAAATCTCTCTTGTTCGGAAGAATCGAAACACATCGAAATGGTACCAGCCGCACTTAATAATAGAAGGATTTGGCAGAAATATGTAAAATTGTCCCTCCTAAAAAGATTATTCCAGAATAAATAGGCAATAGTTAGGAGAGGTGCGCCAGCGGCGAGCAGAAGTAAGGTTATTAGATACCTCAGGAAAGCCCGGCCAGAACCACACGTGCAAGTTTCCCTGCATGTGGCTCGTCCGTGATAACTTCTTCGGATTTGCGTGAACTAGCGGACCGATCACTAAGTGGGGATGCTTCCTCCAGCATGAGCGAACCCTTTCGGAACTGATGTTGAATAGGCGCCACTATCCCAGCCCGGATCCAGCCAGGTTCTATTGACCCTGTCCTCTTCCCAACAGTTTGACCTTGTCTTGGGGCGTCTTTGGCTTTACGAGAGAGAGCTTGCCGGAGAAAAAAGTCTTTCTCTTCCCGTCCCGGGTCATACTCCGGTGCGTCCACAGAAGAGGAAATCACAATGCATCTTGCTCAGCAGGCGTAGCTTGGAGTGAGAGTGTAGCGGGGGGTAACGTAAGGAAAGTGGCCGCCAGAGAGGAAGCCAAACCGGCCGCGTAAGCGCAGCTAAGCTAATATGCACCGGAGAAAGCCAGGTGCCGTAGGTAAGCTCTATTCGGTCCGGAGCATTGATTCCCCATAACGAATAGGCTAGCTCTATCTTTCAATTACCTATCCTGTGCTCGAGAAGGTCCCTCAGTTCCTCAGCCTTGAGGTGTATTTAGTTGTCTTAGATGAGACTCGGGATATTCCCCACTACATGGCATGACACCTTTCGCTCATCCATTCCGCCCGCCCGTCCAGACGCGGTGCCTTTTCTCATTATCATCTACTACCCTTTCTTTCCTCCCGGCTATTCACGCATGAAGATTGTCGTATGTATGCTCGACTTCGGTTGCCGGTGTATAGGTAGGAGTACATTATGGCAGGATCAGTCACCCGGGCAAACAACCCTCCTCCAAGAAGAATTGTGCTATGCCCCCCCGATCCCTATAGAGCGAAAGAGCTGCCTAGTGATCCCTAGGTTGCAGCACGTTCGGTCGTTAACTCCTCGCGCCGCTGCCGCCGTTTCTAGGACCACCGACGCCTCACCTGCACAGGTACCTACGTAGTGTAGTGTCAGTCACACATTCAACATAGCGTTCGGACTCATGTGCCTTCCAGAACCAGGGGTCTTCTAGCCTGCTGCGTACGATTAGCCAGCCTTGCGGCGGCAAAACGATTAGACGTCCCCCCATGCTATGGTTCCCTGTGGTCCAAACCCGGTGCCGCATTAGGTTAGGGAGCTGGACGATAATAGCTCCTCCGCATCCCAAAGCGCGCTGCCCTCCTAGGCGCGCAACACTAAGTAATCCAAGCCAACCCACATTACTGACTAACGGCGGATAATCATATTTCTTAGAGGTACTGAATACAACTCCATGAATGAGCAAAATGAAGGTTGCATTAATGATAAAATCTCTGGGGAAACCGCTAAAAAAAGATTGAACATGTTAAAGGATGAGATGAGGATCCGAACGAATTCTGCTTTCATTTCCCCTGTATGGAGCACTGAGTTACTTACGTTACGGTCTTCAGCAGGTAGGCTGCACTCTAGGCGGCTAGGAAGGCTCGCTAGACCAGCAGCCAGACCAAGAATGAATGTGGAATCACCATCATTACACATTCATTCTTGGCCTTCAACTTATACCGTACGTCAAAGAAAGGTGAGTCGCTTTGGGACACATGCGGATAGTCGCCCCGCATGGCTAAAAGTAAGCCAAAAGAGCTCAAACTCTTTTTTTTTAGTTCCACTGAGAAAGTGGAGTCTTATAAAAGATGCCACTCTACGAGGGAACTCGAGTCGAGTCTTTGCGAGTTCATCCCAAACAAAGCGAACCCCTTCCGATCGGGAAGATGCAGATATAAAAGGCCAATAGCCTGATGTCAGCTTTTACGGCATAAGCTTTAAAGAAGAGAGCAATCAACGCTAATAAGCATTTCATAAGAAAAGAAAAATTTTCATTTCAAAACAATAAAAATTTTGAACAGTTATTTCCGTCCAAATCCAGAAAAATCCGTCAATAAATGACGAACTCCATTAGAAATATGGTAGGCCAGGGCTAAGGCAGTAATCTCGACGGAGATTAGGATGAGCTCCGGAGATAAAAAAAGAAAACGATAGTGGCCAGGAAAGCTCCGGAGATTCCACGTCATTTGTTCATCCTGTGGCTTGCTATTCTAGGCAAATTGGCTACGACGGACAAATCATGGTTAGCGCACCTTGGCCCATGTATTCTATGTAATGAGGGAGCGACAGAGACATATGGCCACTTATTCTTTCAGTGCAGATTTAGTCGACAGTGTCTCACAGCAATCCGGAGAATGGTACGATATTCTTGGCCCAATAGAGACTAGATAATGGATATTGAATGGGCTTCCCAAATTGGAGAGGTAAACACATTGTTAACATATCTTATCGAGCACTATTAGCATCATGTGTTTACCACATTTGGAGGGAGAGAAACTTGAAAAGATTCGAGCACACTGAGAGGACACATAGCACCATGGCTTTATTGATTGTTGAGGATATCAGGCAGCGGATCCTTAGTATCTCTCTACCTAGATCAGTCAGCACACGAGCTTTATATAGACTGTGGCGTATCCCTTGGCCTGTCGAGGGAGAAACCAACTGATAACCACACTGTTGTACTGTACTACTATTTCATTTTACTTAATGATACTTACATTTACCAAAAAAAAAAAAAAAGCTTCAGAGATTCTATGGGAAATTGGAAACATCGAAGTAAGCTGTGGCTTATAAATAGGAAGATGAGGAGATAACGGTCAAAGGATATTCATATTAGGTTGGATTTTTTTTGTTCATTCGCTCTGCTCGCGGAGCGGCATACTGAAAAAAAGAAAAGATTTGAAGCGAGGCCAAAATTCGCTTTCAACAATGTCAACAACACCACGAAAAACGTCAACTCAGCACACGAGCTTTATATAGACTGTGGCGTATCCCTTGGCCTGTCGAGGGAGAAACCAGCTGATAACCACACTGTTGTACTGTACTACTATTTTATTTTAATTAATGAAACTTACATTTACCAAAAAAAAAAAAAAAGCTTCAGAGATTCTATGGGAAATTGGAAACATCGAAGTAAGCTGTGGCTTATAAATAGGAAGATGAGGAGATAACGGTCAAAGGATATTCATATTAGGTTGGATTTTTTTTGTTCATTCGCTCTGCTCGCGGAGCGGCTTTCATTTCCTATGTTTAGTAGGACTCTATTTAAATGGGCTTTTCTCTTGGCCTGAGTCTCAAAGCGATCAAAGAGGTCGTCGAAAACGACACTCGTTGCTATATCAAGATCCGTGGGGTCTGAAATAGTCAGCCCCAGGATACCTTTTTTTTCGTTTAATACTGCAGCAATGGACCTGATCATTGCTTCGCATTGTTCTCTCTGACGTTCTACTATTTTGTATTCCCGTGAGTTTCGGAGGAGCTCCCAATTCTCTTTTTCCTTCTCGAGAGCATGCCACAGGTAATCCTGAGGAATTGTATCTGAAACAAGAAGAGAATTAGCAGAAATCGAAAGAGGAATATCACTAGTGCATGGAAGTGACTGAAAATTCTCAAAAAAAGGGACCACGGCCTGCATTAACTCATCAATCATCTTCTATGGTTCATTCTTTGACTGCTCTGCTCCCCCAAACAAAAAAGAGAGACTTGCTCTCCCAATTCAGGAAGACGGGAATCGCCTTGGTCCAACCAAGAAAGGCATGGGAGTGAAGGGGCATAAAGAAAAGATTGGCTGCTTCTAAAGCTCTCTTTCTTCTCCTACGATATTTCTAGTTTGAAGGAAACCCTAAAAAGCAACCTTTCTCTTAGATAGCACTCGCAATTTGGCGCCCTTATTAGTGTTAAACCAACTCTAAAGGGAGTCAGTTGCCTACTCGTCATAGGGCATGAACGGTATAACACAAAAAAAGGAATGAAAGCAATCGAAAAAGGTAGCAGTCGTTAAGCCGAAAAGTGAAGAAGTAAGTAGGCCAATGCCAATTGAAAGCTAACTAGTTTTCCCTCTTCCATTTCGATGACAGGAAAGATCAGATGGACAGAAAGAGCTGTACACAAAGAATGACAAGACATTGAAAGAAAGGGTTCTGAACGAATGCCCTGTTGAGGAAGAGAAGGGGGTTGTTTGCAGGTATTTCATTAGCAGAGGACTAGTCGTCAGAGCTAGTAATGAAGATCGCCATATGACTCTTACTCTTCGAGACGCGAGCATCTAGAGCAATGGTTAGTAAGGGATGTCCATCGCCTCTCTTTGGACTAAGTGAAGACAGCCACTTTCAAGCACTCCCGCTAAAGCAGTTGCAGCTTACACTAGCTAGGCGAACTCCCGCTCTGATCCAGTTACCCCTCTTGCCGCTCGGCATTCAGTTGAATGCAAGTTCCTGAAAAGCAAGATTATTTGCCGATTTGAATTATCAAAGCTAATCATTACAGACAATGCTAAAAATCTGGACAGTCAGATGATGGAACGAATATACACTCAGTGAAAGATATCTCACAGCAGATCTGCTCCTAGGAGATCGAAAATGAATGGTGCAGTTGAAGCAGCTAATAAGAACATTAAGAGGAGATGTGGACACTTTCAGTACCCTTTTTCCTTTTCCTAGACAAGACTGAGTCGACTGCCATGATACAGTAGACCAATAGCTCTTCTTACCGCAATTGCTTTAGGGATTGGATTCGTTACCTTTCAAGCGTACTCTTCTGAGTTGGTAATTCGATGTGGTCGAAGTCGTATCAGGGGCATTTACTTAAGCTTGAGTGCTTCCATGCCCGATTTTTCATCTCCAAACAGAGTCTTTTCCTTCTCTTTCCTGCTCTTCGGAAATGATGGATCCGTCTAAGAATAAGATCCTCCTCTTCTTGGAGATTAGACGTGCTTTCCATCCACTTAGAATCTCCTCTTTTCAAAGGATTCAAAGCCTAACCCTATTCCAGATCATTCAGTTTCATCTGATTCAAGTGCTAGTGTGATCTCTATTTTTCAGCGACTAATTCGTCTTTCTGGTCTCTCTTTCTTGCTTCCTTTGTGATAGACTCTGGGGCGGAAGAGAGATGAGGAACCGTTAGGACAAGGGAGAGAATCGGGCGAAGGAAAAGATGAATTCCGAAATGCAGTAGTGTTTAGAAAGTTTCCCTCAAATGGATATAGTCCAATGACTATGCAAGAGCTGACGATTGAACTAGCAATAGCAAGCAAGTAAAGTATTCAATAACCCTAGGAATGGAAAGTGAGGATTGAACTAGTAGGGTTCTATTAGTGAAATCTGAATCAATCTGGAATTTTCTAGCTTAGCTTGAAAGTGCAATCAATCCAAGAGCAATCCCTGCCCGTTAGTAATGATTGACTGAGAGTCACTAAGAAACCTACTCACTCGAAAGTAGCCTTGTCAACTTACTATTAAACCCTCCATTCACAGGCAGTTCTCCAAGACTTCTGCCTTTCCTACTCCCATACAGTAGAGCAATTGCATGTAAAGTCCAGCATAAAGGATTGGGCGTCCAAGCTTGACTAAGAAGGGGGAAGGGTTGAGCTAAAGCGAGGTAGAGTTGGCTAGCAATATTGACTAATCTCAGCAACTCAGCAAGCAAGAACTTTTAGGTGAACTCTTTCTTTTATTTCATATAGAAAGAAATTCAATTCAGCCTTACGTTAGCGATGAAGCTAGCTTTGAGCTTAGATGGAAGGAACAAGGAATACAAACGAAGAGTCAAGGGAGAGGTGAAGAAAGGCCTGTAGGCGAAGGGGAAGTTATTGCTAACGATGGTATTCATTTCATATCGCTGAGTTGGAACACGAAGCAAGCTTTTGGATTAAGTGAAGGCGTGAGGTATCGAACACAAGCTAAGGGTTAGTAAAGTGGCTCAGGTATAGAAAGTTACCTACTACAAAGAGTACCATAGCAATGAAGAGATAGAGATCGTCTATGGATAAGGTTGAGAGCTAAGCGAGGCTCGATGTGATTGAGGGATGATCCTATGCTTAATATATTCTCCAATTCAAGTGAGATGCCTTCGGCAAAGTACCTGTTGAAGGGAAGGCCGCTCTTTGTCTTGCGCGATAGCTTACATTACACTAGCCTATCTATCTATCAATAGAATTTCTGAAGAAAGAGAGCCTATTCAGTTAGTCAGAAAGCTAGATCAAGGAAAAGAAAATGGAATAGGACATTCTCTTTCACTCTTAATCCATTCTTATAAAGGAAGGAGTATGCTCAAAAGGTTATATTCATTCAATTCACATATGTGATGTTCGAAATCGCTGGAAGTAGGACGTATGGCCAAAGGAAGAATTACGTCAATCTAATTACTATGTGGCTTCCAGTAGTACTTAGCTAGGCCATAGAAGAAGATGAGTACGATCCGAAGTAAATAAGATAGAAGTCGGGGCGCGGGCTTAGCATGTTCTAGCTTCTCTATTGTTGTTAATCAACCAAGCGAGAAAACTACAAGCGCACTAGCGAACGAGCGTAATATATGAAGCGAGTATAGAGCGTAGGCTTTCGAGCCGTAGCCTACGCTTGCTCTCTTTTATGCACTTGCCTAGAAGGCTTACGGGTCCGTGGGTAAGCAACCGCTGCTTATCGATTAATAGAGCCAGCTCCATGTCCGAGCCTTAGATTAGAATGGAACAAGACATTTTCATTCTAGCGCACTAGCCAATTTCATTACCTGCTTCAAGTGCTGATTTACATTTCTTAGTTGAAGGAGTGAGAATAGGCCTCAGGGTGGTTGTAGATCACTAGGAGTGGGCATGCTACGAGCTCTATGCCAGCCGGGTAAGGAGGGGATGCAATCATAGTGTTCATCCTTCCCATCAGCTCTGATATCCGAAATGGCTGTTGAGTCGCTGTGGCGAGACACTTCCCATTCTATAGATGGATACCAAGTTCGGGGGGCGGGGAAAGGCGTAGCATATTACTACATGGGGGAAAAAAAGACTGTAGTCGTCAAAGGCTGCAGACTTATTCCAGTAAAGGGGCCTGAAAACAAACGGCTTTTACGCGAGAAAGGACCTATCTAATCTAACTAATGTCCCACAACAAAACTCACGACGGTTCAATACCCGAATCGGAAGCCACAACGACCCGCAGAGAGGCGGTGTCGAGTCCATGCAGACTATCAATTAGTCTAGTCATTCCATGTCTTATTTCTTAGGGGCTTGGCAGTTGCTCTAGTGGATCTCTCTTATGCTATTTCCACTTCCTGACTTGAAGAGTGAAAGGAAGGTAACTCAAAATCCTAGGATTACTCATGAGTTAGTGTGCAAGACCTATTGCCAGGCTCTCCTCTTTCTTAGATGTTATAACAGTGGTATCTTAGCTTTGCAGGATTTCCCACCAATTTAGATGTTATAACAGTGGTATCTTAGCTTTGCAGGATTTCCCACCAATTCCTTAGATCCCTAGTCTTAGAGAAAAACTGGACAAGCGCGCGTCCGTATGGTACTTAGCCTTTTTACTATCTAGTGAAAGAAAGGTCATACAATTGTTTGGTTTCCCACAAATGTTCACAAGATGGATAGAGGAGTGTGTAACGACGACATCATTCTCAATTGGGCTTAATGGAAACCCGCACGATTTCTTCGCAGGAGCACGTGGACTAAGACAGGGAGACCCTCTATCCCCCTATCTTTTTGTCCTTATTATGGAAGTTTTCCACTTGGGATTGCAGCAAACTATCGAGCAGGATATGCAATTCTCTTATCACTGGAAATATGAGCCAACCAAAATATTCCAGTTGGGATTTGCAAATGATCTCTTACTCTTCTGTAAAGCTGACTTAGATTTTCTCAGGGTTCTCAAGATGGGGTTGGATCGATTTGCAGATTGGTCAGGACTTCGTCTGAATATAAACAAAAGCCATGTCATTATATCCCGATCAGCACAAGGTTGGAAGGATCAGATCTTAGCAGTTATGGGATTCTAGGAGGGCCAATTACCAATGAATGAGGTACTTGGGTCTCCCTCTTCTATCTTCTAGATTGACTATAAATGACTGTCAGCCACTTCTTTTGAAAATTGATGCTCGTATTAATGGTTGGGAGGGTATCTCATTATCATATGCTGGACGCATACAAATCATTAAATCTATTCAATCAGCAATGAGCACATACTGGGCATCTGCTTTCATTTTACCGAAGACTGTTATTAAACAAATTGAGAAACGCCTCAGAAATTTTTTGTGGAAAGGCAATTATACATCGGGCTACGCTAAGGTAGCATGGAAGGATGTGTGTAAACCGCATATGGAAGGAGGCCAAGGGATCAAGGATATTGGTATCCTTAACCATGCATTAATGGCAAAAAAGTTATGTGACGTTATCAGAAGTGACCGAACATCTATTTGGGTTGAGTGGCTGAAGCATGGACGACTACGTGATAATTCTATATGGACGATTAATGAGAAGGGAGGATCATGGGGATGGCGAAAGATACTACGACTTCGAAGATCCATCCTGCCCATGACGGAGTTTATTATTGGAGAAGGGAACTCATTCTTCTTATGGAAGGACCCGTGGCACCACTTGGGCCCTCTTATTACTAGATTCCACGTGGACCGAGACTCTTGGGACTTGATAAATCAGCCAAACTTGAAGTAGTTATTGATGAGGGGCAATGGCAGTGGCCTCTTATTACTGATTTGGAATGTATGGAGATCATTTATACACTACCTCAGATTCACGGAGGAGATGACAGGATCAACTGGAGATTCTCAGAGGGACGACCCACCACACAATCCCTATACAGGCTTTTCAGTCCACCAGGACCGAAAGTAGCTTGGTATTCACTACTCTCGGGTTCATTGAAGATTCCGCGACATAACTTTATTCTCTGGTTAGCCATTCAGGAGAAGTTACCTACGACAGACAAACCTTGGATGAATCATCTTGGCGGATGTATCCTTTGTGATGAGGGGAATGCGGAGACACACACACATATGTTCTTCCGATGCCGATTTAGCAGACGATGCCTTGCAGCTATACGACAACAAGTTCGATTTTCTTGGCCCAACCATGAGTGGGCAAGAGATGTAGAATGGGCTGACACACATACGAAAGAAAGCCAAAAGTCAAAAGCCTAATATATACTGCCCAAGAGGAGGTGAATACACTCGATCCAGGTATGTTGGCTAAGAAGCTGGGACTGGTGGTTATGGATTTCTACCTAGAACCGAAACTGACCCTGACTTTCTATCTATCTGGTAGTGATGCTGCAGGCTTACTTACTTAAAAGGTTCCCCATGTAAAAACCTTTCCCGGTGACAGATCTTATTGATGAAGCCACCCCAGAAAAACTGGACAAGCGCGCGTCCGTACGGTACTTAGCCTTTTGACTATCTAGTGAAAGAAAGGTCATACTTTGCTTGTTTCGTAGTATGGACCAAAGAATGGGTTCTGCTGCTATCGACACCTACCCAATTAACCAAAAGTAATCGATCGAGACGACCAAGGAGAAATCTACCAAAATGGTTAATTTGGAAAGGTACTTAGCAAGGCATCCAAAGAAGGATGGAGGATACTGGACCGAAGCAACTGATCAGTTGGTGGGACAGGAACCTTGACCATCCTTGGTCTCGATGGAGCATCAGACACTCTTCCCAGCTGTGAGAATCTCTTCGATGCCGGTCCCTGGCTCTGGAAAGACTTCTGCCGTACCCAGGTCTTCCGTTGTTGCTTCTGCCGTACCCAGGTCTTCCGTTGTTGCCTGATGGGAACGTTCTACCAGTGTTCCCGCTGCCAATATACTTATCTATAGTGTAGTGGTGCTGTAGCGCGTTAGGGAGATCAGTCTCATCCATATCAATAACCAATGTATTTGCTATGAGTGAGTCTACTCCAGCTCTGGGTGAAACAACCACTGTGATTGCCTTTGACCATACCTTTCCTTTACCTATGCCTATATTCATATCTTCCAATTTCAGATCCAGAGCGAGTAGTTGCTTCAGTAGAGCCGGTTGATTCCGGCGATTCTGTTGATGAAGCAGTCAATGAAGAAAGACATGGTTGAGTCAGTCGAAGAAGTAGTCAACCGAGCAGTAGATCCTGTCGATTCAGGAAAAGTAGATCTAGAACCAGCTTCCCCACCGCTACCTCCACCAGCAGCAGCATAAGGCCTAGTCCCAAATCCTGTAGCAGCAAAGGTAGTAGAGCCTACAGTAGCACTAAATAAAGTAGCAAAGCAAGTAGCAGCAGTGGAAGTCACAGTAGCAGAGTAAGCTAGAGACAGAAGCAACGAGAAAGGCAGGAGCAGAGCCAGAAGCTTCCCACCTACTACCATCTTGCTTAGATAGAGAGCCAGTTCTCGTCATCCATTTAGATAGGCGCCACCTTGCCTAGCATCTCTTACAGTTCGTATAGCAGCATACCAAAAATTTTGAGATCCAGAGCATCCACTTTCAATTCGGAGAACCATTTCGTGAGAGGGAAAGAACCATCTATCATTGGTTTGTCAACCACAGTCGATATAAGGAAGGCATCGAGTCTATCTATTCATGGGATGCTATCCCCTGCCTGAACCAACCTTTAAAGTAAGTAGCGATCCGGAGCTTTCTCGTGCCGGGGTAATAGATAGCTGCTGATACTCCACTTGAAACTAATGTCAAGTTGCGTCCGAATGATGGGGAACTTCTCACAGATCCCACTTGTTATCGTCGGCTAGTAGGACGTACTTTTCTTTTCTATTAAAGTAATTTCCCGTACTCCCGAGGATTCTCTAGCAGCGTATTCTCAACCTCAGGGCAGGTGCTACTTTGGACTCTTTCACTATAGGGATTACACTACCTCAGATTCACGGAGGAGATGACAGGATCAACTGGAGATTCTCAGAGGGACGACCCACCACACAATCCCTATACAGGCTTTTCAGTCCACTAGGACCAAAAGTAGGTTGGTATTCACTACTCTCGGGTTCATTGAAGATTCCGCGACATAACTTTATTCTCTGGTTAGCCATTCAGGAGAAGTTACCTACGACAGACAAACCTTGGATGAATCATCTTGGCGGATGTATCCTTTGTGATGAGGGGAATGTGGAGACACACACACATATGTTCTTCCGATGCCGATTTAGCAAATGATGCCTTGCAGCTATACGACAACAAGTTCGATTTTCTTGGCCCAACCGTGAGTGGGCAAGTGATGTAGAATGGGCATCGAGGAAATGGAGGGGGAAGCATATTGTTAATATAGCTTCGAGCCTTACTTGGTGCATGCATATACCATATATGGCGAGAGAGAAACTTGAGGCGATTTGAACACACCGAAAGGAACCGACCACCTTGAGTATCTTGATAACTGAAGACGTCAGACAGAGGATCCTAAGTGTTAATTTAGCTAAATCAGTCAGTACACATGCATTATATAGACTATGGCGTATCCCTTGGCCTGTAGAGGGAGAAACCGATTGACGTTAATCTTGTTGTACTGTATTACCTTTTACATAATGAAACTTACATTTATCCAAAAAAGAAAAAAAAAAGTCTCTTAGCCGAGGGAGTCAACTATCTACTCTATCTGATACTGAACTAGATGCCGCAAAAGCCCCCTACTTTGGCTCAACAAAAGAGGGGTATCCATGAGATGTGTGCCCCTAAGTCGTTGAGTTAAGAAGAGGTTCCTAGCCTAGCTCCATGTGCCCCTAAGTCGTTGAGTTAAGAAGAGGTTCCTAGCCTAGCTCCACTAACCACTCAAGGGTGCCGCAGTAGCTCAAAACAAAAAGGTCTTTCTTTAACCGTTCTTATCACCAAAAGGGATATTTAATGAATGAAATTGGGATATGGATGGAACATACAACATAAAATAGAGCAGCTCTAAAAAAATGCAAAAAATGGACCACAAAAATTCTCTCTCTAAAACACACACTAGCACACCATACCAAACACGCACTAATACACTATCCATGCACATGGCCGCCGGAGACGAGGAGGACGACGGCGACGCTTCGGCCAGTGATGGGGATGTCGAAAAAGTGGGAGGCTGACGATTGGTGACCGGCGATGGCGAGGATAGCTACCATAGAAAAACTGGAAAAACCACGCGGCTTTTAGTTCAAACCGCGCCTTTCACCGGCGACTTTCAGGCGAACAAATCGGAACCGATGATTGGGGAGACATCAACATTAATTGCGCATGGGAAAAGAGGAGGCTTGGAGATGGAGAAAGCGGCTGTTTCGGCGCCGCAACTACTAGGGTTTGCCGCATCCTCGAACGTGGAAAAAGCGGCCGTTTCGGCGCCACAATTGCTCGGAATTGATGCGCCATTGGACACGGAAAAGGAGGCTGCTTCGGCGCCGAATTTGCTTGGGTTGGTTGCGCCATTGGAACCACAAACGATTGAT
>NC_026147.1:23068317-23076369 GCF_000512975.1 Sesamum indicum
TTGGTGAAGCTCCATCTTCCATTAATGGCGGATGAAGGTTTGAGCCTTTCAACCTTGAAGAGTTCTTGCGATTGGCGAACGCGGTCATTGACAAAGGCGACGAGAAAACCATTGCAGCGCTTAGAGATCTGAAAGATAGATGGAAGGAGAGATTCCGAAGCATACCGTCGCTGCGTTCGTTCGTTGAGAGTAGAGGAGCGCCGTCACGAGTTAGCAAGCTACGACCGGCATTGAGATGCCTTCTGCCGTCGGGAATGAACAGCGGGGAATTGGAAAATGCATTGATATCATCTGATTCAGAAAAACAGTCATCGGCGATTGGGATTTCCGCCGGAAACGCGACTGTTTTGCAGGCGACGGGTGAACGGCGAGTTCCACATATGGCTGACGTGGCCATTGCTGGTGACGGGGATGGTGAGTTGGCAGCTGCTATGGCGGATGACGTGGAAGGTGACGTCACTGATGATGCTAGGATGACCTCTGATGACATCACTGCTGACATCACTTCAGATGACATCACTGCTGAGATCACTACAGATGGCATCACTGCTGATGCAGGCATGACAGCATCAGCTGTTGATGTCATAGATGATGTCACTCGTCACAAGAAGACAAGAAAACAGTTTTCTAACTTTTCTAGCTCTCCAACTGGATTGTTTGTTGGAAATATTCCGTTACATGCATGTTCGGACACGATTATCAATGACAAAATAGCTCATGCATTCCATAACTCCACTCGCAAGACCCTATCCTATGTGGCTCCAACAATGCAAAACGGGGAAGTAATAGTGCGACCAACATTGGATATTATACGCAATGGGTCTAAACGATGGAGAGCCACCGCTGTCGGATACTTCCTTGGGAAAAGACCGTACTTTTACCATTTGAAGGAATTTGCAATGTCAGTATGGCCGGACTTGAAGGAGGTCACGGGTACAAATAATGGTTTCTTTTTCTTAAATTCAAATCAATCGCAGCTATGGAAGATGTCATTGAAGGAGGGCCGTGGTTATTTCAGGGGCAGCCTATTGCTCTTCAAAAATGGGAACCAGGGATGGTATTAAGGAAACTACAGCATACTCAAGTTCCTGTGTGGATCAAATTACGTCACCTTCCAGTCGAGTTATGGACAGATGAAGGCCTTAGTACGGTGGCCAGTGGAGTGGGTAAACCACTTTACCCGGACGCAATTACGAGAGCATGCACGAGACTGGACTTCGCTCGTGTATGCGTAATGTTGGATGTGACCTCAAATTTACCGAAGCACATTATAATTATGACACCGGATGAGGATGGAGGAGAATCACCTTGCAAAGTCGATGTTGAGTACGAATGGCTACCCCAGAAGTGCCAAAGATGTATGACAATGGGACACTCTGACAAAGAGTGTATGCTCAACAAACCAAAACCAGCTAAACCACCGATTGCTGTATATGTACCAAAAATGGGGACGCCGCAAGAACCAACAATGCCTAAACGGAGTAGGAACCATCCTAGGGAGGAAGGTGATACTACTTATAAACCATCCCGACCAACAAATATGCCTGATCGGAACATGAGCAGACCACCACCAGCTCGAGTGGTAGAAAAGCAGAGAGAGGGACGTGAATCCCCTAGAGATGCAGCCGGCCCTAGTCGTGAGGAAAGGGGTAAGGCGCTTGTTATATATAATACTTTTGACGCACTTCACCTATTAGATGATACAGATGAGTCGTCTCGGGGTCCTAAGCATAGCAGCCCCATGCCTTGTGATCCATGTTGAATGCAGCAGTATGGAATGTCCGTGGCCTGAACAAACGAGATCATCAGTTAGCAGTCAAAGACATCGTTGCTGAGTTCAGGTTACAATTCCTCGGTCTCCTTGAAACTCGTGTTCGTATAAATAACGTATCTCATATTCAGGCTTTTTTACTACCTCAATGGAAATGGTTTGTGGATTATGGATCGTCTGGTAATCGGATTTGGATAGCGTGGGGTGAAAATTTTATTGATGTTGATGTGGTTGAATGTGGCACACAGTTTATTCACTGTCATGTTAATATCCGTGCACTTCATGAATCCATTGCTATTACTGTTATCTATGGGGCAAATGAGTTGGTAGAGAGGAGGGCGTTATGGGACTCCATGGAGACTATTGCTATACAGAGTGCTGATATTCCGTGGCTTGTTGGAGGGGATTTCAATACAGTGCGAGACCTTAGTGAAATCTGTGGTGTATCAGGAGATATTCGAATGGCCATGGAAGACTTTAATACTTGCATCCAGAATACAGGATTATTACCATTACCCATGCAGGGCGAATGGTACACATGGCACATTTGCAGTGCCGGGCCACGAAACCTCTAGAAAAGACTGGATCGCATGCTGATCAATGATAGATGGATGGCTCAGTTCCCGACATCATATTATTCTTCCCTCACAGCACGCACTTCAGATCACTCCCCAATGGTGTTAAGTGGGGATATACAACAACAATTAGGAGGTATGTTTCGATTCGATAATTACCTCGCCCTATCTCCAGAATTTATTCCCAGTGTACAACAGGTATGGCAACATAACATAATAGGGACACCCATGTATGCCGTAACAAGGAAACTCAAAGCACTTAAACCGATATTTAGAGAGCAGAGGAGGAAAAAGGGGGACTTATCACACAATGTCCAACTGGCAAAAGGGTTTCTTGAGATGGCGCAAGTACTTGTTACTTCAAACAGGCAGGATGAACTATTCCTACACAGTTGGAACTGCTGCCGGGTAGTACTAGCTAAAGCAGCTAAACTTGAACAGATTATGCTAGAACAGAGATAAAAAATGCAGTGGATGAAGGGGGGTGACCAGTGCTCCCGGGTATTCTTTCGTAAGATTGCTCAAAGGAGATCAGCGAGAAGAATCTTACAAATCAATGATGATCATTGAGCCACTCACACAAATCCAGGAGCAGTAATTAATGAGTTTGTCATGTACTATCAAAATTTACTTGGTGGGGAACGACGAAGAGACATGATAGATCTTCGATTCCTGCGACCATGGGCTAGACATATATTGAGTGAAGATGATGTCAACTCCTTAGTCTTGCCATTTACTCATATGGATGTCAAGCAAGCGATTTTTGACATTGCTGAAGATAAGGCACCTGGGCCGGACGGGTATTCATCGGGCTTCTTCAAAGCTGCATGGCCTATAATAGGGCAGGAGGTGTCTTCGGCAGTCTTGGATTTCTTTCATACAGGCCGAATTCTGAAGCAGATAAATACTACACTTTTGGCGCTCATACCAAAGGTACATTCTCCTATGAATGTTGGTGATTTCCGTCCTATATCTTGCTGCAATGTACTGTACAAGATTATTGCCAAGCTCCTTGTCTAACGGTTGAGTGTGATACTGGACAAACTTATTAGTCCGTGCCAAGCGGCGTTCGTGCCCGGACGAAGCATAGGAGACAATATCAATTTGGCACAGGAACTGTTTACGGGATATAACCAGACCCATCTACCACCCCGGTGCGCTTTAAAAGTGGACATTCGAAAGGCATATGATACGGTGGAGTGGGATTTCCTAATTGCTGTGATGGAGTTATTTGGGTTCCCTCATACATTCGTGAAATGGATTGAGGAGTGTGTCACAACACCCTCATTTTCTGTTGGGCTTAACGGGAAACCTCACGGCTTCTTTACGGGGGCCAGGGCTTCGGCAGGGAGACCCTCTATCACCATACTTATTCGTGCTTGTGATGGAAGTCCTACAATTGGGTTTCCTACAGCTAATAGACCAGGATGAATTATTTTCCTTTCATTGGAAGTGTGATGCAGCCAGGATTTTTCAGCTGGGTTTTGCTGATGATTTGTTACTATTCTGCCGTGCCGATATGAACTCTATTGGAGTATTTAAAACAGGATTGGATCACTTTGCTGAATGGTCGGGGCTCAGGCTAAATGTGCAGAAAAGCCACCTCATTATCTCACGTTCAACACAAGGACTACGAGAGGAGATGTTGGAAGCACTCGGATTTCAAGAGGGAGTCCTACCGATGAGGTATTTAGGGCTACCTCTTTTATCTTCTCGTTTAACAGTTGCTGATTGTAACCCACTATTGTTGAAAATTGATAAACGCATTGCGGGTTGGGAGGGTATGGCTCTTTCTTATGCTGGTAGGGTGCAGACTATTAAATCTGTACTCTTGTCGCTGAGTTTATATTGATCATCGGCGTTCATCCTTCCATAGAAAGTTACTAACGAAATTGAGAAGAGACTGCGAACTTTCTTGTGGAAGGGGACAACAACCAGTGGTTATGCGAAGGTAGCATGGAAAGATTTATGTCGGCCGAAGGATGAGGGAGGACTAGGATTCAAGGATATTTCCATCTTGAATCGTGCATTAATGACGAAGAAACTCTGTGATATCATCAAATGCGATAGGACCTCAGTTTGGGTTGAATGGCTTTACCAGGGTCGATTACGCGACACCTCCATTTGGACGATTAGGGAGAATGGAGGCTCATGGGGTTGGCGGAAAATTCTACGTCTACGGGCTTTCCTCCGCCCTATGGTGGACTATCAGATTGGCAATGGGCGAACTTTTTACCTTTGGCAGGACCTGTGGCATTATCTCGGACCACTCAGTGTCACATTCCCACGGGGACCGAGACTACTCAGAATAGAGGAATCAGCCAGATTGAGCACGGTTATTAGTGAAGGAGAGTGGCAGTGGCCTCCTATCACAGATTTTGAGTGTCTGGAGATCACACATGGTTTACCCACAATTCATGGAGGGGAGGACCGAATTATTTGGAGATTTGATCAGGGTAAACCTACAACCTAGGCTCTATAAGGCTTTTTGATCCCCCAGGACCGAAAGTAGGCTGGGCTTCACTATTTTCGGGATCACTGAAGATTCCACGTCATTTGTTCATCCTGTGGCTTGCTATTCTAGGCAAATTGACTACAACGGACAAATCATGGTTAGCGCACCTTGGCCCATGTATTCTATGTAATGAGGGAGCGACAGAGACACATGGCCACTTATTCTTTCAGTGCAGATTTAGTCGACAGTGTCTCACAGCTATCCGGAGAATGGTATGATATTCTTGGCCCAATAGAGACTGGAAAACGGAGATTGAATGGGCTTCCCAAAAATGGAGAGGTAAACACATTGTTAACATATCTTATCGAGCACTATTAGCATCATGTGTTTACCACATTTGGAGGGAGAGAAACTTGAGAAGATTCGAGCACACCGAGAGGACACCTAGCACCATGGCTTTATTGATAGTTGAGGATATCAAGCAGCGGATCCTTAGTATCTCTCTACCTAGATCAGTCAGTACAAGAGCTTTATATAGACTGTGGCGTATCCCTTGGCCTGTCGAGGGAGAAACCAACTGATAACCACACTGTTGTACTGTACTACTATTTGATTTTACTTAATGATCCTTACATTTACCAAAAAAAAAAAAATAGAGCAGCTCTTAGACTGCCTGACCTGTGATCTGCCTTCCTGCCTTTAGAGTAGGAGATGGAAATGTCCAACATTTGAAGGGACTTTGCCCCAGAAGTCCATAGCTAGTATTAGCGGTGTGCCCAAGAAAGGATCTACTCCCAAACCTAAAAAGAAACTGCTGAATGTGCTATGTCTCTGCGAAAGCAGCAAAGGATACTCCACTTCCCTACTAAATATCTCCTTATTATGGTTACATACCTCCTGCATGTACTTACTTCTTTATTTCCCACCCCACCTACTTCCTGGTGGCTACCATCTCGCTCTAGAAGAGAAAAGGAGGATAAATACTTGGCAAACAAAGGTCCCACAGTGCCGACAATAGCCAAACCGGAATTCTATCGTGCCATTTTCTCCTTTCCGGATGGGCAAAGAACTTCCTTAACAATGGTCTTTTTTTAACTCGAAACCGAGGGTGTATTGAGATAGTTGTTCACTCGTCTTTCTGTGCTTTCCCTTGTTCAAATGGTAGGGCATGGTTAAGCTTTTTTTAGTAGGCATAGACTAGACTGATAGTCTATTCCCTTCCCTAGTTGGGGTTCTATACTTGAGATCGAGGCTCGATGTAATTGAGTAGACGAGACTCACTTTATATGGTCTTTATGCGAGCAGAGCATCGCTTCCGAGGAGAGTAGTGTGTAGGAACTGAGCATACGCTAGAATCACACTCGCATGTTGCACTTCCACTAGGGCTATGTTGAATCGGCTCTTCCTTCCTTTCATGAAAGGAAGTATTTGAAGTGAGGTAGTACTTGGCTGGACATATACCTTTTATGATCTATGAAACCTTCACCCTTCATCCCTCAACCATTCAACAGAAGCAATAGCAAGGAAAGCAGCAAGAGTGGAGAGAACAAGCTCTGTAATTGAGTAGACGAGACTCACTTTATATGGTCTTTATGCGAGCACAGCATCCCTTCCGAGTAGAGTAGTGTGTAGGAACTGAGCATACGCTAGAATCACACTCGCATGTTGCACTTCCACTAGGGCTATGTTGAATCGGCTCTTCCTTCCTTTCATGAAAGGAAGTATTTGAAGTGAGGTAGTACTTAGCTGGACATATACCTTTCATGATTTATGAAACCTGCACCCTTCATCCCTCAACCATTCAACAGAAGCAATAGCAAGGAAAGCAGCAAGAGTGGAGAGAACAAGCTCAGCTTCGGCAACTCGAGAAAGCAATTCAGTTTGTGAAGAAGTGAAAGTCTCGGAGGAACCGACCACTTCTTTATATACATCTCCATTTGACGATCTGTCTTTAGTAGGTCGTCTATTCTTTCTTACCTCGGGATAGGAGTTCCCACTTACTATGAAACGGTCTCTGTCAGCCTTACCAGCTGTCTGAGATGAGCGTCCAAATCGAATCGATCTTCTTGCCCCCCTCAGCTATCCCTTCCCGTCTTCGTTTAGCAGCGAACTCAAGGATGGCCTTGATGTATGAGCCAAAAGGAGGTATCCATAGATACCAACCAAACTAGATAGTCAGGGCGAAACATTCTTAGCATTAGTAGTTTTGGTATGATAGACTCATGAGATTAGACCTCATGATGGGCTGTAAGCTCTATTCCTACTTTGGTCAAGGCGTAAATAAAGAGATGAGTTCGATTCAAGCATCCGAACAATAAAGCCAACTGGGTTCAGATAGCCCAAAGCACAAGCATGAATAGCGGACAGGGATATAGTAATATCATACTTACTTAGTACATAGACCACTAAAGAACTCAAGGGCATCCTCAGCACCCTACTTGATAACAGAATAAGGGACAGACGGGAGGAATGGGATAACTACAATGGCTGGACAATAGAAGACTGGGTCTATCTGCTGTATTGGGGGACGATGGTAGAATAGGGCTTTGGCTTTGGTTCAGTAACCCGAACATTTGATCCTTCCGAAGAAACATACCTAACGGGGAAATCGTAGCTAGCGTAATCCTATCCGTCACTAGCAAGAAAAGAAGTGACTTCTCTTTACCGGAGTTTTTAGTATTTCAAAATATCATAGAAATTCAATAAAATACAATAGTGTAACAATATCATATGAAGGGTTTAAAAACGAGAAATAGATTGAAAGGTTTAAGCTCGACCTCCAATTAATTGTTGTACTGTACCATATTTTTATTAATGAAATTTACCATTACCGAAAAAAAGGTTTAAGCTCGACCAGAAGACTGAGAACAATACGACGAAGAGACATGATAGATCTTCGATTCCTGCGACCATGGGCTAGACATATATTGAGTGAAGATGATGTCAACTCCTTAGTCTTGCCATTTACACAGACGGATGTCAAGCAGGCGATTTTTGACATTGCGGAAGATAAGGCACCTGGGCCTGACGGGTATTCATCGGGCTTCTTCAAAGCTGCATGGCCTATAGTAGGACAAGAGGTGTCTTCGGCAGTATTGGATTTCTTTAATACGAGCCGAATTCTGAAACAGATAAATACTACACTTTTGGCGCTCATACCAAAGGTACATTCCCCTATGAATGTTGGTGATTTTCGTCCTATATCTTGCTGCAATGTACAGTACAAGATTATTGCCAAACTCCTTGTCCAA
>NC_026147.1:23076431-23085999 GCF_000512975.1 Sesamum indicum
AGGAATTGTTTACGGGATATAACCAGACTCATCTACCACCCCGGTGTGCTTTAAAATAAAAGTGGAGGAAGGCATATGATACGGTGGAGTGGGACTTCCTGATAGCTGTGATGGAATTATTTGGGTTCCCCCATACATTTGTGAAATGGATTGAGGAGTGTGTCACAACACCCTCATTTTCTGTTGGGCTTACTGGGAAACCTCACGGCTTCTTTACGGGGGCTAGAGGGCTTCGGCAAGGTGATCCTCTATCACCGTACTTGTTCGTGCTTGTGATGGAAGTCCTACAGTTGGGTTTCCTACAGTTGATTGACCAGGATGAATTATTTTCTTTTTTTAGGGTAAGTGTAATTTTCATTAAAAAAAGAGAGAAGTATAGTACAACAATGTCCCTCATTAGGCGCTTCCCTCGACAGGCCAAGGGATACGCCACAGTCTATACAAGGCACATGTGCTAATAGAGCTAGGTAGCTTAATACTGAGTATACGTTGCCGAACATCTTCTACTATTAAGTTGGCCACTACACTCGGTGGCCTCTCCTCGTGCTCAAACCGTCTCAGGTTCCTCTCCCTCCAAATATGGTAAACACACGATCCTAGTAGGCATCGGTAGGATATATTGATGATGTGCTTCCCACGCCATTTTCTTGCACCCTATTCAACATCTCTGACCCAATCCCTATTAGGCCACTAGAATCGTACAATGCGCCGAATACTACTGAGGCATCTTCTACTAAATCTGCAGTGGAAAAACAGGTGGTTATGTGACTCCACCTTGTCTTCATTGCACAGCACGCAACACCCAAGATGGGAAAGCCATGGTTTATCTGTCGTTGCTAGCTTCTCCAGGATAGCTAGCCAAAGGATAAACAAATGTCGCGGGATCTTCAAAGAACCTGAAAGTAGTGAAATCCAACCTACTTTCGGTCCTGCTGGTATCATAGCCCGATAGAACTCCTAGGTAGTGGGTTTCCCACTCGAACCCTTCCATATAATACGATCTGTACCCCCATGGATTCGAGGCAGCACGTGTGTAATCTCCACGTTTTCCATGTCCGTAATCAATAGCTAGTGCCAATGGCCCTCATAGATAACCGAGCTCAACTTGGTAGACTCATGCAATCCCAGACTGTTGGGTCCCTGCGGAAATCTGTCGAGGAGGGGCCCAAGGTGATGCCAGGGATCCTTCCATAATAAAAAATCATTCCCATTACCAATACGATATTCCACCACTGAGCATAACCAGCCTCTCAATCGAAAAATTTTTCTCCATCCCCATGGCCCACGATTCTCCGGGATAGTCCATATCGAATCATCTCGTAGGCGGCCATGTCGCAACCACTCGACCCACATAGAAGTCCTATCACATCGGATGACTTCACAAAGCTTTTTGCACATCAATGCTCGATTAAGAGTACTCATATCCTTAAGGCCAAGGCCTCCCTCCTCTTTTGGTTTGCAAATCTCCTTCCAAGCAACTTTAGGGTATCCACTATTTCCCGTACCTCTCCATAAGAAGACTCGCAATCTCTTCTCAATGTCTTTAATGACCCCTTTTGGCAAAATAAATGCCGAAGCCCAATAGACACCCAGAGCCACAAGGACAGACTTAATGATTTGCACCTTGCCCGCATATGACAGTGCCAATCCCTCCCAACCATTGATACGTGCATCGATCTTACTCAGTAATGGTTGGCAGTCGGCGATAGTTAATCGAGAAGAGATCAATGGTAGACCCAAATACCTCATCGGTAAGTGGCCTTCCTGAAACCCTAACACTGCAAGCAGCTCCTCTCGTATATTTTGGGCTGATCGGGATATGATGATATGGCTTTTTTCAACATTGAGTTGTAGCCCCGACCAATCAGCAAATCTATCCAATCCGGATTTGAAGACCCAAACAGATTCAGTATTGGCTCGGAATCAGCAAATCTATCCAATCCGGATTTGAAGACCCAAACAGATTCAGTATTGGCTCGGCAGAATAGGAGTGAGTCATCAGCGAACCCCAGTTGTAAGAGTCTAAGATCAGCACACTTCCAATGGAATGCGAAGTTCATGTCCTGCTCGATTAGCTGTAGAATTCCCATGTGTAGAACCTCCATCACAAGGACGAATAGATATGGTGATAAGGGGTCGCCCTGTCGAAGCCCTCTGGCACCCGCAAAATAACCATGTGGCTTTCCGTTCATCCCTACCGAAAAGGAGGGTGAGCTGATACACTCCTCAATCCATCGACTGAATATTTCTGGGAAGCCGAATAGCTGAAGCACCGATAGCAAGAAATCCCACTCGACAGTGTCATACGCCTTTCGGATATCTCAAAGCACATCTCGGTGGGAGTCGGGCCTGATTATAACCAGTGAAGAGTTCTTGTGCCAACATAACATTGTCCCCTATGCTCCGGCCAGGGACAAACGCTGCTTGGCAGGGGCTGATAATCTTGTCCAAAACCACACTCAATTTTTGGACAATAAGTTTAGTAATGATTTTATAAAGAACGCTACAGCAGGAGATAGGGCAAAAATCTGTGACAGACGTGGGAGAGTGTACCTTGGGGATAACCGTCAGTATTGTGCTATTAATCCGCTTAAGAATCTTCCCCGTAGAAAAGAACTCCAGGATTTTCCCCGACAGCAGGATGAATTATTTTCCTTTCATTGGAAGTGTGATGCAGCCAGGATTTTTCAGCTGGGATTTGCTGATGATTTGTTGCTATTCTGCCGTGCCGATATGAACTCTATTGGAGTATTTAAAATAAGATTGGATCGCTTTGCTGAATGGTCGGGGCTCAAGCTGAATGTACAGAAAAGCTACCTCATTATCTCACGTTCAGCACAAGGATTACGAGAAGAGATGCTGGAAGTACTCGGGTTTCAAGAGGGACAAGGATTACGAGAAGAGATGCTGGAAGTACTCGGGTTTCAAGAGGGAGTCCTACCGATGAGGTATTTGGGCCACCTCTTTTATCTTCTCGATTAACAGTTGCTGATTGTAACCCATTATTGTTGAAAATTGATAAACGCATTGCGGGTTGGGAGGGTATGGCTCTTTCTTATGCTGCTAGGGTGCAGATTATTAAATCTGTACTCTTGTCGCTGAGTTTATATTGGTTATCTGCGTTCATCCTGCCAAAGAAAGTTACTAACGAAATTGAGAAGAGACTGCGAACTTTCTTGTGGAAGGGGACAACAAACAGTGGTTATGCGAAGGTAGCATGGAAAGATCTATGCCGACTGAAAGATGAGGGAGGACTAGGATTCAAAGATATTGCTATCTTGAATCGCGCATTAATGACAAAGAAACTCTGTGATATCATCAGATGCGATAGGACCTCAATTTGGGTTGAATGGCTTTACCAGGGTCGATTACGAGACACCTCCATTTGGACGATTAGGGAGCATGGAGGCTCATGGGGTTGGCGGAAAATTCTACGTCTACGGGTTTTCCTCCGCCCTATGGTGGACTATCAGATCGGCGATGGGCGAACTTTTTACCTTTGGCAGGACCCGTGGCATTATCTGGGACCGCTCAGTGTCACATTCCCACGGGGACCTAGGCTACTCAGAATGGAGGAATCAGCTAGATTAAGCATGGTGATTAATGAAGGAGAGTGGCAGTGGCCCCCTATCACAGATTTTGATTGTCTAGAGATCACACATGATTTACCCACAATCCATGGAGGGGAGGATCGAATTATTTGGAGATTTGATCAGGGAAAACCCACAACTCAGGCTCTATATAGGCTTTTTGATCCCCCAGGACCGAAAGTAGGCTGGTCTTCACTACTTTCGGGATCACTGAAGATTCCACGTCATTTGTTCATCCTATGGCTTGCTATTCTAGGCAAATTGGCTACGACGGACAAATCATGGTTAGCACACCTTGGCCCATGAATTCTATGTAATGAGGGAGCGACAGAGACACATGACCACTTATTCATTCAGTGCAGATTTAGTCGACAGTGTCTCACAGCAATCCGGAGAGTGGTACGATATCCTTGGCCCAATAGAGATTGGATAACGGATATTGAATGGGCTTCCCAAAGATGGAGAGGTAAACACATTGTTAACATATCTTATCGAGCACTATTAGCATCATGTGTTTACCACATTCGGAGGGAGAGAAACTTGAGAAGATTCGAGCACACCGAGAGGACACCTAGCACCATGGCTTTATTGATTGTTGAGGATATCAGGCAGTGGATCCTTAGTATCTCTCTACCTAGATCAGTCAGTACACGAGCTTTATATAGATTGTGGCGTATCCCTTGGCCTGTCGAGGGAGAAACCAGCTGATAACCACACTGTTGTACTGTACTACTATTTTACTTTACTTAATGAAACTTACATTTACCAAAAAAAACAATAGGACTTACTTTAGTAATGACGAGACCGTTACATCTACGTCTCAGCTATGGAACTTCCACTCGGCATAGCCAGGATGGAGCGACTGGAATTGGTATGCCCTGGATAATTACTAAGCCACTGCTCTCCCCATCCGAGAGGAGCAGCAAGAGCTAATGCCCTGGATAATTACTAAGCCACTGCTCTCCCCATCCGAGAGGAGCAGCAAGAGCTAGCATAGAATTACTAGCTAGCACAGAAAATCCGTCCTAAGACTGCTCCTGAAAGCCTAGAAGTAAGCAATAACTCTTAACGATGCAAGGAATAGCTATCGTTTCGTGTCCAAGTCCAAGCACGGGCTGAGACATACCAACTGAGATGGATAGGCTGGGGCAGCTAGTATTGAATAAGAAGAAGCTTTTTCTTATTCCCCCGCTACTTGGCGAATTGAGCGCACTACTAGCAATGAAGGGCGCATCAGCTCCTATCTTTACGGTTGAAAAATCCCTTTTAGTTGAGGAATGAACTAGTGTTCAGAGATCTATGAGGGCAACATCTCAATCTGAAAACCATCCTTGACAAATCAGCTCAGTTTAGTTCAGTTCAGTTATGATAGTAGTCGTGGTAGAGGAAACCGAGACACCAAGATTTGTTCCCACTATGGTGTTGAGGGTCATACTGTAGATTACTGCTATGATCTGCATGGCAGGTCTTCTGCTCCTCCTCGTTATGCCAATCATGCCCTTACTTCAGATACTGAGGGTACTCAGACATCCATGTCAGGACGAGATGGGACAGATACTGAGTCAGACATCCATGTCAGGACGAGATGGGACCTCTGACAATTTAGTGCTTTCTAAGGAGTTGTATCTGAAGTTTCTTCAGTTCCAGGATGCTACTCAGCAACATTTTTAGTGTTCAGCAACATAGTGATCCACAGCGATTCTAGCACACATTTGAAACAATCCTTCTTTTCAATTATATTCCAACAAGACCGGTTACGAAAGCTGCTCCCTCTAGGTATGAATGTGCAGCTCCCCCTCTGCTTCTACTTATACATACGAATCTGAAGTCATATTTCAATCTCTTTATTCTCCCGTCGATAGTCACTATCCCCTTCGATAACTATCACCTCCGTGAAGGAGTGAGTTTGTCCTGTATTCACTAGTGGGACTGTGGGATGACCAGAAAGAGTCTTCGTCTCTGTTGTCACTGGTCTTATGTCCATTAGGTTTCCTCTCCAGCCCGCCTTCAAGATACTTCATTCAGTAGAGCGTGAAACTCGTCTTGTCACAGATCCATGACTCTTTCAGAGCCTCGGGAAAAATCCACATTCCGACCGATATAAACTAAGGGAAGCCTACAACGAAAAGAGAGTTCTTACGCGTACGACTGTCTAAACTAAATGTTAAGAGTCAAAGCAAAGCATATCTTTAGACTCGCTTATTACGCTCGTTCAATCTCTACAAGCAACCTTCTAGCAAGAAAAAGGCTTTCAAGCTGAAGTCTGCCTGTGTCTTTGTTCTGCGGGCAGAAGGCAGTCAAGATAGGATTCTCAAAGGTTGCCCAAGTCTAGTTATATTGATTCAAAGCTAGGATGGGGGCATCCGTCTTTCTCCTCCGCTTATTAGTCTTAGATAAGGGCTAAGGGGGCAATGGGAGCATGAATCTGACTGGCTTAGTCAGTCTTCTTAGTAAGCGCAGGAAGGTTTTTTCTTCCACCTCCTCTTTTGCTCCTTCTTTTTGCCAATGATTTCGGTCCCCCTTCACTTCCAAGGGTCTATATCTTGCTTCCAATTCCTTTTGGCTATACCCATTCTCTGGGTTCTTTCCTTGAGAAGATTACCCAGTCCTCTCTCCTCCATGCCTCTCCCTTTCTTGGTATGGAAGTGGAAAGGCCCATAGTCTTTATACAGGATATCTCATTTTATCCTGACTACTTTCCGAACTATATGTCAACCCAATTTCCTCATTTCATATCTCAAAAGTTCGACTTTCCACTTTCTGAGCAAACTAGGCCTTTTTTCAGCCCGAAATTCTGCTTTTGACTTTGTCACCTTCGCGAAAACAAGGGCTGACCCCTCTCAGCATTCCTTTGAAAAGGTTGTTTCAGAACTAAGTGATGGGAAGCTTCCCCTCCTCCATCCCCATAATCTTTCTTTTCTGATCTTATTATTGAAATATTCAAAAGTGAAAATTTTTGACCTCTAATTAGCGCGATGGAAACTCTGTCCATCCACAAAGACGAAGATGTCATCTGCAAAGAGAATATGCGTGAGGCTTTTCCCCTTTGACTTTCCAGCGCTTTGATATTTCCTTCCTTTTTCTATTAGCATAATTGATTTTGACAGCCGAAAAACTTTCTCTCTCCTTTGAATAGCCCTAGTCCTATACTGACTTTAATAAAAAGTTAGGCACTCACACTCAATCCACATGATTTCAGTCTTCCGAGCCTTGTGGAGTATTTCTTGAAATACTTACCCAACATCCTGGCTTGGCCGAAAATGCCGCCTACGCTCCTCAAGAAGCATTTACCGATGCTGGATTACTAAATCTTCTTCATATTTGATGCTGGATTACTAGACTTAGTTATTGTTTCTACACTCTCGAGAGACCTCTCTCAGGATATGCCGACAAGGCTGGAGGAGCTACTGACTATCCAGATTTTGATTCGTCAACGGATGCAACAGAGGAAGCTACTAGGGGCAAACTACAAGTTACGTGGTAAATGGACTCTCCAAATTCTCTCTTCTCTCTCACACACTACTACACCGCACAAAACACACACTAACTTCCAATCCATGCACGAGGCGGCTGATGACTTGGCTGACGATGAAGACGGGGTGGTCGACGAGGAGAACATCGAGGAGGGTCGTGGCAGCCCAAAACCAGCCGGCGCCGGTGAGAAACAGGCCGTTTCCAGCGACAAAGAAGACGAACAGGTGGATCTCGTTTTTCCGGCATTCGACGCCGGATTTTCGCCGGCGGTTAAGAGCTTAACCGTTGGGGAAGAGAACAGCATTGATTCAGTGGCAAACGCGGGAAGTTTGAAGGAGAAATCAATAGCTTTCTCGCAGATTTCGAAACTAGGGTTTTCGAAAACCGAAGAGGCGCGCGGCAATTCTACGCCAAATCTGACTGGTTTTCCGTCGGGCGAGGGCAGTTTTGGAGTCGTCAGGGTTGATACATTAATGCCCAAGGAGAAAGGTTGCTTCTTGACGTCGGATAATGAGGTTACAAGTGCGCCGCCATACCTAGGGTTTTCTGCAACAAATTTGGAGGAAGAAGACGAAGCGTCTAACGGCGCTTCTAGGCGTAACCATGGCAGCAATACTTCACAGAGGGTAGATCGAACCAATCCGATGGCAACAGGAGGAAATCTGAGGTCTGAGGATGATAATATTATGCATCGGCCAAACCTAGGGTCTCGAGGTGCTCCTCCCACCGGTAACAATGGCGGACGGGCTTCAAGCCCTTTCAATTTTTATGAGTTTTTACGCCTTGCCCACTCTGTTTTGGATGTTGGAGATGAAAAATCCATGAAGGCCTTGGAGGAACTGAAAATCAAATGGAACGAGCGATTCGGACGAGCAGCTACAAACCGCTGCTTTCCGCCGCCGGTGGCGCAACCAAAGGAACCCGAACTGGTGCGTGGACTGAGAAAGGCCATTAGATGTCTTGTGCCGCTATCTAAAAAGGAAAAGACGACCGGAATTCTTGGGGAAAACAGCAGATCTACTGCCTGAAACACGCGGACTCCAGATTCCGATGGGCTGCCGGAAACCGAGAAGGCGACCGGACGACTGGAGGGGAAGGTTGGCGCTGACATGGATTCTCGCGTGGCAGGTGAGGTGGCGCGGCCTTTGTCAACTGATGATGTCAGCCCTAAGTCTTTTGCTGATGTCAGCCCTGGATGTGCTGATGTCAGCCCTAAGTCAGCTGCTGATGTCAGCCCTAATGCAGCTGCTGATGTCAGCCCTAAGTCAGCACATGACATCATGCCAGCATTTTCTACTGATGTGTCACGTGGGATTTGTGATGACGTGGCACATATCCGTTCGATTTCTCCTCCTCCACTGAGTACTCCTACCGGGTTGTTTGTTGGAAATATACCACTGCATACCTGTCCGAATTTGACAGTTGAGGACAAAATAACGCATGCTTTCAATAACTCTACTCGGAAAACACTCTCATATGTTGCTCCTACAATACAAAATGGTGAAGTGGTTGTGAGACCCACACTTGATACTATTCGTAATGGATCTACTCGTTGGAGAACCACTGCAGTTGGTTATTTTCTCGGAAAAAGACCATACTATCATCATGTGAAAGAATTTGCCTTATCAGTGTGGCCAGGTCTTCGGGAGGTCACGGCCACAATACACGGATTTTTCTTCTTCCAATTCAAGACAGTGGCACATATGGAAGAAATCATAGAAGGTGGACCATGGTTGTTCCAAGGACAACCGATTGTACTACAAAAATGGGTACCGGGGATGGTGATGAGGAAACTAAAACATACACAGGTTCCCGTATGGATCAAGTTGAGACACTTGCCAGTTGAGCTATGGACGGAGGAGGGACTCAGCATAGTAGCCAGCGGTATTGGCAAACCACTATACCCGGACGCGATTACGAGAGCATGCACGAGACTGGACTTCGCTCGTGTATGCGTGATGCTAGATGTGGAAGGAGGCGAAACACTGTGCAAAGTAGACGTGGAATATGAATGGTTACCTCCCAAATGCACATGTTGTATGACGCTAGGACACGCGGCAAAAGACTATGCTATCAACAAGGCATCCAAACCAGTTAAGCCTTCGGTCTCCGTATACGTTCCTGTAAAGGGACCTTCCGAACCACCTCCTGTGCCTGACCGGGATATACCTCGACCTGCTCGAGAGGTAGAAACACAAAGAGAGGGTCGTGAAGTTACTGCTGGCCTAAGTCGTGAGGAAAGGGGAAAGGCAATTATCATCTATAATGCTTTTGATGCATTACATCAACTTGAAGATACAGAAGAATTGATTCGGGGTCCTAAGCAAAGCAGCACCATACCCGGTGATCCATGTTGAATGCAGCAATATGGAATGTACGTGGCCTGAACAAACGAGACCATCAGCTGGCAGTTAAAGACATCGTTGCTGAGTTCAGGTTACAATTCCTTGGTCTCCTTGAAACTCGCGTTCGTACTAATAACGTTTCGCATATTCAAGCTTTTT
>NC_026147.1:23086047-23093625 GCF_000512975.1 Sesamum indicum
ACGATAATTTTATTGATGTCGATGTTATTGAGTGTGGCACACAATTTATCCACTGTCATGTTAATATTCGGGCTCTTCAGGAGTCTATTGCGATTACTGTTATTTATGGGGCTAATGAGGTGGTCGAGAGGCGGGAGTTATGGGGCTCCTTGGAGACTATCGCCATGCACTGTATTGATATCCCGTGGCTTGTTGGTGGAGATTTCAATGCAGTGCGTGATCTTAGTGAAATCTGTGGGGCATCAGGAGATATTCATATGGTTATGGAACAGTTTAATATTTGTATCCAGAACGCAGGATTACTACCATTACCCATGCAGGGAGAATGGTATACGTGGCATCGCAGGATTACTACCATTACCCATGCAGGGAGAATGGTATACGTGGCATAATTGCAGTGCTAATCCACGGAGTCTGTGGAAAAGATTGGATCGAATGCTAATCAATGATACATGGATGGATCGGTTCTCGACCTCATTTTACACTAGCCTTACCCCACGTACTTCAGATCACTCACCGCTGGTGCTATATGGGGATAGTCGACAACATTATGGAGGTATGTTTCGATTCGATAATTACCTCGCCCTATCACCAGAGTTTATTCCCAGTGTGCAGCAGGTTTGGCAACATAACATCATAGGGGTGCCTATGTATGTGGTAACTAGGAAACTCAAAGCACTTAAACCGATGTTTAGAGAGTAGAGGAGGAAAAAGGGGGACTTATCACACAATGTCCAGCTGGCGAAAGGGTTTCTTGAGACGGCGCAATTGCTTGTTACTTTAAACAGGCGGGATGAACTATTCCTACAGCTCGAACACTATTGCCGGTTAGTACTAGCTAAAGCAGCCAAACTTGAGCAGATTATGCTTCAACAGCGAGCAAAAATGCAATGGATGAAGGGGGGTGACCAGTGCTCCCGGGTATTCTTTCGTAAGATTGCTCAAAGGAGATCTGCAAGGAGAATCTTACAAATTAATGATGAGCATGGAGACACTCACACAGAACCAGGAGCAGTAGTCAATGAATTTGTCACATTCTATCACAGCCTTCTAGGTGGGGAACGGAGACGAGCTGTGACAGACCTTCGGTTCTTGCGACCTTGGGCTAGACATCTATTGAGTGAAGAGGATGCTAGCTCTTTACTCGTACGACATCTATTGAGTGAAGAGGATGCTAGCTCTTTACTCGTACCATTCACACCAGCAGATGTCAAACAGGCGATTTTCGACATTGATGAGGATAAGGCACCGGGGCCGGATGGGTATTCATCGGGCTTTTTCAAAGCTGCATGGCCTATAGTGGGGCATGAGGTATCTTCGGCAGTGCTGGATTTCTTTAATACGGGCCAGCTTTTGAAGCAGATAAATGCTACACTTTTGGCGCTTATACCAAAGGTACATTCCCCTATGACCGTTAATGAGTTTCGTCCTATATCTTGTTGTAATGTGTTGTATAAGATAATTGCCAAGCTCATTGTCCAACGGTTGAGTGTGATACTGGACAAATTAATTAGTCCGTGCCAAGCGCGTTTGTGCCCGGACGAAGCATTGGAGACAATATTATGCTGGCGCAGGAGCTGTTTACGGGATACAACCAGGCCCGTCTACCGCCCCGGTGTGCTTTGAAAGTGGACATTCGAAAGGCATATGACACGGTGGAGTGGGACTTTATGATTGCTGTGATGGAGTTATTTGGGTTCCCCTCTCCTTTCGTGAAGTGGATTGAGGTGTGTGTCACAACACCCTCGTTTTCTGTTGGGCTGAATGGGAAACCTCATGCTTTCTTTAAGGGGGCCAGAGGGCTTCGACAGGGTGATCCTCTATCACCATACTTGTTCGTGCTTGTGATGGAAGTCCTTCACTTGGGTTTCCTACAGTTGATTGACCAGATTATTTTCCTTCCACTGAAAATGTGATACAGCTAGGGTTTTTTAGTTGGGATTTGCTGATGATTTGCTGCTATTTTGTAAAGCTAATATGAATTCTATTGGAATCTTCAAAACTGGATTGGATCGCTTTGGTGAATGGTCGGGTCTCAGGCTGAACGTGCAGAAAAGCCATCTTATTATCTCACGGTCAGCACAAGGATTACGCGAGGAGATGCTGGCAACACTCGGGTTTCAAGAGGGAGTCTTACCGATGAGGTACTTGGGATTGCCTCTTTTATCTTCTCGATTAACGATCGCTGATTGTCATCCATTATTGTTGAAAATTGATAAGCGTATTGCTGGTTGGGAGAGAATGGCTATTTCATATGCCGGTAGGGTGCAAATTATAAAATTTGTACTCATGTCGCTAAGTTTATATTGGGCATCGGCATTCATCTTGCCAAAGAAAGTTACAAATGAAATTGAAAAGAGGCTGCGAACATTCTTGTGGAAGGGGACAACAACTACCGGTTATGCAAAGGTAGCATGGAAGGATCTATGTTGACCGACGGATGAGGGAGGATTAGGATTCAAGGATATTCCTATCTTGAATCGTGAATTAATGATGAAGAAACTATGTGATATCATTATGTGCGATAGGACCTCAATATGGGTGGAATGGCTATATCGGGGACATTTACGAGACACTTCCATTTGGACGATTCGGGAGCATGGAGGCTCATGGAGTTGGCGGAAAATTCTACGTCTCCATTTGGACGATTCGGGAGCATGGAGGCTCATGGAGTTGGCGGAAAATTCTACGTCTACGGGTTTTCCTCTGGCCTATGGTCGACTATTAGATCGGAGACGGGAGGAGATTCTACCTTTGGCAGGACCCGTGGCATTATCTTGGCCCTCTTAGTGACACATTCCCACGGGGACCGAGGCTACTCGGAATAGAGGAATCAGCCAAACTCAGTACAGTGATTGAGTGTTTGGAAATCACACATTCATTGCCCACGATCCATGGAGGGGAAGACCGTATCATCTGGAGATTTGAGCAGGGGTATCCCACATCTCAGGCTCTGTATAGGTTAATCGATCCCCCAGGACCGAAAGTAGGCTAGTCTTCACTACTTTCGGGATCATTGAAGATCCCACGTCACTTATTCATCCAATGGCTTGCTATTCTTGGCAAGTTGGCCACGACGGACAAACCGTGGTTAGCCCACCTTGGCCCTTGTATTCTATGTACCGAGGGAGCGATGGAGACACATGGACACCTATTTTTTCACTGCAGATTCAGTCGACAGTGTCTTGCAGCAATACGAAGAATGGTACGATTTTCCTGGCCCAATAGAGACTGGCAAACAGATGTTGACTGGGCTTCCCAGAAATGGAGAGGTAAACACATTGTTAACATGTCTTATCGAGCACTATTAGCAACATGTGTTTACCACATTTGGAGGGAGAGAACTTGAGATGATTTGAGCACACTGAGAGGACAACGAGCACCATGGCATTATTGATAGTTGAGGATATTAGACAGCGAATCCTTAGCATTAGCTTACCTACATCAGTCAGTACACGAGCTTTATATAGACTATGGCGTATCCCTTGGCCCGACGAGGGAGAAACCAACTGATGATCACATTGTTGTACTGTACTAATTTTTTTACTTAATGAAACTTACATTTACCCAAAAAAAAAAGAAGCTACTGGGGGCAGAGGCAGGAGTACCCGTCTCAGGCGGGAAAAGAGAAGGAACTCAGTATGACCTTTAACTCGTTGGAAGGAATTCGTAGCGGCATTTACAGTGAAGTAGGATGCTTCGATTCTCTTTCAGTCGACTAAGCGAAGCGGCACATTCCAGCCCGTAAGTCTAAGGATTCCTCATCATCTTATCTGACATGCTGGCTATCTTATCCTTCCTCCCATCCAGGGTGGCTTACTTTATCGTGTCTTTACAGTCGTTGTAATATAATAGTAATAAGGGCTCTTAGTTCAGTTGTTAGCTAGAACGTCGGTCTACCCAATGTCTACGGTTCCAATCCTTGTGAGCGTGAAAGTCTGCGAACTGAGGAGTAGTTCATATTAGTCCAAAAAATTTCTTCTATAGAGGTCTCATTCGGTCCAACAATGAGGAGTTGGTGCAGTAGGTTCGAGCCCTGAGGAAGCACTCCGCGGGGAAGGTCCAGGGGAACGAGGAAGGCAGAAAGAGGGGACTGCGCGCTTTTCCCTTTCTCCCTATCTTCTTGGTGGAAAGACGTACTACTTGCTTACCCAAGCACTTGGGGTCTTTATGGGCTCGGTAAGATGAGTACTTAAAAGCCAGGGCTTTTCGATGTCTACCCTCAAGGTCAATTGTGCTAGCATCTCGGAAATCTCAGCTAGTTGACGGATAACTGTTAGAAAGTTGCCAATTTGCCAAGGCTGAAGCCATTAGCTGATGGTTAAGGTTAAATACAGTGGACTCCTCCTTGTCCCAATTTCCAGTTTCCCTCATAAAGAAATGCACCACTTTTACAGACTGGACTAAGAGATGTAATATCATAGGATATTTCACCTTCTCCGACATAGACCATTTCGAATGATAGCGGAATGACTCAAGGCTAAGGCATTGGGCCAAGCAGCATGAATAAGAACATAGGGCTATGGTGCTAGACCCGGAGCTCGATCTGATACCCTTAGTTTCAGGCTAAAGGAAAGCTATTCGCCAAGCTAATTGAATAAGTTTTGAGAGTTAAGACTATATTGGTACTTTCTTAAGAGTGAATCGTAGCTGTGAATTTCCCAAGTGGTATAGATCGTCGACAACATGAACCGCTAGATGGTCTTCTTGTGGTAAAGGGTATTGGAGGAAGGTTGGCAACTCACTTCCCAACCCATTGACTTCTTCCCCGCTCAGCTGAAAGAGAAAGGATGGTGTGCAATTAGCAGCTAGAAGTTGTTCTCAGTAAAGTAGTTAGGTTTTGTTCTAGCTGTAGCTGTTATCAGTAGTACTAAGCTGTGAAGTGGTAATTCGTTGTACTCAGTCCATCTGAGTGGTAAGAAGTAGTTCTTCTCAGTGGCTCATTATAACGAAGAAATATCTTTCTCGGTGGTTGGCGGGGGACTTCCCATTCCTTGCCCTACTTCCGCATACAACAGAGAGAGCTGACAGAGGAAGAGCAGCGAGAGAAAGCGGAAGGACAGGCTGTTGTCAAGTTATCAGCAGTGGAGCCAGAGATGGGTTTTTATTTTAAGTCGATCGATTGCGGGCGGGGTGTGAAAAGAAGGAATTTTGTTAAGGAATGCTGCCCGAAAGGCACCGTCAGGAAGAGGGCACAAGTGAGAAAGAAGAGCTTTTTTGCGTATAAAGCTGATCACACACTTTCCTTCTCATGGGTAAGTGTAATTTTCATTATAAGAGAGAGGAGTATAGTACAACAGTGTCCTTCAATAGGCGCTTCCCTCGACAGGCCAGGGGATGCGCCAAAGTCTATACAAGGCACATGTGCTAATAGAGCTAGGAAGCTTAATACTGAGTAGTGAAAGCGAATCCTTCCTTCTGGAAAATACAAAAATTCTCTCACTAAAAATTCTCTCGCAAAAAAAAAAAAAAATGGACCCTCTCTATTCTCTCTCACACATTACTACACCACAAAACACACACACACAAGCCCTAACAACTCAAACCGCTGCCGGCGACAAGGAAGGAGCTCCGGCTGGCAAGGGGGAGGCTGACGGTGATGAAGGACGGCGAGAGACGGACTGCTTTGGTCAGTTTTCCGGCGACCCGAGAGCAAAAACAGGACATTTGCGATTGGAACGTACATCGCCGGTTTTGGGCAGTTTGCTGGCAACAATGGCAGATCAGACATTTGGGAACGATGACGTAGTGATTTCAGAGGATGGGAATGGAAGACTAACGTCGAGTGATCGTTTTTTGAGGGCTGAAACAAGGGGAAAATTGCAGACGCCGCTGTTAGGGTTTTTGGGAGACGAAGGGTCGCGCAGCCAAAACCCGTCGGAAACTGGCACTATTCAAGCTGATGAAGGTACGCCGGACTCTGTGGAGGAAGTGGAAACGACTATAAACGAGAAAGGTGAGAACTTGGCCTATGACTCGTCTTCGTTCCGAGCGCCGCCTAGACTAGGGTTTGGTGAAGCTTCACCTTTCATCAATGGCGGAAGGAGATTTGAGCCGTTTAATCTTGACAAGTTCCTGAAATTGGCAAACGCTGTCATCGACAAAGGAGACGAGCAAACCATTACAGCACTCAGAGATCTGAAAACTAGATGGAAGGAGCGATTTCTAAGCGTCCCGTCGCTGCGTTCGTTGGTTGAGAAAAGAGATGCGCTGCGCCGCCACGCGTGGGTGGTTTACGTCCGGCTATGAGATGCTTATTGCCGTCGGGAACAAGCAGTGGAGCGCCGGAAACTGATGGGAACTCGATAGATTCAGATCTACAGTCGCCGGTGCCTGAGATTTCGCGACTTTCTGCCGGAAATGAACTTGCTTTGCTGCCGCCGTCGACTGATATGGCAGCTCCGGTGAAGGGTGACCAGCGACTCACCAGTTCGGCGACGGTTGGTATTCCAACATCTGCTGACGTGGCTTCTGTTGGTGACGTGGAGGGTGAGGTGGAAGTTACGGTGGCAGTTGACAAGGATGGTGATGTCACTGGTGATGCTAGCATGACCTCTGCTGACATCACTGAAGATGACATCACTGCAGGTAACATCACTGCTTACATCACTGCAGATGACATCATTGCTGACATCACTGCTGAGATGAGATCACTCCAAATGACATCACTGCTGACATCATGGATGACATCATCATGCACAAAAAGACAAAATAACAGAATTCTACTTTTGATTATCGCGCTCCTACGGGTTTGTTCGTTGGAAACATTCCGTTGCATGCATGCTCGGACACGATTAACGATGATAAAATAGCTCATGCATTCCACAATTCAACTCGAAAGACCCTATCGTATGTGGCTCCAACGGGGAGAGGTGATTGTGCGACCAACACTGGATATTATACGGAATGGGTCTAAAAGATGGATGGCTACCGCGGTGGGATATTTCCTTGGAAAAAGACCGTACTTTCACCATCTAAAGGAATTTGCAAAGTCGATATGGCCGGACTTAAAGGAGGTCACTGGTACAAATAATGGGTTCTTTTTCTTCCAATTCAAATCAGTAGTTGCTATGGAAGATGTCATTGAAGGAGGTCCGTGGCTATATCAGGGGCAGCCTATTATTTTTCAAAAATGGAAACCAGGGATGGTATTGAGGAAACTTCAGCATACAGAGGTTCTTGTGTGGATCAAAATACGACACCTTCCAGTCGAGTTGTGGACAGAGGAAGGTCTTAGTACGGTGGCCAGTGGAGTGGGTAAACCACTTTACTCGGATGCGATTACGAGAGCATGCACGAGACTGGACTTCGCTCGTGTATGCGTAATGTTGGATGTGACCTCAAATTTACCGAAACACATCATAATTATGGTAAATTTTTATGAAACTTGGTTAATTAGTAAATAAGTTATGTTCCATAATTGGAATATAATAATACTTGAATGAATTAAATTGGAGTTCGTTATAATATTTTGGGACAATTTATATTAATTAAGAAAATTATGAAGGACGTAAATGGTATTTTGAGAAAAGTTTAATTAAATAAATAAAATAATAATAATATTATATATATAAAAAT
>NC_026147.1:23098680-23100867 GCF_000512975.1 Sesamum indicum
ATACAAATATATGGGTCTAGACCATCGTTTGGGTCAAGTTTCGTGGAATTCTATGAACGTTCAATATTTAGCCGTTTTGCACGGTTTATTAAAGCAAGTTCGTTTTCCTTTTACACTAACTTGTAGTTATTATTACGCTTATCAAATTTACCACAAAAATGCATGGGTCTAGACCTACATTTGGGTCAAGTTTCGTAGAATTGGAGATGGAAAAAGCGGCTGTTTCGGCACCGCAATTACTAGGGTTTGTCGCGCCCTCGGACATGGAAAAGGCGGCTGTTTCGGCGCCGCAATTTCTCGGGTTTGCTGCGCCATTGGACATGGAAAAGGCGGCTGTTTCGGCGCCGAAATTGCTTGGGTTTGCTGCGCCATTGGAACCACAAGCGATTGATGAAACCGAACAGCCGCGGAGACGAGAGGTGTTTTACGCAGAAAATGAAAAGTCGCTAGACGAATATGTAACGTTGCCGGTATCTTTGGCGACCGATGCGCGTACTACCGGCTTTGCAGAGGTTGGAGATGAAGGACTGTTGAGAAAAGAAGCAATAATACAGGCGTCATCGTTAGGGTTTTTGGGGGATGAAAGGTTGCGCAGTCAAAAACCGCCGGTAACTGACTCTATTCCGACTGAAGAAGATACGTCGGACTCGGTAGGGGAAGATCTGAACAAGAAAGGTGAAAGATTGGGCCATGATACATCTTTCCTAATACCCCATTGGAAATGGTATATGGATTATGGATCTTCTGGTAATCGGGTGTGGATAGCGTGGGATGATAATTTTATTGATGTTAATGTGGTTGAATGTGGAATGCAATTTATCCATTGTCTTGTTAATATTCGTGCAATTCATGAGTCAATCGCTGTTACTGTCGCTTATGGAGCTACTGAGGTGATTGACAGGAGAGAATTATGGAATGCCCTGGAAAGTTTAGCTATACAGTGTGTTGATATCCCATGGTTGATTGGAGGGGATTTTAATGCAGTTCGTGACCTCAGCAAAGTATGTGGCACATCAGGGGATTTCCGAATAGCTATTGAAGATTTTAATGCTGCCATTCAAAATACAGGATTACTACCACTACCCATGCAGGGAGAGTGGTACACATGGCACAACCACAGTGCGACACCACGGAACCTCTGGAAAAGACTGGACCGCATGTTGATAAATGATAGATGGATGGCACGGTTCCCTAACACATTCTACTCGGTCCTTACACCACGCACTTCAGACCACTCACCGATGGTACTAAATGGGGACCAACAACAACAATATGGAGGTATGTTCCGATTTGATAACTACCTCGCTCGTTCACCTGAGTTTATTCCTAGTGTGCAGAATATATGGCAACACAACATTATTGGTACGCCTATGTATGCTGTGACACGCAAACTCAAAGCATTGAAACCAATCTTCCGAGAGCAAAGGAGGAATAAGGGGGATCTATCGCACAATGTCCAAATGGCGAAAGGGTTTCTTGAAGCAGCACAACTACTTGTTAGCTCAAGAAGGCGAGATGAGCTATACATACAACTTGAACACTGTTGTTGACTCGTACTGGCCAAAGCAACAAAATTAGAGCAGATTATGTTAAATCAACGAGTGAAGATGCAGTGGATGAAGGGAGGCGATCAGTGCTCCCGAGTGTTCTTTCTGAAGATTGCCCAACGAAGATCATCAAGGAGGATCTTCCAGATCAACGATGAACAGGGATCTACTCACACTGATCCAGAAGAAGTTATTAATGAGTTTATCACATACTACCAAAACCTGCTAGGAGGAGATAGATGAAGAGCACGTATTGACATTCGGTTTCTCAGACCGTGGGCTAGGCACATTCTGAGTAATGAGGAAGTCAACCGCTTTACTATTACCGTTCACACCAGCAGATGTCAAACAGGCGGTTTTTGACATTGCTGAGGACAAGGCCCCAGGCCCGGACGGATACCCATCGGGCTTCATCAAAGCAGCATGGCCTATAGTTGGACAGGAGGTGAGTTCGGCAGTACTGGACTTCTTTAGTACAGGCTGACTTCTGAAGCAGATAAATACTACACTTTTGGCGCTCATACCAAAAGTACATTCACCTATGACGGTTAGTGATTTTCGGCCCATAGCATGCTGTAATGTGCTTTTCGAGATCATTACAAAGATCATTGTCCAAAGGTTGAGTGTGATAATGGACAAA
>NC_026147.1:23100900-23129362 GCF_000512975.1 Sesamum indicum
TGCTAGCACATGAACTTTTTATGGGATACAACCAGACTCGTCTACCTCCTAGATGTGCTCTGAAAGTAGACATCCGGAAGGCATATGACACAGTGGATTGGGATTTCTTGATAGAAGTTTTGGAGATGTTTGGGTTCCCTATCACGTTTGTGAAGTGGATTGAGGAGTGTGTGACAACACCTTCTTTCTCTGTTGGGCTAAATGGGAAGCCCCATGGATTCGTTCGAGGAGCCAGAGGACTTAGGCAGGGTGTCCCTTTATCACCCTACCTATTTGTGCTTGTGATGGAAGTCCTACACTTGGGCTTCCTACAGTTGATTGATCAGGAGGAGTTATTTTCCTATCACTGGAAATGCGAGGCAGCCAGGATCTTTCAGTTGGGGTTTGCTGATGATGTGATATTATTTAGCCGTGCTGATATGGAATCTCTAAGAATCTTTAAAGCAGGTCTGGATCGTTTTGCCGAATGGTCGGGTCTTAGACTGAACGTACAGAAAAGCCACTTGATTATATCACGCTCAGCGCAAACATTACGTGAGGAGATGTTGGCACTACTCGGATTTCAGGAAGGGGTTCTTCCAATGAGGTATCTGGGAATACCACTTATATCGTCTCGACTAACTATTGTAGATTGCCGTCCACTATTACAGAAGATTGACAAACGGATCGCTGGATGGGAAGGTACCACTATATCTTATGCTGGTAGAGTACAAATTATTAAATCTATACTTATATCACTGAGTCTTTATTGGGCATCGGTATTTATATTACCGAAGAAAGTTATTAATGAAATTGAGAAAAGGTTGCAAGCTTTCTTGTGGAAGGGAACAACGAATAGTGGATATGCCAAGGTTGCGTGGAAGGATATATGCCGACCTAAGGAGGAGGGAGGACCTGGATTCAAGGATATCAGTACCTTGAACCGTGCATTGATGACCAAAAAACTATGTGATGTCATTAGATGCGACAGGACATCGATTTGGGTTGAATGGCTGTACAAGGGACGCCTACAACACACCTCCATATGGACGATTACGGACCATGGCGGCTCATGGGGATGCAGGAAAATCCTTCGATTACGGATGTTTCTCCGAACCATGGTAGACTACTGGATTGGAGATGGGAGGAATTTCTTCTTGTGGCAGGATCCGTGGCACCAGCTTGGCCCTCTATGTGACACCTTCCCACGAGGACCGAGGCTTCTTGGACTAGATGAGTCATGCAAACTAAGCACAGTGATTCATTGGCAGTGGCCCTTATCACGGATATTGAGTGCTTGGCGATCACACATGTACTACCCACTATTTTTGGAGGGGAAGATCGTATAATTTGGAGATTTGAGAATGGGCGACCAACAACACAGGCTATTTATGAGTTATGTGACCCACCAGGACCGAAAGTAGGCTGGGCTTCACTACTTTCGGGATCACTTAAAATCCCACGTCACATATTTATTCTTTGGCTTGCCATCCAAGACAAGTTGGCTACGACAGACAAACCATGGCTTGCTCACCTTGACCCATGTGTCCTATGTAATGAAGGACTGACAGAGACACATGCACATTTATTCTTCCAATGCAGATTTAGTCGAAGATGTCTCACGGAAATTCGAAGAACGGTACGATTCTTATGGCCCAATAGAGAGTGGTAAGATGACATTACATGAGCTTCACAGAGATGGAGGGGTAAACACATAATCAACATGTCTTATAGAGCACTACTTGCAGCATGTGTATACCACATTTGGAAGGAAAGAAACCTAAGACGATTCGATAACACCGAGAGGACGCCTACTACCATAGCATTACTGATCATTGAGGACATTCGGCAGCGAATCCATAGCATCTCACTCTCTAGATCAGTCAGTACACATGCTTTATTTCGATTATGGCGAATCCCTTGGCCTGTCGAGGGATAAACGATTTTGGGACCATATTGTTGTACTGTTACATTTTTACTCAATGAAACTTACTTTTACCAAAAAAAAGAAATTTCTTCTTGTGGCAGGATCCGTGGCACCACCTTGGCCCTCTTTGTGACACCTTCCCACGAGGACCGAGGCTTCTTGGACTAGATGAGTCATCCAAACTATGCACGGTGATTCATGAAGGAGTATGGCAGTGGCCCCTTATCACGGATCTTGAGTGTTTGGAGATCACACATGTATTACCCACTATTTTTGGAGGGGAAGACAGTATAATTTGGAGATTTGAGCAACAGCACAGGCTATTTATGAGTTATTTGACCCACCAGGACCGAAAGTAGGCTGGGCTTCACTACTTTCGAGATCACTTAAAATCCCACGTCACATATTTATTCTATGGCTTGCCATCCAAGACAAGTTGCTACGACAGACAAACCATGGCTTGCTCACCTTGGCCCATGTGTCCTATGCAATGAAGCACTGACAGAGACACATGTACATTTATTCTTCCAATGCAGATTTAGTCGAAGATGTCTCACGGAAATTCGAAGAACGATATGATTCCTATGGCCCAATAGAGAGTGGAAAGATGACATTATATGGGCTTCACAGAGATGGAGGGGTAAACACATAATCAACATATCTTATAGAGCACTACTTGCAACATGTGTATACCACATTTGGAAGGAAAGAAATCTGAGACGATTCGATCACACCGAGAGGACGCCTACTACCATAGCAGTACTGATCATTGAGGACATTCGACAGCGAATCCATAGCATCTCACTCTCTAGATCAGTCAGTACACGTGCTTTATTTCGATTATGGCGAATCCCTTGGCCTGTCGAGGGATAAACCATTTTGGGACCATATTGTTGTACTGTAACATTTTTACTCAATGAAACTTACTTTTACCGAAAAAAAGATTAATACTAATTATCCTTTGTCTAACGTCTTCTATGATGCAAGTAGCTAATACAGCATCCGGCCGATGGGTGTGCTCAAATCGTCTCAAATTCCTCTCTCGCCATATATGTATATGCATGCACCAAGTAATGCTTGATAAGCAACATTGACAATATGCTTCCCCCTCCACTTCCTCGATGCCCATTCCACGTCTCTTGTCCACTCACGATTGGGCCAAGCAAATCGGATATGTTATCGTATAGCAGCAAGGCATCCTCTGCTAAATCGACATCGGAAGAACATGTGAGTGGGCAAGAGATGTAGAATGGGCATCGAGGAAATGGAGGGGGAAGCATATTGTTAATATAGCTTATCGAGCCTTACTTGGTGCATGCATATACCATATTTGGCGAGAGAGAAACTTGAGGCGATTTGAACACACCGAAAGGACACCGACCACCTTGAGTATCTTGATAACTGAAGACGTCAGACAGAGGATCCTAAGTGTTAATTTAGCTAAATCAGTCAGTACACGTGCATTATATAGACTATGGCGTATCCCTTGGCCTGTCGAGGGAGAAACCGATTGACGTTAATCTTGTTGTACTGTATTACCTTTTACATAATGAAACTCACATTTACCCAAAAAACAAAACATGTGAGTGTGTGTCTCCGCTGCACCCTCGTCACAGAGAATACATCCCCCTAGATGCATCATCCATGGTTTATCAGTTGTCGGTAGCTTCTCCTGAATTGCTAACCAAAGAATGAAGTTATGACGGGGAATTTTCAAAGAACCCGAAAGTAGTGAAGACCATCCTACTTTCGGTCCAGGTGGACAGAAAAGTTTATATAGGGATTGTGTAGTGGGTCGTCCCTCTGAAAACCGCCAGTTCATCCTGTCATCCCCTCCATGAATCTGGGGTAACATGTAAATAATCTCCATACATTCCAAATCAGTAATGAAAGGCCACTGCCATTGCCCCTCATTAATGACTACTTGTAGTTTGGCGGATTCATCAAGTCCTAAGAGGCTCGGTCCCCGTGGGAATCTAGCAATAAGTGGGCCCAAGTGGTGCCACGGGTCTTTCCACAGGTAAAGTAGAATGCCCTCTCCAATAAAAAACTCTGTCATAGGTAGTATAGAGCTGCGAAGTCGGAGCAGTTTTCGCCATCCCCATGATCCTCCCTTCTCATTAATTGTCCCAATTGAAGTGTTGTGCAATCGTGTCTGCTTCAACCACTCAACCCATATAGATGTTCGATCACATCTAATAACATCACATAACTTCTTTTCTATTAAGGAGCGATTAAGGATACCAATATCCTTAATTCCTTGGCCTCCTTCTTTAATTGGTTTGCGCACATCCTTCCACGCTACCTTGGCGTATCCCGACGTAGAAGTGCCTTTCCAAAGAAAAGTTCTGAGACGTTTCTCAATTTGTTTAATAATAGCCTTCGGTAAGATGAATGCAGACGCCCAATAAATGCTCATTGCTGAAAGTACAAATTTAATGATTTGTATACGTCCAGCATACGATAATGAAATTCCTTCCCAGCCATTAATGCGAGCATCAATTTTCAATAAAACTGGCTGACAATCGGATATAGACAATCTAGAAGACAGAAGAGGGAGACCTAAGTACCTCATTGGTAGTTGGCCCTCTTGGAAGCCCATAATTGTTAAAATCTGATCCTTCCAACCTTGTGCTGATTGACATGACTTTTTTTTTTTTTTTTGGTAAATGTAATTTGCATTAAGATAATAAAGTTACAGTACAACAGTCAATTGGTTTATCCCTCGACAGGCCAAGGGATACGCCACAATCTGTAAAGAGCAATTGTGCTAATGGAATTAGACATATTAATACTCAAGATCCTCTGTCTAATATCATCTACAATGAAAGAAGCCAAAACGTTTGCCGGATGGTCAATTTGCTGGAATCGTCTGAAGTGTCTTTCTCGCCATATATGGTAGACGAGTGATCCAAGTAGTGCTCGATAGGCTGAGTTAATAATATGCTTCCCTCTCCATTTTCTTGTTGCCCATTCGACGTCCCTTCCCCATTCCCGGTTGGGCCAAGGGACTTGAATAATTTGACATGACTTTTTTGTACATTCAGCCAAAGTCAGACCATTCTGCAAATCAGTCCAACCCCCTCTTGAGGATCCTGAGTGAATTCAAGTCAGCTCTACAGAAAAGCAGGAGATTGTCTGCGAATCCCAACTGGAAGACTTTGGCCGGCTCACATTTCTAGTGATAAGAGAACTGCAAATCCTGCTCAATAAGTTGGAATAATCCTAAATGCAAGACTTCCATAACGAGAACAAAGAGATAGGGAGATAGAGGGTCTCCCTGTCTTAATCCACGTGCTCCTGCAAAGAAACCGTGAGGGTTTCCATTAAGACCAATCGAAAATGCCGCCGTTGTTACACACTCCTCAATCCACCTGGTGAACGTTTGGGGGAATCCAAATAATTGCAAGACCGCATGTAGAAAGTCCCACTCTACAGTATCATATGCCTTCCTGATATCGACTTTTAGGGTACAACGAGGTGGAAGCCTCACCTGGTTGTATCCCGTGAGTAGTTCCTGTGCCAACAAAATTTTGTCCCCAATGCTACGCCCTGGGATAAACGCTCCCTGACAGGGACTAATTATCTTGTCCAGAACCACACTCAACCGCTGGACAAGTAATTTCACAATAATTTTGTATAACACATTACAGCATGAAATTGGCCTAAAATCACCAACAGTCATAGGAGTGTGTACCTTTGGGATTAGTGCCAAAAGTGTGGAGTTGACTTGTTTGAGTAGTTTATCGGTACTAAAGAATTCCAGTACCGCCTTTGTAACTTCCTATCCCACCACTGGCCAGGCTGCTTTAAAGAATCCTGATGAATATCCATCAGGTCCCGGGGCCTTGTCACCTGCAATGTCAAATACTGCTTGTTTCACATCATCCGGTGTAAACGCCAATATAAGATGGCCAACCTCCTCATTAGAAAGAATATGTCTTGCCCACGGTCTGAGAAAGCTAATATCTAGTGTTATCTAACGTCTGTTACCGCCTAAGAGATTTTGATAGTAACAGACAAATTCATTGATAATCTCTTCTAGATCAGTGTGGATGGCCCCGTTGTCATTATTAATCTGCTGTATCCTCCTTGCCACCCTTCTCTGGGCAATTTTACGAAAGAAAATTCGGGAGCATTGGTCACCCCCCTTCATTCACTGCATCTTGGCTCGCTGTTGCAGCATGATTTGTTCCAGTTTTGCCGCTTTTGCATAAACCAGGTGGCAATAGTGTTCTATTTGTAGAAAGGCCTCATTCTGTCTATCTGAGCTCACCAGCTGTTGTGCTTCATCTAGAAAGCCTTTAGCTAATTGAACGTTTAGAGTCAAATCCCCCTTCTTCCTCCTTTGCTCTCTGAAGACCGGCTTCAATGCTTTAAGTTTACGTGTTACTGCAAACATAGGCACCCCAACGATTGTATTCTGCCAGATATTCTGCACACTGGGGATAAATTCAGGTGAGAGTGTTAGGTAGTTGTCAAATCGAAACATACCTCCTGTTTGATTTTGCCTGTCCCCATGCAGTAGAAGCGGCGAGTGGTCAGAAGTCCGCGGTAAAAGGCAATGATAACATGAGGAAGGAAACCTCGCAAGCCATCTATCATTAATAAGAATTCGATCCAATCTCTTCCATAGACTCCGCGAGTTCGTGCTGCAGTTGTCATGTATACCATTCCCCCTGCATAGGCAAAGGTATTAACCCGACCTCCTGAATACCAGCATTGAATTCTTCCATGGCCATCCTTATATCCCCAGAAGCTCCACACACCTCATTCATTTCTCGGACCGCGTTGAAGTCCCCCCCACCAGCCAGGGCTCATCCGAATGCTCTCGAGCTAATATTTCCAAGGTATTCCATAAACTTCTGCGATCAATCATCTCAGAGGCACACCATAAACAATAGTGATTATGAGGGATTCACTATATGCCCTATACTCAACAATGCATAAATTGGTTCCCCGAATCAAGAATATGAACGTCCACAACATTATCATCCCATGCTACCCAAATACGGTTACCCACAGTTGCATAATCAACAAACCATTTCCAATGAGGAAGCAAAAAAGACTGAATATGCATGACGTTGTTAATACGCACACGAGTTTCTAAGATGCCCATAAAATCTAACCTGTATTCCGAGATAAGGTCCTTTAATGCGAGCTGATGGTCTCTCTTCAACAAACCATTTCCAATGAGGAAGCAAAAAAGACTGAATATGCATGACGTTGTTAATATGCACACAAGTTTCTAAGATGCCCATAAAATCTAACCTGTATTCCGAGATAAGGTCCTTTAATGCGAGCTGATGGTCTCTCTTATTCAGCCCCCGTACATTCCAGACCGCGAGATTCAACATGGATCACTACTAGAGGGGCTGCATGTGTTAGGACCCCTAGTATTCTCTTCTGCGTCATCCAGTGAATTCAGAGCATCAAAAGGATTAAAAGTAACCACTTCCTTACCCTTCTCTTTCTGCGATGAGGTGTAGCGTTTATTCTGTTTTGTACCTTCATCTCCTCTCACTTTATCCTCCACCACAACCACGGTCTTATGTTTCTTTTCTCTCTCCTTGGTAACTGGTGGAGGGGGGACGTTGGCTTTTGGTACATACACTTTCACCGGAGGCTTTGTCTGTTTCTGAGGATTGGTCAACGAACACTCCTTCGCCGAGTGACCCAACATCATGCATCATGTGCATTTAGGGGGAAGCCATTCATACTCGAGATCAACCTTGCATGGGGTTTCCCCACCATCTTCATCTGGCGTCATTATGATAATATGTTTTTCCAATTTCTGAGTAACATCAATCATCACGCATACACGAGCGAAGTCCAGTCTCGTGCATGCCCTCGTTATCGGATCAGGGTATAGTGGCTTACCCACACCGCTAGCCACAGTACTCAATCCTTCCGTCGTCCAAAATTCCAATGGAAGGTGTCGCAGTTTTATCCAGACAGGCACTTGTGTATGCTTCAACTTTCTCATAGCCATACCCGGTTCCCACTTTTGCAACACAATTGGTTGTCCTTGAAACAGTCATGGCCCCCCTTCTATGACCTCCTCCATATTGATTTCCGTTTTAAATCGGAAGAAAAAGAAGCCATTAGCAGTTGTTGTGACCTCTCGTAGCGCCGGCCAAATCGAATGGGCAAACTCCTTTAAATGGTGATAGTACGGCCGCTTACCCATAAAGTATCCCACTGCCATAGATTTCCATCGTTTGGCTCCGTCACGCACAGTATCAAGTGAAGGACGAACTACAACCTCCCCATTTTGCTTCGTTGGGGGCAATGAAAGATAGCGTTTTTCGGAACGAATTGTTGAATGCATCAGCAATTTTATCATTAACTATCCCATTAGAACCAGTGTGAAGCGGAATGTTCCCAATAAATAAGGGAACTGGTGTCAATTTTTTCCCCAGGTTGCCAGTTTTTTCCCCTATAAAATTGGTGATGTCAGCCCTAGGATGGATGACATCAGCCCTAGCATCATGGATGACCTCAGCCCTAGCATCATGGATGACATCAGCCCTAATAGGGCTTATGTCAGCCGCCCTCTCATCCACCTCACCTACCTTGTCACCCACTTCCGCCGCCACATCAGCTCCGGCCACGTCACCGGTCGCCGGGAAAGTCACCGGCCGTTCACCAACGCGCCGAAAAATCGCGCAAGGGGATCCAGGCGCTGCAGAAACATTCCGACCGCCGGCACTCATTGGTCGTCCAGAAACTCCTCCATTTCCGCCCATCTCCGACGAAGAATCGCAAATAGCCGCCGCCGTGGGGAGTTGAATCTTTGCAGACGTCTCACCTCCATTTCCGACCGTCGTTTGCCCAGCAATGCGAGGGAGAAGGCAGCGCCTGGCCTTGAGAAGTTTTTCGGTCATTGGTCGCTCTTGCCCGCGCGCCACCATTGGCGTTGCACACCGATTTCGGCGGTCTCCAAAGCGTGATTTCCATCGGATTTGAAGGTCGTGCAAGGCAGCCATGGAAGCCTCATCCCCCTGGTCAATAACCCGGTTGGCAAGTTTCAAGAATTCGTCCAGATTGAAAGAGGAGGAAGACGGTCCGCCATGGTCGACGCTGCCTCCAAACTCCAGATCTGCAGTCGCGGTTTCAGCTCCCATTTCCCCTCCTTTCGTCGTCGACAGCCCTTCTTCGCCCATGGAGACCCTTGGACTACCCTCAGCCGGCGGCAAGACGGCATTTTCAGCCGGCACCGAGAGACCCGACTCTTCTTCTTCTCCATCGCGTGCAGCTCGGTTTCGCGACTCTTGTCCATGGCCGTCCTTCCGCTGACCATTCACTGTTCTGTCACTCTCACCGTCGACTAGAGCCTCGCCGGCGGTGTCCCGTCGCCGGCCGGAAGTGAGGAAGCTGAAGCATTAGTATGTGAAAAATTAGAGAGAGAATTTTTAGAGAGAGAATTTTTTCTTGGGTCCATTTCTGATTCCTTTGCATGGGGTTGCACCACCTTCCCCCATCCTATATGATGCATTTTCCTTCCATCCTCGTAATCTTCCCACAAAAAAAAACCTCTTATGCACTTTTGAAGTTCCTCAATTACAGAGCTTGGTAGTCGTGCAGTTTGCATAGCGTACGTTGGGATTGCAGCTAGAACTGATTGAATGAGAGTAACTCTCGCTGCGAATGATAAACATTTTCGACTCCACCCAGCCAATCTGCTATAAACTTTATCTAGCACTCCAGAGTACGTTTCCCGAGACACTCTTTGATGCGCTATAAACTTTATCTAGCACTCCAGAGTACGTTTCCCGAGACACTCTTTGATGCAAAACTGGCATTCCCATATACTTCCCCAAATCATTAATAAGTGCCACTTCAGTTCTTCTACTCATTTTCCTCGCCACTCCCCTCTGAACATTCCTGGAGCAGAAGAGCTTCGATTTAGCCACATTAACTCTTTGACCCTAGATGGAGCAGAATCTATGCAAGATGTTTTTGATTACTCTGGCTTGCTCTAGGTTCGCTTCGACAACTCAATGAGTTTGATTTACCTCTACCTCTACTTGATTTGATAGGGGCGGAGACTACTCTAACTAATAGAACAAGTAAAGGGCAGCCCTTACTCTATTCAATCCGGAATGTGGACTCGGGAAGCATAGAACTATCTTGGGCTAGCATAATGTTGGGGGAAGCATATTGTTAATGTTGCTTATCGAGCATTACTTGGTGCATGCATATACCATATATGGCGAGAGAGGAACTTGAGACGATTTGAGCACACCCATCGGCAGGAAAGTGTATTAGCTTCTTGCATTATAGAAGACGTTAGACAGAGGATAATTAGCATTAATCTTTCCAGTTCTATTAGTACATGTGCACTCTATATACTTTAGCGTATTCCTTGGCTGGTTAGGGGAGTCACAGCTTGATTGTTGTATTTTTACCTCTTTTTTAAATGAAACTTACATTTACAAAAAAAAAAAAATTTGCTAAGCCTAATAATAACTACAAGTTTGTATAGAAGGGAAACAAACTTGCTCTAATAAAACCGCGCAAAACAGTTAAATTTTGAACGTTCTCAGAATTCGACGAAACTTGACCAAAACGTTGGTCTTGACCCAAGAATTAAGTTGGTAAATTTGCTAAGCTTAATAATAACTACAAGTTTGTATAAAAGGGAAACAAACTTCCTTTAATAAAACCGTGCAGAACAACTAAATTCTGAACGTTCTTAGAATACGACGAAACTTGACCCAAACGTTGGTCTAGACCCAAGAATTTGTGTGGTAAATTTGCTAAGCGTAATAATAACTACAAGTTTGTATAAAAGGAAAACAAACTTCGTCTAATAAAACCGCGAAAAACAGCTAAATTTTGAACGTTCTAAGAATTCGACGAAACTTGACCAAAACGTTGGTCTAGACCCAAGAATTTATGTGGTAAATTTGCTAAGCTTAATAATAACTACAAGTTTGTATAAAAGGGAAACGAACTTGCTTTAATAAAATCGTGCAAAACAGCTAAATGTGGAACGTTTTTAGAATTCGACGAAACTTGACTAAAACGTTGGTTTGCACCCAAAAATTTGTGTGGTATATTTGCTAAGCTTAATAATAACTACAAGTTTGTATAAAAGGGAAACATAATTGTTTTAATAAAACCGTGCAAAATAGCTAAATTTTGAACGTTTACAGAATTCGACGAAACTTGACCCAAACGTTGGTCTAGATCCAAGAATTTGTGTGGTAAATTTGCTAAGTGTAATAATAATAACAAGTTTGTATAAAAGGGAAACAATCTTGGTCTAATAAAACCGCGAAAAACAGCTAATTTTGAACATTCTGAGAATTCGACGAAACTTGACCAAAATGTTGGTGATTCAAGAATTTGTGTGGTGTGCATACGGAATCCTTGACCCCGAGCCGAAAGTAGGATGGTCTTCACTACTTTTGGGCTCCTTGAAGATTCCTCGCCATTCGTTCATCTTATGGCTAGCAATCCTTGGCAAACTTCCTACCACAGACAAATCATGGCTATCCCACCTGGGGGTGTGCATACTGTGCGATGAGGGAGCTACGGAAACTCATCCACATTTATTCTTCCAATGCAGATTTAGTCGTCAGTGCCTTTATGAGATTCGCAGAAGGATTCGCTTTCACTGGCCCAATAGAGATTGGGCAACAGATATTGAATGGGCGACACGGAAAGGGAGAGGTAAGCACATTATTAATAGAGCTTACCGTACACTACTGGCGGCGTGCGTCTACCACATATGGAAGGAGAGGAACTTGAGGAGATTTGATCATACTGAGCAGACACCGGCCACATTGAGCATCCTAATCATCAATGACGTCAGACAGAGGATTCTTAGCGTTGACTTAGCATCGTCAGTCAGTACACGAGCATTGTATAGATTATGGCGTATCCCTTGGGTAGAGGGAGAAACCAGTTGATAATCCCATGTTGTACCATGTTGTACTGTACCATTACTCTTTATTAATGAAATTTACATTTACCGAAAAAAAAAAAAGTTTGTTTCCCTTTTATACTAACTTGTAGTTATTATTACGCTTAGCAAATTTAATACACAAATTATTGGGTGTAGACCAACGTTTGGGTCAAGTTTCATTGGATATACATAGCATTACATTACCTAGTTCAGTCAGTACACAATCTTTATTTAGACTTTGGCGTATCCCTTGGCCTGTCGAGGGAGACACCAACTGATGACTTCCATGTTGTACTGTACTACAATGTTATTAATGAAACTTACATTTACCCAAAAAAAATTTCAATTCTGCTTCAGTCTCTTATTCATTCGTATCAGAAGCTTGGGCATCATACTCTCATACTATCGGTCTCATCCAACACAACACTATTAAGGCAGATATCACTCGATGCCATAAGAAACCTCTATGCGGTTGGGGAGTTGCTCCTGCCAAACAAGAAGGAAAAACCGAAACCAACTGCACTATACTTTATCGGATAGGTCTTCCTCTCTAACTCTACCGGATGCTTGTACCGATCATGCGAAAGTACCAAGCTAATCTCTATTGATAGGTCGCTAAGGGAATGCAATTGGCTAAAGCTAAAGGCTATCGGTGGAAAAAGAAAGGCTCGATGTAATTGAGCTCCAACTACGCGATAGGCTAATGGAAAGCTTGCACCTTCTCTGACTTGATCCACTTCGAAAGAGACATAAATGTCAAGAATAAACTGCTCTTACATCCTCATCAAGTGAGAGACCGACACGAGTGGAATAACTACTCCAGGAAGAAAGCGAAAGAGGGAAAAAGTGCGCTTCTCTTGGATTTCTTAGGGATTTAGAATCAAAAAGGTCCTTCCTTTTTCCAGTCACATTCATTTATACGTAGTTAAATTGAGCTCCAACTACGCGATAGGCTAATGGAAAGCTTGCACCTTCTCTGACTTGATCCACTTCGAAAGAGACAGAAAAGTCAAGAATAAACTGCTCTTACATCCTCATCAAGTGAGAGACCGACACGAGTGGAATAACTACTCCAGGAAGAAAGCGAAAGAGGGAAAAAGTGCGCTTCTCTTGGATTTCTTAGGGATTTAGAATAAAAAAGGTGCTTCCTTTTTCCAGTCACATTCATTTATACATAGTTAAAAGCCCCCCTTTTTCAAAATTGTTCTAATTCTAATCTTTTGTACTTCGTTCGAAGGCCATCATATTTCTATTTTATTATTAGGTTGTTGGGGGTATTAGATAACATAACCAATGAAGAGATTTAATAAGTGAAGTTACCCGGCAAAGTCCTTGCTACGAATTCCGGGTGTGAAGGAATAGATGGAATAAGATAACTATAAACAGGATCGAAGAGCTTAGTGTGAAAGGCTAAGGAAAGACTTTCATTCAGCCCCAATGCGCGGAATCGCAATAAGTCCTTTTGAAGGACCCACGGGGCGGTAACTAGTCTTTACTATTGGGATAACTTTCATATTCATCTTCGCACTCTATGAATTCCTTTTTCAACTGTGAAGAGGAATAACTTTCTATATCCCAAAGGCCATTGAAACTCTCTCAAATCAAATAGGATGGTGTTTAAAGGCTTGTGTGAAGGATAGGTCTTGGCTATGGCATCTGAGACTTGGCAGCCATCCAGACTTAGCTTACGAAAGTCATATCTGTAGCTACAATGGTTGTGGTTGATAACATCGGTCACATAGGCCGCTCCTGTCTCCTGTTTAGAAAGATAGCGGATGATGGATCCATTTCTAAAAGATCAAATTTCATTAATAACCTTCCTTGTCTTCTCTCCCTGCTCTCAGTCAGTCCATTCATATCTATATAGTCATATCTAGTGCTGTTAGGAAGGGAAACTCCCCTTCTTATGAATGTTGAAAGGAATGCCATATCCTATGGTAAGTACTGAACCGAACTACCGGCTAGAACGAAGGGACCGTACCCCGCCTTAGGTCCTTATCTTTCTCGATGCGAATCATAGCTATCAGTTCAATCATTAGCTAAAGGGGGAAGTCCAAAGCTTAATTTAATAAGGCAGAAGGCGAGTCAAGAGCAAGGCTTGAAAGAAAAGAGAGAAGACGCTTGGGAACAACATATAGAGCAAGGTATGCTCTAAAAAAGCATGTTGGTAATGAAGTTCTTAAGCCGGGCAATAAAATAGGGAGCACCCCTCTTTGAGTCCGGAATAACCAGGTAAAGCTTCTAGGCACGAGTCTTCTGATGCGAGAGCTGAAACGGGCAAATCTTCCAATTTCGATCCGAATAGCTCGTCCTGATGCAAGGAGGGAGCCGGCTTCTGTCAGTATTAGGATTTTCTTCACTGTTTCGTTTGGCTAAGATCCCGCATTTCAATCTGAGAGAAACTGTTATATATGTTAAGACTCCAAATTCATGATAGTAACTTAGATTTACTATCCCTATAGAATCTGAAATAGATAGATTATGATTACCAACTGGAACATCACGAACTTGAATACCAAAAATCTTAGTAAATCCTAAAATGGCTTGGGGGATCCCACTTATAAAAAGACTGATATTGGGCGAGGGACTCATACAACTACACTTATGTGGATACGAAGGCTGGTGAGACTGCTACAAGAGGGAATGCTCCTACCATGGCAAGATACAACCCTATAACTAACCTGGTTTTCAGCAGATCAAAAATCTCCTGCCCCTCTTTCAACAAACTTGCTTGCTATCCCAGCGACCTTAGTTTTCGTGTCTAGCTTGCTTGCTCACTTCCATAACTGATCTAACTAGAAAGAAAATATCTAACTGGTCCTAGAAAAAGTATGAACCTACTGGCTGAAAGGGCACTCTCCATGGCTAGAATAGGGAAGGACAAGATTAGGATGAATGGACTTAAAGTATATGGATGGCAACTAGCCCTCTTACTATATATGAGTAAGCAAAGACTGGCCCTCGATCGACCTATGATATCATAGAAGAATATAGTGTAATATATGGGGCCCGTCATATTAATCCCTTAAGTTAGGCCCTTTCCCTGTTAGCACCGAATCGAAAGCATTCAACCTGACTTCGGGTAGGAAGACTTGGAAGGTTTATAACGACAAGGGTAAAAAACTACCTAGGTAGCCCTAGCCTAATCAAAGGCTTAGAACGATCGAAGATCAAGAACCGGAGCAATGAACATGAAGGACAATACGATGACTTCAGGACTGAGTCAAAGAGTATGGGAATCAAAAGCTAGACGCTACCTCTCTGCTTCCTTAACTTCTAAACTAAAAAGGATAAAGGAAAAGCAGAAGGTGAAAGACCTGCAAGACTGGCTTAGAGACGGGCAGTCAGGGACAATCCTATATTTTCTCCCTTGAGCTTCTTCATCGGACCGCCAACATCTCCTCTCCTTGAAGTCGAGCTAGCTTTTCACTTCCTATTGTTTTGAGCCCACGGAACTACTTTGGGAAAAGAAGAACGGGTGTGGTCACAGCTTTTTCAATCCTACGTCAATTTGTGATTCAATCGATACTAATTCAGCTATTAAGGTTGGCTTGGAGCCGGGTTTATGGCCTTTTTTGCCTGGTCTTTCATCTGCCTTGAGGCCGGGTGTGGGATGATGAGGCGGATGAAGGACGGCGGTCGTTGGGACTACATGGTGGCATTGTAACCGGGTCTTTCCCCATCTGCTCACCAAACTGGAACCGCGAACAGAAAGATGTAAAAAAAAGAAAGAGTCTATACGTGGTAGTCCCGCACTTTGAGGGAAGTAATGAGTATAACAGCCGTTAGCGCTTTACTAATAGAAGACTTTCGCTCCCCACCTCTCTATCGCTCTTCGCCTAAAGCCGATCATCGTTTCGGGATCTTCACGAACGTCCTTCGCATCTCAAATCCAAGCGGTCGGGAGCTCTGGTATTCGTGTCCAAGAGAACTGAAAGAATTGGGTCAAGAGAGGGATCGGATACTAAGGGGCCTTTAACGACGGAATGGTAGTTTTCTGTTCTGTCATCGCTTTGATTGGAAACCAACAATTCCCATCTCGTTCGTTGTCCTATCGCGCTCTACTCTTGCTTCGCTCTCCAGCGCCTTTGGCATCAAGAAAGTCTGATTTATAAGCTAAACCTAAGGAATTAGACGGAGATTCTTCACTCAGAATTCAGGGGATTCGTCAGCGAAATCTCTTCAATCACTAAAATTAATGAAAGTTGAAGGACCTAAAAACCAAAAGGGCTTTTAGACCGGAAGAACTTTCTCACTGGTAGGACCTCCAAGAGGAAAGGAAGAGGCAGAACCTACTACATCTGCACCTAAGGGGGTGAATCGAAGAACGAACTAATGCACTTGCGGTTAAGACAGGTCCTGCAGCTCCTATCTAATGGAATTGACCGACCTGCCATCTCTTTATAGAACAAGTGAAGGTAATCAACGGGCTCTGCCTACCCTATCCCCTCAGAAATAGCCTCCGTTCCCTTGCTGGACTGTTCACTGGCTCTAGTCAATAACGGAGTTTGAAAAGTTGGTCCGAGAAGGTGAGAGACCGAAGTAAACGTGGCCGACTGTATTTATGAAGACGAAGCTCAAGATCCGGCCGACGCTCTGACTATGGACAAACTCCTGCCCCAGCTTCCTCTTCGGTTGCATTGGTTCGACACCGGCGGGTTCCATGCCACCCACATTAATCTTGGCTGATCCCTCTGGAAAGAGGAACAGGTTGGTTGTTTATATAGTTGGGCAGTTCGAAATGAAAGAAGCGAACCAAGCGTTGAAGGAAGCCAGTTCTCTTTAAGCACTCAAGCCGCACAACCGGAAAGCAGGCCAGTCGAGTTCTAATACTGGCAGCGGAACTTCTCTCATAGAGGAATGAATTAGTTGCAGAAAGAGATGGCTTTCACTTATACTTTAGATACTGAAGAAGCTAGAACTTCTCTATACTTCAATCCCTCCAACTGCGGGAAATGCGAAAGCTGCAAATGAAGCCCTAGCTTTCAAAGAATATTCATCCTTGCTCTCAGTTTGTAATACCTGCTTTTTATCGACAGTAGTCGATCTGTGCTTTCTAGTTCAAGTAGCAATTCCTATCCGTAGGGACGGGAATAACATATGAATGAGAGTCTTAGTAGACCGAAAGAGGCAATCTTTGAATGCATTAGAGTGAATGCTTGGAACCAGTATAGGCCTCGGTCGCAAGCCGGTACGTATGCTTTCTAATAAGATCCTTTCTGGCCGGCCAAGCCAGGTCTCTTTCACTCGGATCTTGTCAGCATATATCTGAATCTATCTGACATTTGTGGCATTTTCGAGCATAGTTGATGCAATCAGACTCCATTGTCAACCAGTAGTAACCTGCCCTCAGAGTTTGTCTGGCCATCGTGTGCTCGTTGGCGTGGATACCACAAATCCCTTTGTGCACTTCTTCTAGAATCTTTCTTGCTTCAGCGGCGAACTAGTAGTTCGCCTTAGGAGCACCATGTTATTCTTCCTTTTTGAAAGTCTTTCTCTATTAAGGCCACGGCCAGTCTGATGATCGTGCCCCTTTTCTTTGAGTTTTCCTCATGTCATTGTCCAAGAGCTGGCTGGTCAATCTTAGAGATCTTCGGAGCCCATCAATTGAAAATCTCGAGTTGGGTCAATCGCATTGGAATCAAAACGGAATGACTTCTAGAGTCTTTGGGCAACTACTTATCTACCAATCATCGCACGCACTCAAGGTCTAAGCTTTCCTTCCGTTCCGCGAGAGTAGGCACCAAAAGTTGTCCTATCAGTTATTGGAGTGGAAGGCGTTCCCATCCTCATTCCGAAACAAAGAGAGTAAGTAACTTCGTACCTATCTTCTTGGTCCAATCCCTACTTTAAGAGGAAAGCACAAATCCCCCTTTCGTTTTGCCGATCTCTCTTGTTTTGAAAAGCCTGCAGCCTTTGATATATCATTTCTCTAGTGATCGAGAAATGCGACTCGATCAGGGTCGAGCCAATTATTGTAATGCTTCACTCACAGCTACAAGAAGGTTCGAATCCCTTCTGCCTTAATTCGTACGCATCTTTTTCTTTGCCTTTTGTGCAGTAGTGTCTTTAGACACTTGAGTTGCTGCACCCCCGCGGGTTGGTATGATATATACTCGATTAATATAACACTTCATAGGGTGTTTTCCATTTTAAAATAGGTGTAGGAAGCCTGTTAATAATATAAGGGGAAAGACAACATTGGCTTCGAGCTGCCTGAATATGGAATTCCCTTTTTTCGGCTTCTTTATAAAAAAAAGAAAGCCCTCTTTTTGTTAGCTGTTAGCGCGCAGTAGCCCATCTCATGATACGAAGAGAACCATTTGATATGAGTAAGAATTAGTTTCCTTTCACTGCATTAAGAGCCCCTTGGGATCCTTCCTCATCAAGAGAAGAGATCCACTCATGCATAGCTTCGACTAAGAATAATAATAAGAAAAGGGAGTCTTCTTCTTCGAGGTCGCCCTAGGTGGAGATCCACCATCGGTGAGACCCCTCTTACTTAAGTACTGGTTCCCTTCACTAAAAGAAAGAACTCGTTGAGACTTGGTCCATTGTTAGGAGAACCCTCTCTCACCTCAAGGTATGGTTTGGGCCCTGTGGTGGTGCAGAACTAACTCGATAAGATCAATAAGATTCAAGATCCATTGAATCCTCCCGTAGAGTAGGCTACCGACCTTTATTAGCCCGATTGATCAAGTTGAGATAATCAAGGAAACTATGTATGGCTTGGGGGTTAGACACGAGGGACTGAAGAAGACTACACCTAAGCTGAAACTGGCACCTGAGAAATTCCAACTCCTGCTGACATATTATTTACCTGACGAGTAATAGGGAGCGACTGAGACTCTTGAAAGATCAAGTGCGCTTTCATCCCCAGAAGGGGCACCCACTTAATATAATATTTTTTTCTTTTCCGACGATTCCAAAATCTTTGCTTAGCTAAAAGATGTTAAACATTATTGCATCCAAGGTCATTCGCTGCTTGGGCCAGTCTTTCCAACTCTAGAATTAATACCACATATCGGAGGGGCCCCATCTTGACCTGCGGCTAGCATCTCAAGGTCCATGCACATCCGAGGAGAAGCCTGATCCAGATCCTTTGGGAATTAGTTTGTCGGCAACCCCACTTGCCCAAAAGCGGATTCTTAATATTTTGAACTTCGCCATAGCATCTTGGAAAGAACAATTGCACTGTCGAAGTGGGCTCTAACATTCGAAGCCAGAGTCGTTGCTGAGCTAGAAGCCACATCCATATTCACGTCCGAGCCCTATAAAAGAAAGTAGTAAGGGCCCCGATTCTAGATCCGAAGCAGCCCGAAGAAGGATCAGCTTATGACTTTGAAGCAGTCTCATATGCCTTTTCTTTCCATTATGTACTTCGGCCAGTAGTGGAACTTAATCAATTGACATCGGGGATGGAACAGAACTCGACTCTTAGAAGATTCTCCTTTCCCTTATATTATAGTTCAAACTCGCTTAAGAGCTCTTAATCAAATACGCTAAGTAGGTTGATGGACAGAGACAGAGGTCGACTTTAATCATATGCCTGCTCCTTGCTCCACTCTTTCTGGATTTCGATCTGGAAGAGGACGACCACATACTCTGAAGAAAGGGATGGCCAGGTTAAGAAAGAGAGTCAGACCTACGTTTCGGATACGCCTAACCCAACCACATGAATAAACTATATCGGCAACCCCACTTGCCCAAAAGCGGATTCTTAATATTTTGAACTTCGCCATAGCATCTTGGAAAGAACAATTGCACTATCGAAGTGGGCTCTAACATTCGAAGCCAGAGTCGTTGCTGAGCTAGAAGCCACATCCATATTCACGTCCAAGCCCTATAAAAGAAAGTAGTAAGGGCCCCGATTCTAGATCCGAAGCAGCCCGAAGAAGGATCAGCTTATGACTTTGAAGCAGTCTCATATGCCTTTTCTTTCCATTATGTACTTCGGCCAGTAGTGGAACTTAATCAATTGACATCGGGGATGGAACAGAACCCGACTCTTAGAAGATTCTCCTTTCCCTTATATTATAGTTCAAACTCGCTTAAGAGCTCTTAATCAAATATGCTAAGTAGGTTGATGGACAGAGACAGAGGTCGACTTTAATCATATGCCTGCTCGTTGCTCCACTCTTTCTGGATTTCGATCTGGAAGAGGACGACCACATACTCTGAAGAAAGGGATGGCCAGGTTAAGAAAGAGAGTCAGACCTACATTTCGGATACGCCTAACCTAACCACATGAATAAACTATGGCACAGGTACTCTAATCAGAGTTCTCGCTCTCCCGCTTTTGCGAGGTTTATAGAAAAAAAAGAATCCAACTATATTATTTCCAAATCAATGCATACGATTTGAATAGCCCATTCCAAAGAAAAGAGTAGATAGGTGCTGATAAGGCAGATAGGGAAAGGGCTTATATAAGAAGCCTGTTGTTTGGCCTAAAAATCATCTACAAGTTTTCCTTTTCCATAAAACACCTAGGAGGTTGGCAAGAGTCTTCCAATAGCGAACGAACATCGTGGGTTCCTTTAATGGCACTCTCCTACTGGGAATTCAAGGGAGCTCAACGGAATGGAATGAAAAGAATGGAAAGTGATTTCAGCCATAGAGATCCACTAACCGCGACCGCCTCAAAGTTTCAATGGATAGTTTAAAGGATCCGGCGAAAGCTTCAAAAGACTGCGCTGTTGGCATTTTGCAATCTTTCTGGGTGAGAGAAGGCGGACGAAGGACGGGAGTATGTGGCTAATGAAGCCCGGGTTAATATACCAGCAAGGGTTAGGAGAACAGGTCGGCTCTTCGACCGGCTTGCAATTACTACTAAATTCGCCTTTACAAGATTGAGTCACTACTGATAACACCTTCATCTTTCTCCCGCTGCAATTCCCGGTAGTGAACCCGTATGTCATTGACCCATATATCTTAGTGAGTGCCCGAACCTCCTCTGTTACCGTAGCGTAGGTAAGGCAATTGAATGGGAAAGGGCTTATATAAGAAGCCTGTTGTTTGGCCTAAAAATCATCTACAAGTTTTCCTTTTCCATAAAATAGCTAGGGGGTTGGCAAGAGTCTTCCAATAGTGAACGAACATCGTGGGTTCCTTTAATGGAACTCTCCTACTGGGAATTCAAGGGAGCTCAACGGAATGGAATGAAAAGAATGGAAAGTGATTTCAGCCATAGAGATCCACTAATCGCGACCGCCTCAAAGTTTCAATGGATAGTTTAAAGGATCCGGCGAAAGCTTCAAAAGACTGCGCTGTTGGCATTTTGCAATCTTTCTGGGTGAGAGAAGGCGGACGAAGGACGGGAGTATGTGGCTAATGAAGCCCGGGTTAATATACCAGCAAGGGTTAGGAGAACAGGTCGGCTCTTCGACCGGCTTGCAATTACTACTAAATTCGCCTTTACAAGATTGAGTCAATAAAGCAAAAAGTAGCCCCTCTTAGAAAGAAAAAGCAGCACCCCAGAAAGAACAATTGGAAGCTTTCTATGTCTCTCCGGAGTCTGCTTAAGCATATAGCTAACGTTCCTTTTCTTCACTACTGATAACACCTTCATCTTTCTCCCGCTGCAATTCCCGGTAGTGAACCCGTATGTCATTGACCCATATATCTTAGTGAGTGCCCGAACCTCCTTTGTTACTGTAGCGTAGGTAAGGCAATTGAATCAGAGTGCGAACGCTGTGGGCACGTTGGTGCTTCTCGCTGCATTGAAAACAGGAAAGTGTTCAATTTTCTGACTCTATATAAGATAAGTCAATTTGTGATTCAATCGATTCGATTCTCGTTCTCACCCTCAAGTCAGGAGATACCTTGAGAACAGTGAACAGTGAAAGCAGAATCCTATGCTGAAGAAGGCTTTGTCTTGGTCCCATGGTAGGCTAAACCGGAAAGAGGTGGACTGATAAATCTATTCACTTCTTCTTCTCGAATAAAGGGATTTGGAATAAGGGAGGCGCTGCATTATTCGTATTGTAGAGATCTTCGATTCGTTTTACTTTTCTGCGGCATGATAGGATTTGGAATCTGGTGGGCTTTGTCACCTGACCCTCTTCTTTATAATCCTTTAGTTATTTGCTTTTCACCGAATCCAGATCTTCTTTGTCAGGTTTCTAGGGATACCTTTATTGATCAAATCTGTAGCACGCATCATACCTTTATTGATCAAATCTGTAGCACGCATCCTCAAGTCCTAAGTCCATGTAATTGTGGGGAACCTCTTCATAACGAACTAAGGGAACTTCTGAAGAAGCCGCCTTTTGATCCACTTGGATCTATAAGCCGAGTCAAAGGAGCAGCTGTATTCATTGGTGCTATTCTATTGAGTTTAGCTTTAGCCGAATCCGTCTCACAAAACGGAGTTTATTTAAACATATAGATCAAGAAAAGACGATCCCAGGAGAGAGGAGAGTGATTTGCCACTTTCTGGAATGGAAACGATCAAATTTCATTCGTCTACCATTTCATTTACCACCTTGATGTTGGAGATGATCTTTGAGTGAGGCTCGATGTAATTGAGGGGGGTGGATCTTCATTACTAAAGACGGTAGTCCATCTCTAGCGAATGTTCCTGTAACTACCAGACTCTTAGAGGACACCTGCAATTCAATCAACCAACCGACTAATATTTTTTTTTGGGTAAATATAAGTTTCATTAAAAATAGGTAAAAAGTACAAAGTACAACAATCAAATGGTGGTACCCCCAACAGACCAAGGGATACGCCAAAGTCTATAGAGTGCACATGTACTAATAGAGCTGGAAAGATTAATACTAATTATCCTCTGTCTAACGTCTTCTATGATGCAAGTAGCTAATACAGCTTCCGGCCGATGGGTGTGCTCAAATCGTCTCAAATTCCTCTCTCGCCATATATGGTATATGCATGCACCAAGTAATGCTCGATAAGCAACATTAACAATATGCTTCCCCCTCCACTTCCTCGATGCCCATTCCACGTCTCTTGTCCACTCACGATTGTGCCAAGTAAATCGGATATGATGTCCTATAGCTGCAAGGCATCCTCTGTTATATCGACATCGGAAGAACATGTGAGTGTGAGTCTCCGCTGCACCCTCGTTACAGAGAATACATCCCCCTAGATGCGTCATCCATGGTTTATCAGTTGTCGGTAGCTTCTCCTGAACTGCTAACCAAAGAATGAAGTTATGACGGGGAATCTTCAAAGAACCCGAAAGTAGTGAAGACCATCCTACTTTCGGTCCAGGTGAACAGAAAAGTCTATATGGGGATTGTGTAGTGGGCCGTCCCTCTGAAAACCGCCAGTTGATCCTGTCATCCCCACCATGAATTTGGGGTAACATGTAAATAATCTCCATACATTCCAAATCGGTAATGAAGGGCCATTGCCATTGCCCCTCATTAATGACTACTTGTAGTTTGTCGGATTCATCAAGTCCTAAGCGGCTCGGTCCCCTTGGGAATCTAGCAATAAGTGGGCCCAAGTGGTGCCACGGGTCCTTCCACAAGTAGAATGACCTCCCCTCTCCAATAAGAAACTCTGTCATAGGTAGTATAGAGCTGCGAAGTCGGAGCAATTTCCGCCATCCCCATGATCCTCCCTTCTCATTAATTGTCCAAATTTAAGTGTTGTGCAATCGTGTCTGCTTCAACCATTCAACCTATATAGATGTTCGGTCACATCTAATAACATCACATAACTTCTTTGCTATTAATGAGCGGTTAAGGATACCGATATCCTTAATTCCTTGGCCTCCTTCTTAAATTGGTTTACACACATCCTTCCACGCTACCTTGGCGTATCCCGACGTAGAAGTGCCTTTTCAAAGAAAAGTTCTGAGCCGTTTCTCAATTTGTTTAATGATAGCCTTCGGTAAGATGAATGCAGACGCCCAATAAATGCTCATTGCTGAAAGTACAGATTTAATGATTTGTATACGTCCAGCATATGATAATGAAATTCCTCCCCAGCCATTAATGCGAGCATCAATTTTCAATAGAAGTGGTTGACAATCGGATATAGACAATCTAGAAGACAGTAGAGGGAGACCCAAGTACCTCATTGGTAGTTGGCCCTCTTGGAAGCCCATAATTGTTAAAATCTGATCCTTCCAACCCTGTGCCGATCGAGAGATAATGACATGATTTTTTTGTACATTCAGCCGAAGTCCCGACCATTCTGCAAATCGGTCCAACCCCCTCTTGAGGATCCTGAGTGAATTCAAGTCAGCTCTACAGAAAAGCAGGAGATCGTCTGCGAATCCCAACTGGAAGACTTTTGCCGGCTCACATTTCCAGTGATAAGAGAATTGCAAATCCTGCTCAATAAGTTGCAATAATCCCAAATGCAAGACTTCCATAACGAGAACAAAAAGAAAGGGCGATAGAGGGTCTCCCTGTCTTAATCCACGTGCTCCTGCAAAGAAACCGTGAGGGTTTCCATTAAGACCAATCGAAAATGCCGCCGTCGTTACACACTCCTCAATCCACCTGGTGAACGTTTGGGGGAATCCAAAAAATTGCAAGACCGCAAGTAGGAAATCCCACTCTACAGTATCATATGCCTTCCTGATATCGACTTTTAGGGTACAACGAGGTGGAAGCCTCACCTAGTTGTATCCCGTGAGCAGTTCCTGTGCCAACAAAATGTTGTCCCCAATGCTACGCTCTGGGATAAACGCTCCCTGATAGGGACTAATTATCTTGTCCAGAATCACACTCAACTGCTGGACAAGTAATTTCGCAATGATTTTGTATAACACATTACAACATGAAATTGGCCTAAAATCACCAACAGTCATACGAGTGTGTACCTTTGGGATTAGTGCCAAAAGTGTGGAGTTGACTTTACCGGTACTAAAGAATTCCAGTACCGCCTTTGTAACTTCCTGTCCCACCACTGGCCAGGCTGCTTTAAAGAATCCTGATGAGTATCCATCAGGTCCCGGGGCCTTGTCATCTGCAATGTCAAATACTGCTTGCTTCACATCATCCGATGTAAATGCCAATATAAGGTGGCCAGCCTCTTCATTAGAAAGAATATGTCTTGCCCACGGTCTGAGAAAGCCAATATCTAGCGTTATCTAATGTCTGTTACCGCCAAAGAGATTTTGATAGTAACAGACAAATTCATTGATAATCTCTTCTGGTTCAGTGTGGATGGTCCCGTTGTCATCATTAATCTGCAGTATCCTCCTTGCCACCCTTCTCTTGGCAATTTTACGAAAGAAAATTCGGGAGCATTGGTCACCCTCCTTCATCCACTGCATCTTAGCTTGCTGTTGCAGCATGATTTTTTCCAGTTTTGCCGCTTTTGCATAAACCAGGTGGCAACAATGTTCTAATAGTAGAAAGGCCTCATTCTGTCTATCTGAACTCACCAGCTGTTGTGCCTCATCTAGAAAGCCTTAAGCTAATTGAACGTTTAGCGTCAAATCCCCCTTCTTCCTCCTTTGCTCTCTGAAGACCGGCTTCAATGCTTTAAGTTTACGTGTTACCGCAAACATAGGCACCCCAACGATTGTATTCTGCCGGATATTCTGCACACTGGGGATAAATTCAGGTGAGTGTGTTAGGTAGTTGTCAAATCGAAACATACCTCCTGTTTGATTTTGCCTGTCCCCATGCAGTAGAAGCAGCGAGTGGTCAGAAGTCCGCGGTAAAAGGCAATGATAACATGAGGAAGGGAACCTCGCAAGCCATCTATCATTAATAAGAATTCGATCCAATCTCTTCCATAGACTCCGCGAGTTCGTGCTGCAGTTGTGCCAAGTATACCATTCCCCCTGCATAGGCAAAGGTATTAACCCGGCCTCCTGAATACCAACATTGAATTCTTCCATGGCCATCCTTATATCTCCAGAAGCTCCACACACCTCATTCATTTCTCGGACCGCGTTGAAGGCCCCCCAACCAGCCAGGGCTCATCCGAGTGCTCTCGAGCTAAAATTTCCAAGGTATTCCATAAACTTCTGCGATCAATCATCTCAGAGGCACCATAAACAATAGTGATTATGAGGGATTCACTATCTGCCCTATGAGTGACACGACAGTGCATAAATTGGTTCCCCAAATCAAGAATATGAATGTCCACAACATTATCATCCCACGCTACCCAATACGGTTACCCACAGTTGCATAATCAACAAACCATTTCCAATGAGGAAGCAAAAAAGACTGAATATGCATGACGTTGTTAATACGCACACGAGTTTCTAAGATGCCCATAAAATCTAACCTGTATTCCCAGATAAGGTCCTTTAATGCGAGCTGATGGTCTCTCTTATTCAGCCCCCGGACATTCCACACCGCGAGGTTCAACACGGATCACTACTTGAGGGGCTGCATGTGTTAGGACCCCTAGTATCCTCATCTGCATCATCCAGTGAATTCAGAGCATCAAAAGGATTAAAAGTAACCACTTCCTTACCCTCCTTCTCTTTCTGCGATGAGGTGTAGCGTTTATTCTGTTTTGTACCTTCATCTCCTTTCACTTTATCCTCCACCACAACCACGGTCTTATGTTTCTTTACTCTCTCCTCGGTAACTGGTGGGGGACGTTGGCTTTGGTACATACACTTTCACCGGAGGCTTTGTCTGTTTCTGAGGATTGGTCAACGAACACTCCTTCACCGAGTGACCCAACATCATGCATCCTGTGCATTTAGGGGGAAGCCATTCATACTCGATATCAACCTTGCATGGGGTTTCCCCACCATCTTCATCTGGCTAATATTACTTTTATTGTTTTAGGAGCAGCTGGCTAAAGACTAAAGAGAGGACCATACGAATATGATGGCTTTGACTTTCATCAGCCTGAATATCCATATGAAGTGAGTCACATCAAAATGACGTAAGTGAAGAAAAATGAGTCGATCATAGGAATTCCCGCACCCATGTGCATGAGTAGTGAACTGAACCATCCGATCTACGACTTAACTGAGAGTGGGAAGAGGGCTGGGAGTATAGGCTTCTCGTCTTGTTTCGTACTTTCGCTGAGATAAGACTAGACCACTATGAGTTGCATAATCTCCCTCGGTTTAAGGGAGACTATCGAAGCTATGGACTTGGACTGCAAGACTAGAGCCATACTTTCTTTTGATTTTTAGGGACCTTCTAAGCCTGAATTGAGGATACCCCCAGATGAATGACAAAATGGTCACTCTTTTCACGAACTTGACTAGCATAACTTTAGCACCTGAAACTTAGTTATAGTAGCATCCATAAACTGGCAGATATGGATATGTAGCCTACAGATTTCATTCATATACTAGTACTGGTAGCACCACAAAGAATGCTTCAGAACCTACAGATACCACTATTCATAAAGAACATAGGCACCTAACGAGCTGCCCGATAACTCATAAGTAGTGAAAGGAAGAATTGGGGATGAATGAGATTGTTAGCTGTTAGGTATCTCCGCCTTTTCGTCTGAGATTCCTGATTTCGCTCGTTTGGCATTACCTGAGACAGAACGAATTGATGGGAAACCCCCTTCTCCAACATTCACCAATGTTCGCCTATCGAAGGAGTTTTGAAATTGGATTCGGTTGATCCTAGCTTGATTGCTACCCTTGGCCTTTGCCTCCGACTGGCTTCTTTGCCCCTTGATTGGATTCTTTGGAACTGCTGAAATCATCAAGATATTCCGAAAAGGGGGTGGAATCCTCGAATCCCATACAAAGAGTCCAATGCAATGCTCTTACGGCATACATGGGTGTCCCTATTATGTTATGTTGCCATACCTGCTGTACACTGGGAATAAATTCTGGAGATAGGGCGAGGTAATTATCGAATCGAAACATACCTCCTAGTTGTTGTTGTATATCCCCACATAACACCATTGGAGAGTGATCTGAAGTGCGTGCTGTGAGAGAAGAATAATATGATGTCGGGAACTGAGCCATCCATCTATCATTGATTAGCATGCGATCCAGTCTTTTCCAGAGGTTTCGTGGCCCGGCACTGCAATTGTGCCATGTGTACCATTCGCCCTGCATGGGTAATGGTAATAATCCTGTATTCTGGATGCAAGTATTAAAATCTTCCATGGCCATTCGAATATCTCCTGATACACCAAAGATTTCACTAAGGTCTCGCACTATACTGAAATCCCCTCCAATAAGCCACAGAATATCAGTACTCTGCATAGCAATAGTCTCCATGGAGCCCCATAACGCCCTCCTCTCTACCAACTCATTTGCCCCATAAATAACAGTAATAGCAATGGATTCATGAAGTGCACGGATATTAACATGACAGTGAATAAACTGTGTGCCACATTCAACCACATCAACATCAATAAAATTTTCATCCCACGCTATCCAAATCCGATTACCAGACGATCCATAATCCACAAACCATTTCCATTGAGGTAGTAAAAAAGCCTGAATATGAGATGCGTTATTGATACGAACACGAGTTTCAAGGAGATCGAGGAATTGTAACCTGAAGTCAGCAACGATGTCTTTGACTGCTAACTGATGATCTCGTTTGTTCAGGCCACGAACATTCCATATTGCTGCATTCAACATGGATCACAAGGCATGGGGCTGCTATGCTTAGGACCTCGAGACGACTCATTTGTATCATCTAATAGGTGAAGTGCATCAAAAGTATTATATATAACAAGCGCCTTACCCCTCTCCTCAC
>NC_026147.1:23129435-23134209 GCF_000512975.1 Sesamum indicum
TTGTTCAGGCCACGAACATTCCATACTGCTGCATTCAACATGGATCACAAGGCATGGGGCTGCCTATGCTTAGACCTCGAGACGACTCATTTGTATCATCTAATAGGTGAAGTGCATCAAAAGTATTATATATAACAAGCGCCTTACCCCTTTCCTCACGACTAGGGCCGGTTGCATCTCTAGGGGATTCACGTCCCTCTCTCTGCTTTTCTACCACTCGAGCTGGTGGTGGTCTGCTCATGCTCCGATCAGGTATATGTGTTGGTCGGGATGGTATATAAGTAGTATCACCTTCCTCCCTAGGATGGTTCCTACTCCGTTTAGGCATTGTTGGTTCTTGCGGCGTCCCCACTTTTGGTACATATACAGCAATCGGTGGTTTAGCTGGTTTTGGTTTGTTGAGATTACACTCTTTGTCAGAGTGTCCCATTGTCATACATCTTTGGCACTTCTGGGGTAGCCATTCGTACTCAACATCGACTTTACAAGGTGATTCTCCTCCATCCTCATCTGGTGTCATAATTATAATGTGCTTCGGTAAGTTTGAGGTCACATCCAACATTACGCATACACGAGCGAAGTCCAGTCTCATGCATGCTCTCGTAATTGCATCCGGGTAAAGTGGTTTACCCACTCCACTGGCCACCGTACTAAGGCCTTCATCTGTCCATAACTCGACTGGAAGGTGACGTAATTTGATCCACACAGGAACTTGAGTATGCTGTAGTTTCCTTAATACCATCCCTGGTTCCCATTTTTGAAGAACAATAGGCTGCCCCTGAAATAACCACGGCCCTCATTCAATGATATCTTCCATAGCAGCGACTTATTTGAATTGTAAGAAAAAGAAACCATTATTTGTACCTGACATCTTCCATAGCAACGACTGATTTGAATTGTAAGAAAAAGAAACCATTATTTGTACCAGTGACCTCCTTCAAGTCCGGCCATACTGACATTGCAAATTCCTTCAAATGGTAAAAGTACGGTCTTTTTCCAAGGAAGTATCCGACTGCGGTGGCCCTCCATCGTTTAGACCCATTATGTATAATATCCAATGTTGGTGGCACTATACCTCCCCATTTTGCATTGTTGGAGCCACATCGGATAGGGTCTTGCGAGTTGAGTTATGGAATGCATGAGCTATTTTGTCATTGATAATCGTGTCCGAACATGCATGTAACGTAATATTTCCAACAAACAATCCAGTTGAAAAGCTAGAAAAGTTAGAAAACTATTTTTTTGTCTTCTTGTGCAGAGTGACATCATCTATGACATCAACAGCTGATGTTGTCATGCCTGCATCAGCAGTGATGCCATCTATAGTGATCTCAGCAGTGATGTCATCTATAGTGATGTCAGCAGAGGTCATCCTAGCATCATCAGTAATGTCACCTTCCACGTCATCCGCCACAGCAACTGCCAACTCACCATCCCCGTCACCAACAATAGCCACGTCAGCCAGCTGTGGAATGTGAGAAACTCGCCGGTCACCCATCGCCGGCAAAACAGTCGCGTTTCCGGCGGAAATCCCAATCGCCGACGACTGTTTTTCTGAATCAGAAATCCCTACATTTTCCGATTCCCTGCTGTTCATTCCCGACGGCAAAAGGCATCTCAATGCCGGTCGTAGGTTACCAACGCGTGGCAGCGCTCCTCTACTCTCAACGAACGAACGCAGCGACGGTATGCTTCGAAATCTCTCCTTCCATCTATCTTTCAGATCTCTAAGCGCTGTAATGGTTTTCTCGTCGCCTTTGTCAATGATCGCGTTTGCCAATCGCAAGAACTCTTCAAGATTGAAAGGCTCAAACCTTCGTCCGCCATTAATGGAAGATGAAGCTTCACCAAACCCTACTTTTGGCGGCGCTCGGAAAGAAGACGTATCATGGCCCAAGCTTTCACCTTTCTTGTTCAGATCTTCCTCCGACGTATCTTCTTCAGCCGGAATAGAGTCAGTTACCGGCGGTTTTTGACTGCACAACCTTTCATCTCCCAAAAACCCTAACGATGGCGCCTGTATTATTGCCCTCTTTTCAGCCCTCAAATCACGCTTAGTTGCTGGTAGACTTCCTTCCCCATCCTCTAAAATCATTGTGTCATCATCCCTAATCATCAGATCTGCCATTGTCGCTAGCGATTTTCTGGTTTCTGCGCAAAACAGCGCCGGTGGAACATCTCGTGTCTCTTCATCTTCCAAGGGCGCAGCAAACCCTAGTAATTGCGGCGCTGTAACAGCCGACTTTTCCATTTCCAAGACTCCTCTTTTCCCATACGCAATTAATGCGGATGTATCCCCAACCGTCTGTTCGACTTCTATCGCCTGAAATTCGCCGGTGTAAGGCGCGGTTTGAAGTTCCATATCATCGTCAACCTCCAAAATCTGCGAGTTTTCTCAATTTTTCCAACGGCAGCCATCCTCCTCTCGCCGGTCACTTTCCTCCTCGGTGTCCTCTTCGCCGGCCGGTGTTTCCTCACCATCTCCGGCCGAGTGCAAGATTTCTATGCCATGTGTGTGTTTTTTTCGTGGTGCATTAGTGTGTGTGAGATAAGAGAGAGAATTTTTAGAAGTCATTTTCTAGCAGAACTTTCAAATTTAGCTGTTTTGCGCGGTTTTAATAGAGCAAGTTTGTTTCCCTTTTATACAAACTTGTAGTTATTATTAGACTTAGCAAATTTACCACACAAATTTTTGGGTCTAGACCAACGTTTGGGTTAAGTTTCGTCGAATTCTGAGAACGTTCAAACTTTAGCTATTTTGCACTGTTTATTAGAACAATTTTGTTTCCCTTTTTTCCAAACATGTAGTTATTATTAAGCTTAGCAAATATACCACACAAATTCTTGGGTGTAAACCAACATTTTGGTCAAGTTTCGTCGAATTCTGAGAACGTTCAAAATTTAGATGTTTTGCGCGGTTTTATTAGAGCATGTTTGTTTTCCTTTTATACAAACATGTAGTAATTATTACGCTTAGCAAATTTACCACACAAATTCTTGGGTCTAAACCAACGTTTGTGTCAAGTTTCATTGAATTCTAAGAACGTTAAAAATTTAGGTGTTTTGCGCGGTTTTATTAGAGCAAGTTCGTTTCCCTTTTATACAAACTTGTAGTTATTATTAAGCTTAGCAAATTTACCACATTAATTCTTGTGTCTAGACCAACGTTTTGGTCAAGTTTCGTCGAATTCTGAGAACGTTCAAAATTTAGCTGTTTTGCGCAGTTTTATTAAAGCAAGTTCAATTCCTTTTTATACAAACTTGTAAATATTATTAAGCATAGAAAATTTACCACACAAATTTTTGGGTCTACACCAATGTTTGGGTCAAGTTTCGTCGAATTTTGAGAACGTTCAAAATTTAGGTGTTTTGCGCGATTTTATTAGAGCAAGTTTGTTTCCCTTTTATACAAACTTGTAGTTATTATTACGCTTAGCAAATTTAGTACACAAATTCTTGGGTCTAGACCAACGTTTGGGTCAAGTTTCGTTGAATTCTGAGAACGTTAGAAATTTAGGTGTTTTGCGCGGTTTTATTAGAGCAAATTTGTTTCCCTTTTATACAAATTTTTAGTTATTATTAAGCTTAGCAAATTTACCACAAAAAGTCTTGGTTCTAGACCAACATTTTGGTGCATGCATATTGTTAATGTTGCTTATCGAGCATTACTTGGTGCATGCATATACCATATATGGCGAGAGAGGAATTTGAGACGATTTGAGCACTCCCATCGGCCGGAAGCTGTATTAGTTACTTGCATCATAGAAGACGTTAGACAGAGGATAATTAGTATTAATCTTTCCAGCTCTATTAGTACATGTGCACTCTATAGACTTCGGCGTATCCCTTGGTCTGTTGGGGGTACCACCATTTAATGAAACTTACATTTACCCAAAAACATTTTTGGTCAAGTTTCGTCGAATTCTGAGAACGTTCAAAAATTTTTTATTTTTTTTGGTAAATGTAAGTTTCTTTTTTTTTGGTAAATGTAATTTTCATTAAGTAATAAAAATGTAAAGGTACAACAAGATGATCATCAATTGGTTTCTCCCTCGACAGGCCAAGGGATACGGCCATAGTCTATATAATGCTCATCAATTTTTGGTCATGTTTCGTCGAATTCTGAGAACGTTCAAAATTTAGCTGTTTTGCGCGATTTTATAAGAGAAAACTTGTTTCCCTTTTATACAAACTTGTAGTTATTATTACGCTTAGCAAATTTACCACACAAATTTTTGGGTCTAGACCAACGTTTGGGTCGAGTTTCGTCGAATTCTGAGAACGTTCAAAATTTAGGTGTTTTGCGCGTTTTTATTAGAGCAAGTTTGTTTCCCTTTTATACAAACTTGTAGTTATTATTACGCTTAGCAAATTTACCCCACAAATTCTTGGGTCTAGACCAATGTTTGGGTCGAATTTCGTCGAATTCTGAGAACGTTCAAAATTTAGGTGTTTTGCGCGGTTTTATTAGAGCAAGTTTGTTTTTCTTGTATACAAACTTGTAGTTATTATTACGCTTAGCAAATTTAGCACAAATTATTGGGTCTAGACCAACGTTTGGGTCAAGTTTTGTCGAATTCTGTGAAAGTTCAAAATTTTAGCATTATGTTTGGTTTTGTTTTTAACTTGTTTTTGGGTATTTTGTGGAGATAGAGAGAGAAAAACAAAGATAAATAAAAATAAGTTAGAGATAGTGTGTATGTTTGGATTTGTTTTTGGAGATAATATAAAATAAGTATGTTATGTTTGATGTTGGGTAGTGGGGAGACAAAAA
>NC_026147.1:23134219-23134607 GCF_000512975.1 Sesamum indicum
CATGTCTCTGTTATATATATTTATATATATGTATAAAAATATATATAATTTATTTAGTTGTGAGTGGATTAAAATAAATATCATTTCCTAATTATATATGTATGGAAATGAAAAAAAATAATTTATGTAAATACACTTTTAAAAATAATTAAATGCACTCTAATAATGGATTAACAATATTTTTTATTAGTTGTTCTATTCGAAGTGATAAATTTAAATACATTATCCAAATAATGTAATATATGAATTAACATTGTAGAATAATTATATTATTTTATATTTTTTAAAATTTTTAATTATTCCAATGATGTAGAAAATATTACGTATAAAATATTAAGTGGTTAAAATAAAATATATTTGTATTTAAAAATCAAATACTTAGAAACAA
>NC_026147.1:23134654-23170293 GCF_000512975.1 Sesamum indicum
CACACAAATTCTTGGGTCTAGACCAACGTTTTGGTTAAGTTTCCTCGTATTGTAAGAACGTTTAAAATTTAGTTGTTTTGCACGGTTTTGTAGTTATTATTAATCTTAGAAAATTTACCACATTAATTTTTGGGTCTAGACCATGGTTTTGGTCAAGTTTCGTCGAATTCTGAGAATGTTCAAAATTTAGCTGTTTTGCACAGTTTTATTAAAGCAAGTTCGTTTACCTTTTATACAAACTTGTAGTTATTATTATGCTAAGCAAATTTACCACATAAATTCTTGGGTCTAGACCAACATTTGGGTGGAGTTTCGTCGAATTCTGAGAACGATCAAAATTTAGCTATTTTGCGCGGTTTATTAAAGCAAGTTTGATTCCATTCTATACAAACTTGTAATTACTATTAAACTTAGAAAATTTACCAAACAAATTCTGGGGTCTAGACCAACGTTTTGGTCAAGTTTCGTCGAATTCTGAGAACGTTCAAAATTTAGCTATTTTGCACGGTTTTATTAGAACAATTTTGTTTCCCTTTTATACAAACTTTTAGTTATTATTAAGCTTAGCAACTATAGCACACAAATTCTTGGGTGTAAACCAACGTTTGGGTCAAGTTTCGTCGAATTCTAAGAACGTTCCACATTTAGCTGTTTTGCACGGTTTTATTAAACCAAGCTCGTTAACCTTTTATACAAACTTGTAGTTATTATTACGCTTAGCAAATTTACCACATAAATTCTTTGGTCTAGACCAACGTTTTGGTCAAGTTTCGTCAAATTCTGAGAACATTCAAAATTTAGCTGTTTTTCGCGGTTTTATTAGACCAAGTTTGTTTCCCTTTTTTACAAAATTGTAGACGCTTAGCAAATTTATCACACAAATTCTTGGGTCTAGACCAACGTTTTGGTTAAGTTTCCTCGTATTGTAAGAACGTTTAAAATTTAGTTGTTTTGCACGGTTTTGTAGTTATTATTAATCTTAGAAAATTTACCACATTAATTTTTGGGTCTAGACCATGGTTTTGGTCAAGTTTCGTCGAATTCTGAGAATGTTCAAAATTTAGCTGTTTTGCACAGTTTTATTAAAGCAAGTTCATTTCCCTTTTATACAAACTTGTAGTTATTATTAAGCTTAGCAAATTTACCATATAAATTCTTGGGTCTAGAGCAACGTTTGGGTCAAGTTTCGTCGAATTCTAATAACGTTCAAATTTAGCTATTTTGCGCGGTTTTAATAGAGCAAGTTTTTTTTTTGGTAAGTGTAAATTTCATTAATAAAGAGTAATGGTACAGTACAACATGGGATCATCAAATGGTTTCTCCCTCTACCCAAGGGATACGCCATAATCTATACAATGCTCGTGTACTGACTGACGATGCTAAATCAACGCTAAGAATCCTCTGCCTGATGTCATCGATGATTAGGATACTCAAAGTGGCCGGTGTCCGCTCGGTATGTTCAAATCTCCTCAAGTTCCTCTCCCTCCATATGTGGTAGACACACGATGCAAGTAGTGTATGGTAAGCTCCATTGATAATGTGCTGGCGAGATCTGGTTCGCGTTTCTGCTGTGCAAAGCCGCCGGCGAGATCTGGTTCGCGTTTCTCGAAGCTGCCGGCGAGGTCTGGTTTGCGTTGTTGCTGTGCAAAGTCACCGGCGGAGAAGATGTAATTATTCTCCCACGCACAGCCGGTCGACGCTGGAACGTCGCTGCCATTCCAGTCCATAGTATCGTCGTCGCCGATGTTGTACGTCTCCGGCATGCCTGTCTCAACTCGCGAGCAAACGGGTTGTCGTCAACATTCAAGCTTTCCACCGGCAACCGCGACTTCCCAATCCCAAATCGAGCCTCCCATCGTCGTTTCAATTCCTTCAGGGCATTCATATCCTATGAGTCGCCATGGTTGATTACTTTGTGCGTGAGAGTGAGGAACTCGTCCTAGTTGAAGTCGTGTGGAGACGAAGACCGATTTCCGCCATTGTTGACGGCGCGAGACCTCAGTTCCAGATCCGGCTGTTCCCCGCCCATTTCTTCACCATTTCTCATCACCAATGCTCCTTCCGCCTCCACAGACCTTGGGCTGCCATGGGAGTCACCTTCGGTCGCCGGAACAGTGGAGGCCGGGTCTTCTTCTTCCATGGCGAGTTGGTGTTCTTCTTCGCGAAACAAGGACTGTTCCTCTTCCTCCCCTCCATCTCCGGCGACCGGACGGCTGTCGGCGTCCTCTCCACCGTAAACGTTGCCAGCCGGCGCTTCTCCTCCATCGCCGGTCGGAGTTTGCATGGGGAAGACACTAGTCTGTGTTTTTGGTGGTGTAGTAGTGTGTGTAGTAGAGAGAGAATTTTTAGTGAGAGAATTTTTGCATTTTTTTAATAGAGCAAGTTTGTTTCCCTTTTATACAAACTTGTAGTTATTATTATACTTAGCAAATTTACCACACAAATTCTTGGGTCTAGACCAACGTTTGGGTCAAGTTTCGTCAATCGATCTTTCACGTAATCGATCTTGGTAGAGCCACTGAACCCATATGGATGTCCTGTCACACTGGATAACATCACATAATTTCTTGCTCATTAATGCGCGATTCAAGGTGGAGATGTCCTTGAACCCAAGTCCCCCCTCATCCATCGGTCGACACACATCTTTCCAGGCTACCTTGGCGTACCCACTAGACGTCGTACCCTTCCATAGGAAAGTCCTCAACCTCTTCTCAATTTCATTGATGACTTTCTTAGGTAATATGAATGCAGAAGCCCAATATAAGCTCAATGCTGAAAGCACAGATTTGATGATTTGTACCCGCCCAGCATATGATAATGAAATCCCTCCCCATCCATTAATACGTGCATCAATTTTTGAGATAAGCGGTTGGCAATCAGAGATGGTCAACCTAGACGAGATTAAGGGAAGACCCAGGTACCTCATTGGAAGATGGCCCTCCTGAAAGCCCAAAATATCCAACATCTGGTCCTTCAAATTTTGAGCCGAACGTGAAATGATTAAGTGACTTTTTGGGACATTCAACCGAAGGCCGGACACCTCCGAAAACCAGTCCAATCCCTCTTTGAAGACTCTGATGGAGTCTAAGTCAGCTTTGCACAGTAAGAGGAGGTCGTCTGCAAATCCCATCTGAAAAACCTTAGAACTCTCACACTTCCAATGATAAGTGAATTGCATGTCCTGATCAATTCGTTGCAAGAATCCCAGATGTAAGGCTTCCATAACAAGAACAAACAGATAAGGAGAAAGTGGGTCTCCCTGTCGTAGTCCTCTCGCTCCAGCAAAGAACCCATGAGGTTTTCCATTGAGCCCAATCGAGAATGATGTCGTGGAAACACACTCCTCAATCCACCTTGTAAACGTAGGTGGAAACCCGAACAGCTGCAAAACTGCTAACAGGAAGTCCCACTCCACCGTATCATAGGCCTTCCTGATATCCACTTTAAGTGCGCATCTCGGGGGTAGGCGCATCTGGTTATATCTCGAGAATAATTCCTGGGCTAACATAATGTTGTCCCCAATGCTTCTTCCCGGAATAAAAGCTGTCTGACAGGGGCTAACTATCTTGTCCAGCAACACACTAATTTATTGGACAAGTAGTTTCGCAATGATCTTGTATAAAACATTGCAGCATGAAATTGGTCTAAAATCATTAACCGACATAGGCGTATGTACCTTTGGGATCAGGGCCAAGATCGTGGAGTTGACCTGCTTCAGAAGTTTTCCGGTAGAAAAGAAGTCTAGTACCGCCCTCGTAACTTCTTCCCCAACCACAGGCCAAGCCGCCTTGAAAAACCTTGACGAGTAGCCATCAGGTCCCGGTGCCTTGTCATCAGCAATATCGAACATTGCTTGCTTCACATCATCCGCCGAGAGTGGAAGGAGTAATTGATTAGCTTCCTCATCAGTGATACAGTGCCTTGCCCACGGTCTAAGATAACGAATATCCACTGACAGCCGTCTTCTGGTGCCTCCTAATAGGTTCTGATAGTATGAGACAAACTCATGGGCGATTTCCCCTAGATCCGTGTGTGTGAAACCATTCTCGCATTGTTTTATTAGAACAATTTTGTTTCCGTTTTATACAAACGTGTAGTTATTATTAAGCTAAGCAAATATACCACGCAAATTCTTGGGTTTAAACCAATGTTTGGGTCAAGTTTCGTCGAATTCTGAGAAGGTTCAAAATTTAGTTGTTTTGCGCGGTTTTTTTAAAGCAAGTTCGTTTCCCTTTTATATAAACTTGTAATTGTTATTAAGCTTAGGAAATTTACCACACAAATTCTTGGGTCTAGACCATCGTTTGGGTCAAGTTTCGTCGTATTCTAGGAACATTCAAAATTTAGCGGTTTTGCATGGTTTTATTAGAACAATTTGGTTTCCCTTTTATACAAACTTGTAGTTATTATTAAGCTTAGAAAATTTACCACATTAATTCTTGGGTCTAGACCAAGGTTTTTATTAGAACAATTTGGTTTCCCTTTTATACAAACTTGTAGTTATTATTAAGCTTAGAAAATTTACCACATTAATTCTTGGGTCTAGACCAAGGTTTTGGTCAAGTTTCGTCGAATTCTGAGAACGTTCAAAATTTAGCTGTTTTGCGCGGTTTTATTAGAGCAAGCTTGTTTTCCTTTTATACAAACTTGTAGTTATTATTACGCTTAGCAAATTTACCACACAAATTCTTAGGTCTAGACCAACGTCTGGGTCGAGTTTCGTCGAATTCTGAGAACGTTCCAAATTTAGGTGTTTTGCGCGGTTTTATTAGAGCAAGTTTGTTTCCCTTTTATACAAACTTGTAATTATTATTACGCTTAGCAAATTTACCCCACAAATTCTTGGGTCTAGACCAACGTTTGGGTCGAGTTTCGTTGAATTCTGAGAACGTTCAAAATTTAGGTGTTTTGCGCGGTTTTATTAGAGCAAGTTTGTTTTCCTTTTATACAAACTTGTAGTTATTATTACGCTTAGCAAATTTAACACAAATTCTTGGGTCTAGACCAACGTTTGGGTCATGTTTCATCGAATTCTGAGAAAGTTCAAAATTTAGGTGTTTTGCGCGGTTTTATTAGAGCAAGTTTGTTTCCCTTTTATACAAATTTGTAGTTATTATTACACTTAGCAAATTTACCACACAAATTCTTGGATCTAGACCAATGTTTGGGTCAAGCTTCGTGGAATTCTGAGAACGTTCAAAATTTAGCTATTTTGCACTGTTTTATTAGAATAATTTTGTGTCCCTTTTATACAAACTTGTAGTTATTATTAAGCTACGCAAATATACCACACAAATTTTTGGGTTTAAACCAATGTTTGGGTCAAGTTTTTTTTAGGTAAATGTAAATTTCATTAATAAAAGTAATAGTACAGTACAACATGGGTTCATTAGTTGGTTTCTCCCTCAGCCCAAGGGATGCGCCATAATCTATACAATGCTCTGCACTGACTGATTTAGGTAAATTGACACTCAGAATCCTATGTTTGACATCATCAGTGATCAGGATGCTCAAAGTGGCTGGTGTCCGCTCAGTGTGTTCAAATCTCCTCAAGTTCCTTTCCCTCCATATGTGGTAGACACATGCTGCAAGTAGTGCACGGTAAGCTATACTGACAATGTGCTTACCTCTCCATTTCCGCGTCGCCCACTCAATATCCATTGTCCAATCCCTGTTGGGCCAGTGAAATCGAATCCGTCTACGAATCTCAAGCAGGTACTAACGACTATATCTGCATCGGAAGAATAAGTGTCGATGAGATTCCGTAGCTCCCTCATCGCACAAGATGCACGCTCCAAGATGAGATAGCCATGGTTTATCCGTGGATGGTAGTTTGCCAAGTATTGGGAGCCATAAAATGAACGAATGACGAGGTATTTTCAACGAGCCCGAAAGTAGCAAAGACCACTCTACTTTCGACTTAGGGGGGTCAAATAATCGGTAGAGGGCCTGGTTAGTAGGCTGTCCTCTGTCAAATCTCCATACCACTCGATCCTCTCCTCCAAAAATAAATGGCAGGTTATGTGTGATCTCCAAGCATTCGAAGTCCATGATGGGAGGCCAATGCCACTCTCCTGCGGATGAGATTCTGTAGCTCCCTCATCGCACAAGATGCACGCTCCAAGATGAGATAGCCATGGTTTATCCGTGGATGGTAGTTTGCCAAGTATTGCGAGCCATAAAATGAACGAATGATGAGGTATCTTCAACGAGCCCACAAGTAGCAATGACCATCCTACTTTTGGCTTAGGGGGATCAAATAATCGGTAGAGGGCCTGAGTAGTAGGCTGCCCTCCGTCAATTCTCCACACCACTCGATCCTCACCTCCAAAAATAAATGGGAGGTTATGTGTGATCTCCAAACATTCAAAGTCCGTGATGGGAGGCCATTGCAACTCTCCTGCTGAGATCACCGAATTGAGTTTTGCTGATTCTTCAATACCAAGATGGTTTGGACCACGAGGGAACTGCTCGATAACTGGTCCCAAGTGATGCCATGGGTCCAGCCAAATATAGAATTTCCCTCCATCTCCAATCTGGTAGTTCACGATAGAGTGTAGGAAGGGACGAAGCCTGAGCATTTTCCGCCATCCACAAGAACCTCCATGTTCACGAACAGTCCAGATCGATGTGTCACGTAACCGGTCTTGATAAAGCCACTGAACCCATATGGACGTCCTGTCACACCGGATAACGTCACATAGTTTCTTACTCATTAATGCGCGGTTCAAGGTAGCAATGTCCTTGAACCCAAGTCCCCCCTCATCCGTCGGTTGACACACATTTTTTCAGGCTACCTTGGCGTAACCACTGGACGTCGTACCCTTCCAAAGGAAAGTCCTCAATCTCTTCTCAATTTCATTGATGACTTTCTTAGGTAAGATGAAAGCAAAAACCCAATATAAACTCAATGCTGACAGCACAGATTTGATAATTTGTACTCGCCCAGCGTATGATAACGAAATTCCTTCCCATCCATTAATGCGTGCATCAATTTTTGAAATAAGCGGTTGGCAATCAGAGATAGATAGCCTAGAAGAGATTAAGGAAAGACCTAGATACCTCATAGGAAGGTGTCCCTCTTGAAAGCCCAAAATCTCCAACATCTGGTCTTTCAAATCTTGGGCCGAACGTGAAATGATTAAGTGACTTTTATGAACATTCAGCCGGAGGCCCGACACCTCCGCAAACCAGTCTAATCCCTCCTTGAAGACTCTGATGGAGTCAAAGTTAGCTCTGCTAAAGAGGAGAAGATCGTCTGCAAATCCCAACTGGAAGACCTTGGAACTCTCACACTTCCAATGATAAGTTAATTGCATGTCCTCTTCAATTCGTTGCAAGAATCCCAGATGTAAAGCTTCCATAACAAGTACAAACAGATACGGAGAAAGTGGGTCTCCCTGTCGTAATCCTCTCGCTCCAGGAAAGAACCCATGAGGTTTTCCATTAAGCCCAATCGAGAATGATGTCGTGGAAACACACTCCTCAATCCACCTTGTGAACGTCGTTGGAAACCCGAACAACTGCAAAACTGCTAGCAGGAAGTCCCATTCCACCGTATCATAGGCCTTCCTTATATCCACTTTAAGCGCGCATCTGGGAGGTAGGCGCATCTGGTTATAGCCCGAGAATAGTTCCTGGGCTAACATAATGTTGTCCCCAATGCTTCTTCCTGGAATAAAAGCTGTCTGACAGGGGTTAATAATCTTGTCTAGCAGAACATTAAGTCTCTAAACAAGTAGTTTTGCAATGATCTTGTATAAAATATTGCAGCACGAAATCGGTCTAAAATCATTAACCGACATAGGAGTGTCTACCTTTGGTATTAGGGTCAAAATCGCGGAATTGATCTGTTTCAGTAGTTTTCCTATAGAAAAGAAATCCAAAACCGCTCTCGTTACTTCTTCCCCCACCACAGGCCAAGCCGCCTTGAAAAACCCTAACGAGTAGCCATCAGGTCTCGGTGCTTTGTCTTCAGCGATATCAAACACTGCTTGCTTCACATCATCCGGTGAGAATGGTAGTAGTAAGTGGCTAGCTTCCTCATCAGTAATACAGTGCCTCGCCCATGGTCTAAGGTATTGAATATCCACTGTCAACCGTCTTCTCGTACCTCCTAAAAGGTTCTGAAAGTATGAGACAAACACATGGGCGACCTCCGCTTGATCTGTGTGTGTGGTACCATTCTCATCATTGATCTGTAGGATTCTCCTTATAACTCTTCTCTGAGCGATTTTTCGAAAGAAAACCCGGGAACATTGGTCTCCATCTTTCATCCACTGCATCTTAGCTCTCTGCTGCAACATAATTTGTTCGAGCTTTGCCGCTTTAGCATAGACGATTCGACAGCAATGTTCCAGGAGTAAATAGAGTTCATTCTGTCTGTCTGAGCTCACCAACTGTTGTGCCTCATCAAGAAAACCTTTAGCTAGTTGTACATTCAGCGTCAAGTCACCCTTATTCCTCCTTTGTAGTCTAAAGACTGGTTTAAGTGCCTTCAGTTTACGTGTCACAGCATACATAGGAATACCAACAATCTCATGATTCCAAATGTTCAGCACATTGGGGATAAACTCATGTGAACGGGCAAGATAGTTATCAAATCGAAACATACATCCGTTATGTTGTTGTATATCCCCATGTAAAACCAGTGGTGAGTGATCAGATGTCTGTGGTGTAAGGCTGTGATAATATGCGCTAGGGAACCGTGTCAGCCAACGGTCATTAATGAGGATCCGATCCAACCGCTTCCATAAACTCCATGCAGATGTACTGCAATTGTGCCACGTGAACCATTCACCTTGCATAAGGAGTGGAATCAGCCCCGCCACCAGAATACCTGCCTTAAATTCTTCGGTTGCCATCCTTATATCTCCTGAGATGCCACATACCTCGTTAAGGTCACGTACTGCATTAAAATCCCCTCCCACCATCCACGGGATGTCAGAGCACTGCTGAGCGAGCGTCTCCAATGCAGTCCATAAATTCCGCCGGTCAATCACTTCAAATGCTCCATAAACAACAGTGATAATAATTGATTCATTGACAGCCATATTAGTAACCCGACAGTGAATAAACTGACCTGCCAAGTCTAAGATCTGGATATCTACAACATTCTCATCCCAAGCTAGCCAGATACGATTACCAACAAAAGAATAATCGACAAACCATTTCCATTGTGGAAGTAGAAATGATTGAATATGCATGACATTATTCAATCGAACACGAGTTTCAAGGATGCTTAGGAAGTGTAACCTGTATTCAGAGACCAGGTCCTTCAAAGCGAGCTGATGGTCTCGTTTGTTCGGCCCACGGACGTTCCATACAGCAATGTTCAACATGGATCATTGTATATGGGGCTGCTTGTGTTAGGACCCCTCGAATGTTCGTCTGCATCATCAATTAAGTGCAAAGCGTCAAAGGCATTATAAATAACAATTGCCTTACCTCTCTCGTCTTTCTTGGAGTGATTCCGGTCCACATGTCTATTACCCGCATCTGCTTTGGGTATATCTTCAACAACTGGTTTCGTGTCTTACGTTCCTTAGCCGGGGGTTGTGGTGGTGATACAGTTCCTTTCGGTACATACACATTTACTGGTGGCTTCATCGGTTTGTGGGTTTTGCTCAGTGCACAATCCTTAGCCGAATGTCCCAATGACATGTACGTTGTGCATTTTGGTGGGAGCCATTCGTATTCAACATCAACTTTGCAAGGTGTCTCCCCTCCATCTTCTTCTGGTGCCCTGACAATAATATGTTTATTCAAGTTGTATGTGGCATCAATCATCACACATACACGAGCAAAGTCCAGTCTCGTGCATGTTCTTGTAATCGCGTCGGGGTAAAGGGACAGTACTCAATCTTTCCGTCGTCCAGAATTCCATCGGAAGGTGTTGTGATTTGATCCAGACGGGCACTTGTGTATGCTTCAACTTTCTCATGGCCATCCCTGGTTCCCACTTTTGAAGTACTATCAGCTGTCCTTGGAAGAGCCGTGGGCCTTCCCTTAATTACCTCCTCCATATCAATGACCGTTTTAAATTGAAGAAAGAAAAAGCCATTAACTGTCGCTGTTACCTCATGCAGAGCAGGCCATACCGACAGAGACACATGACCACTTATTCTTTTAGTGCAGATTTAGTCGACAGTGTCTCACAGCAATCCGGAGAGTGGTACGATATCCTTGGCCCAATAGAGATTAGATAACGGATATTGAATGGGCTTCCCAAAGATGGAGAGGTAAACACATTGTTAACATATCTTATCGAGCACTATTAGCATCATGTGTTTACCATATTTGGAGGGAGAGAAACTTGAGACGATTCGAGCACACCAAGAGGACACCTAGCATGGTTGATTGTTGAGGATATCAGGCAGCGGATCCTTAGTATCTCTCTACCTAGATCAGTCAGTACACGACTTTATATAGATTGTGGCGTATCCCTTGGCCTATCGAGGGAGAAACCAGCTGATAACCACACTATTGTACTGTACTACTATTTTATTTTACTTAATGAAACTTACATTTACAAAAAAAAGAATGAGCGTATTCCTTCAAATGATGTAATACGGTCGTTTTCCCAAAAAATATCCAACTGCAGTAGCTTTCCAACGCCTAGCTCCCACACGCACAATATCCACTGACGGGCGGACCACACAACCTCTCCATTTTGTATAATTGGGGCTATATATGAAAGCGTTTTTCGAGACGAATTATTGAACGCTTGGGCTATTTTATCATCAATTATTGAGTTCCCATTTGTATGCAATGGAATGTTGCCAACGAACAATCCGGTAGAAGAGCAATTCGCAAGAGGAGTCATTTTTTTCATATATAAGTGCAGGTTGACATCAGCAGATAATGCAGGCATAGATACAGCAGTGACATCATCAGTCTTCAAGCCAACAGCTGCTGCAGTAAGCATGACGTCATGCATGATGTCAGCAGGCTCTTCATCTTCCACACCAGCCGCCCTCTCTTCTTCCACCAAATCAGCATCATCCACGCCACCTGGACACGAACTATCCACGTCAGCCCTATGTGGAATCGTAACCGTCGCCGGCGCAGAACCATCAGCACCACCAACCGCCGGCGAGATGGTCGTTTTTCTGTCGACAACAGCAACTTCCTTCGCCGGCGACGCAGAAAAATTCTATTGTGTATCAGACTTATTTCCAGGGTTTTCCGACGCCCCAAAGCTTGGTTCAGATGGTAGAAGACATCTCACAGGTTTGAGACGACCACCCACCCCTGTCGGCGGGCCCATCGGAAAACCCAACCACGACAAAGGCTTCGCACGAAATTGCGCCATCCGTTTTATTTTCAAATCTCGCAATGCCATAACAGCCTTCTCATCTCCGTCATCTATTACAGCGTGTGCCAGTCGTAGGAATTCATCAAGGTTAAAGGGTTCTTCTTTGCGTTCGCGTCCGCCATTGAAGGTTGAAGAAGAAAACCCTAATGTTGGCGGCGCTCTAAAACTCGATTTACCCATGGCCAAGTTTTTGTCTTTTTCATTCAAATAGCTTCTGCTCATCTCCATGGAGCCCATGCTACCCTCTGTTGACGGAAAAACCCCATCGGACGCCGGCTTTTTGAACCCCGACGATTCAACTTCAAAGCCGCGTTTTTCTGCAGAAAACCTAGATTTGATTGCGCTTCGAATCCCGTCATTTCTCCGGCCAAGTTAACGTCTTTCATAGTCTGGATATTTGCACCAACGTCCAGAACCATCCCAGATCCTTCAGTCGTCGGAAAATTGCCGGGCGGTTGCAAATGGCGAAAACCCATTTCATCTCTTTCTTCGAAAAACAGTGACTGTTCATTTTCTTCTCCGCCTTCTCTGGCCATCGAACGTCTGTCTTCGTCCTCTCCATCGTCCTCTTCGCCGACCGGCGTTCCTTCTCCATCACCGGCCGTGTGTATGGAGATTGGAGTTGTGGTGTGTTATTTTTGGTGTGCTGGTGTGTGAGAGAGAAGAGAGAGAATTTTGAGTGTCCATTTAGTGTTATTTTTTGGTCAAGTTTCATCGAATTCTAAGAACATTCCACATTTAGCTGTTTTGCACGGTTTTATTAAAGCAAGTTCGTTTACCTTTTATACAAACTTGTAGCTATTATTACGCTTAGCAAATTTACCACATAAATTTTTAGGTCTAGACCAAAATTTTGGTCAAGTTTCGTCGAATTTTGAGAACGTTCAAAATTTAGCTATTTTGCGCAGTTTTATTAGAGCAAATTTGTTTCCCTTTTATACAAACTTGTAGTTATTACTACGCTTAGCAAATTTACCACACAAAGTCTTGCGTCTAGACCTATGTTTGGGTTGAGTTTCGTCGAATTCTGAGAACGTTCAAAATTTAGGTGTTTTGCGCAGTTTTATTAGAGCAAGTTTGTTTTCCTTTTATACAAACTTGTAGTTATTATTACGCTTAGCAAATATACAACAAAAATTCTTGGGAGAGACCATCGTTTGGGTCGAGTTTCGTCGAATTCTGAGAACGTTCAAAATTTAGGTGTTTTGCGTGGTTTTATTAGAGCAAGTTTGTTTTCCTTTTATACAAACTTGTAGTTATTATTACACTTAGCAAATTTACCACACAAATTTTTGGGTCTAGACCAACGTTTGGGTCAAGTTTCGTCAAATTCTGAGAAAGTTCAAAATTTAGGTGTTTTGCGCGGTTTTATTAGAGCAAGTTTGTTTCCCTTTTATACAAATTTGTAGTTATTATTACACTTAGCAAATTTACCACACAAATTCTTGGATCTAGACCAATGTTTGGGTCAAGTTTCTTCGAATTTTGAGAATGTTCAAAATTTAGCGATTTTGCAATGTTTTATTAGAACAATTTAGTTTCCCTCTTATACAAACTTGTAGTTATTATTCAGCTAAGCAAATATACCACACAAATTCTTGGGTGTAAACCAATGTTTGTGTCAAGTTTCATCGAATTCTAAGAACGTTCCACATTTAGCTTTTTTGCACGGTTTTATTAAAGCAAGTTCGTTTACCTTTTATACAAACTTGTAGTTATTATTACGCTTAGCAAATTTACCACATAAATTCTTAGGTCTAGACCAACGTTTTGGTCAAGTATCGTCGAATTCTGATAACGTTCAAAATTTAGCTATTTTTCGCGGTTTTATTAGACCAAGTTTGTTTCCCTTTTATACAAACTTGTAATTATTATTACGCTTAGCAAATTTACCACACAAATTCTTGGGTCTAGACCAACGTTTGGGTCAAGTTTCCTCGTATTCTAAGAACGTTCAAAATTTAGCTGTTCTGCACGGTTTTATTAAAGCAAGTTCGTTTCCCTTTTATACAAACTTGTAGTTATTATTAAGTTTAGCAAATTTACCACATTAATTCTTGTGTCTAGACCGACGTTTTGGTCAAGTTTCGTCGAATTCTGAGAACGTTCAAAATTTAGCTGTTTTACACGATTTTATTAAAATAATTTGGTTTTCCTTTTATACAAACTTGTAGTAATATTTAATTTACAGCTGTATATCACGATTGATTTACAGCTGTAATTTATCCCCAGTGTGCAGAATATCTGGCAGAATACAATCATTGGGGTTCCTATGTTTGCGGTAACACGTAAACTTAAAGCATTAAAGCCGGTCTTCAGGGAGCAAAGGAGGAAGAAGGGGGATTTGACTCTAAACGTTCAATTAGCTAAAGGCTTTCTAGATGAGGCACAACAGCTGGTGAGCTCAGATAGACAGACTGAGGCCTTTTTACAATTAGAACACTACTGCCGCCTAGTATATGCAAAAGCGGCAAAACTGGAACAAATCATGCTGCAACAGCGAGCCAAGATGCAGTGGATGAAGGGGGGTGACCAATGCTCTCGGATTTTCTTTCGTAAAATTGCTCAGAGAAGGGTGGCAAGGAGGATACTGCAGATTAATGATTATAATGGGACCATCCACACTGAACCAGAAGATATTATCAACGAATTTGTCCGTTACTATCAAAACCTCTTGGGCGGTAACAGACGACAGACAACATTGGATATTGGCTTTCTCAGACCGTGGGCAAGACATGTTCTCTCTAATGAGGAGGCTGGTCATCTTATATCGGCGTTTACACCGGATGATGTGAAGCAAGCAGTATTTGATATTGCAGAGGACAAGGCCCCGGGACCTGATGCATATTCATCAGGATTCTTTAAAGCAGCCTGGCCAGTGGTGGGACAGGAAGTTACAAAGGCGGTATTGGAATTCTTTAGTACCGGTAAACTTCTCAAACAAGTCAACTCCACACTTTTGGCACTAATACCAAAGGTACACACTCCTATGACTGTTGGTGATTTTAGGCCAATTTCGTGCTGTAATGTGTTATACAAAATTATTGCGAAATTACTTGTCCAACGACTGAGTGTCGTTCTGGACAAGATAATTAGTCCCTGTCAGGGAGCGTTTATCCCAGGGCGTAGCATTGGGGACAATATTCTGTTGGCACAGGAACTGCGCACGGGATATAACCAGGTGAGGCTCCCACCTCGTTGTACCCTAAAAGTCGATATAAGGAAGGCATATGATACTGTGGAGTGGGATTTCCTACTTGCGGTCTTGCAATTATTTGGTTTCCCCCAAACGTTCACCAGATGGATTGAGGAGTGTGTAACGACGGCGGCATTCTCCATTGGTATTAATGGAAACCGTCACGGTTTCTTCACAGGAGCACGTGGATTAAGACAGGGAGACCCTCTATCTCCCTATCTTTTTGTTCTCGTTATGGAAGTCTTGCATTTGGGATTATTTACAACTTATTGAACAGGACTTGCAATTCTCTTACCACTGGAAATGTCAGCCGGCCAAAGTCTTCCAGCTGGGATTCGCAGACGACCTCCTACTTTTCTGTAGAGCTGACTTGGATTCTCTCAGGATCCTCAAGAGGGGGTTGGACTGATTTGCAGAATGGTCGGGACTTCGACTGAATGTACAAAAAAGCCATGTCATTATCTCTCGATCAGCACAAGGCTGGAAGGATCAGATCTTAGCAATTATGGGCTTCCAGGAGGGCCAACTACCAATGAGGTACTTGGGCCTCCCTCTATTGTCTTCTAGATTGTCTATACCCGATTGCAAACCACTTTTATTGAATATTGATGCCCGCATTAATGGTTGGGAAGGAATTTCATTATCTTATGCTGGACGTATACAAATCATTAAATCCGTACTATCAGCAATGAGCATCTATTGAGCGTCTGCATTCATCCTACCGAAGGCTATTATTAAACAAATTGAGAAACGCTTCAGAACTTTTCTATGGAAAGGCACTTCTACGTCGGGATACGCCAAGGTAGCGTGGAAGGATGTGTGTAAACAATTTAATGAAGGAGGCCAAGGAATTAAGGACATCGGTATCCTTAACCGTTCCTTAATAGCAAAGAAGTTATGTGACGTCATCAGATGTGACCGAACCTCTATATGGGTTGAGTGGTTGAAGCAGGAACGATTGCACAATACTTCAATTTGGACTATTAATGAAAAGGGAGGATCATGGGGATGGCGAAAAATGCTCCGACTTCGCAACTCTATCCTACCTATGACGGAATTCCTTATTGGAGAGGGGAGATCATTCTACTTGTGGAAGGATCCATGGCACCACCTGGGCCCAACTATTGCTAGATTCCCACGAGGACCGAGCCTCCTAGGACTTGATGAATCCGCCAAACTACAAGTAGTCATTGATGAGGGACAATGGCAGTAGCCTTTCATTACTGATTTGGAATGCTTGGAAATCATTTACACTTTACCTCAAATTCATGGAGGGGATGACAGGATCAAATGGCGGTTTTCAGAGGGACGACCCACTACACAATCCCTATACAGACTTTTTTGTCCACCCGGACCGAAAGTAGGATGGTCTTCACTACTTTCTGGTACTTTGAAGATTTCCCGACATAACTTCATCCTATGGTTAGCAATTCAGGAGAAGCTACCGACAACTGATAAACCATGGATGGCCCATCTAGGGGGATGTATTCTGTGTGACGAGGGTACAGTGAAGACACACAATCACATGTTTTTTCGATGTCGGTTTAGCAGAGGATGCCTTGCAGCTATACGACAACATATTCGATTTGTTTGGCCAAATCGTGAGTGGACAAGAGACGTGGAATGGGCATCGAGGAAGTGGAGGGGGAAGCATATTGTCAACGTTGCCTATCGAGCATTACTTGGTGTATGCATATACCATTTATGGCGAGAGAGGAACTTGAGACGATTTGAGCAAACCCATCGGTCGGAAAGTGTATTAGCTACTTGCATCATAGAAGACGTTAAACAGAGGATTATTAGTATTAATCTTTCCAGTTCTATTAGTACATGTGCACTCTATAGACTTTGGCGTATCCCTTGGTCTGTCGGGGGAGCCACCACATGATTGTTGTACTTTACTTCCTTTTTATTAATGAAACTTACATTTACCAAAAAAAAAAAATCAATCCACAATATAATATTCATTCGTTATCATTTATTAGTTAAGGGCCCCACTTACTCTAGTTGGAGTACATCAGTCAATGGTTTCGCCGGCCATCATCATATACAGCACAGGATACCCATTGTGTGATATCCCCACACTCTTTTACTCCAGCTATGTAGTAATATAGCACAGGACATCACAACAAACATGGTACCCCCACACCACCCCAGTGTGTAGGTAACAGCACAGGATATTCCTTGCTGTCCCGGAATACCTGGTACCCTACGCGCCATGGTATGTAGCTTGAATCATATATTTTTCATATCTCAATATAAATCACATTTTCATAAACCATTGACTGTGTTACCAACTAGGTAAGCATCATCTTTTATTTCAACTCACAATCGTCATTCTATTCTTTATAATAATCACTTTCTATAACTCCCAAATTGATTCCATCAACAATCAATTATATGATTATCACATAATCATATCCTGCATATCTATACATTACCATCACATATCACATAGTAACAATTTCACCAATATTATGGTAATCTAACAAATAATCCACAAGTAATTATATAAACAATCAATATACAAAAGCCACGCATAATAATATAAAGCCAAGTCCATGTTCGCATCCAGAAAACCGAAATATATAATATATACAACACTACACACACACACATATATGTATATATAAATCCAATTAGCTATACTTACCTTATATCCCAAAATGCTTCTGTTTTACGAAGGACTGCTCAACCCTTTACCTTGTCGTCACGTCCTATAATAAATTATAATACGTATAATCAATATCTTTAATTTACTAAATAATTCATAAGAATTCACTCAATCAAACCCCTTATATATTTATAACTATCATTTTTAATAACATTCGTAAATTATATTACCATTGAAACCTCATTTTCCTCTTTAATAACATAATATTTCTAAAATATAACTTGCGAAATATTTCTATGAATGTTCTGTCAATTTTCATTGCTATACAATTTAATTAAGCAATAATACATAAAATTGCATATTTGGTTAATCATTCCGATGAAATTGTGTAAATTAGCTATAATAATAATTAAATCTAACAAATCTAATATTTTAATTACCCAACTATATCATTTTCATAGCAATTGTGATATCTAATTTGACACTAATTTAAATAGCCAAAATCATAAAATACTCAGGTAAAATAGTTTATCGCTCAATATAAACAACATTTAATAAACGGACTAATTAAATAATATAATTATATAAATTATTAAAGATTAAAATCTAAAATCCCGTACCTCTGTTTCCACAATGTGTGTGCGTCGGTGTGTGTGTGTTTGGAATATGTGTTTGCTTATATAAAATGTGTATGTGTTTTATTTTATAATGAGAAAGAACAAAAAGCCCACCGCCTCACACTCACAACTCTCTCTCTCTCTCTTCACTTTATATATATATTATATTATTATATACATAATATTATTATTATTATTTAATTAATTAAACTTTTCTCAAAATACCTATTACTTCCTTTCTAATTTTCTTAATTAATATAATTTGCCCCCAAACATTATAACGAACTCCAAGTTAATCCGTTCAAGTTTTATTTTATCCCAAATTCAATCTATAATTTATTTACTAATTAAATTTAAATTTCTAATAATTACCAATTAGTCTCTCAATTACGTGAAAAATTTTACAGACGTCACAATTCTCCCCTCCTAATAAAAATTTCGTCCTCGAAATTTAAGTAACTTACCCGCTCAATGGAATAAATAGGGATATTTCTCTTTCATATGCTCCTCAACCTCCCAGGTCGCCTCCATCGGGGAATGATGACTCCATGTCACTTTTACCATCGATATATCTTCATTTCTTAATTTTCTTAAATTCCTATCCAAAATCTCTGCAGGCTCCTCCTCATATGTTAATTCCTCGAAAATCTCTATCTCCGGCTCACGAATAATGTGGCTAGGATTAGACCGATATCGTCGCAGCATCAAAACATGGAAAACATCATGTATTTGTAACAACTCTGCCGGTAATGCCAGTCGATATGCCAGTGGTCTGATTCTTTCAATAATTTCATACAGCCCAATGTATCTCGGACTTAGCTTCCCTTGCTTGGCAAACCTCAGAATTCCCCTCCAAGGAGATATCTTCAGGAAAATCTTATCACCTACTTCATATTCCATCTCCCTTCGGTGTTGATTAACATAAGTTTTTTGTCGATCTTGTGTTGCTTTCAAATATTTCTTAACTACCTGAACCTTTTCCACTGTTTCCTGCACCAATTCTGGACCTTCTAGTTGTCTTAATCCTTCTATATCCCAACAAATCGGATGCGACACCTTCTTCCATATAAAGCTTCATATGCAGCCATATCGTTACTAGAGTGGTAACTGTTATTATATGCAAACTCCATTAGAGGTAGATGATCATCCCAGTTGCCCTTAAACTCCATTGTACAAGCTCTCATCATATCTTCAAGGGTTTGGATCGTTCTTTCTGACTGCCATCTGTTTGAGGATGAAATGCGGTACTGAAATGTAACTTTGTGCCCAATGCCCTTTGTAAACTTTCCCAAAAGCATGAGGTAAATCGGGGATCTCTGTCTAACACAATCGATACAGGCACTCCATGCAATCTCACTATCTCAGAAATGTACAACCTCGCTAACTTATCCAGAGAATCAGTTATTTGTACCGGCAAGAAATGAGCAGATTTTGTCAATCTATCCATAATTACCCAAATAGCGTCGTGCTTTCTGAATGTACGTGGCAACCCCACGACAAAATCCATAGTGATCTTCTCCCACTTCCATTCTGATATTGATAGAGGTCGCAGTTTACCTGCTGGTGCCTGGTGTTCTGCCTTTACTTGCTGACATGTCATACATTTAGCCACAAATTCAGCCACATTCTTCTTCATTGTCTGTCACCAGTAATAAGGTCTTAAATTTCGATACATTTTTGTAGTACCAGGGTGCATTGCATATGGTGCATTATGAGCTTCCTGCAAAATCGCTTCGCGTAACCCATCCGTATCAGGCACACAAACTCGTCTCCCATTCACTATTACTCCATCAACTCTTATTGAAAAATTTGTTTTCTTACTAAGTCTTATTCTTTCGAACATTCGTAATAAGAAAGGATCTCGAGTCTGTGCTTCTTTGATCTGATCCACAAAGTCTGGCTTAATTTGCAAGGCTGCCAATAAACCCGCTACCTGATCAACCTCCAGTTCCGTATTCATAGACCTCATCTCCAGCAGCAATGTCTGATTGTGACTCCCCAGATTAGCTAATGTACTTGAACTCTTTCTACTCAAAGCATCTGCTACCACGTTCGCTTTCCCTGGATGGAAGTCAATAGTGCAATCATAATCCTTCAGCAGTTCTATCCATCTTCTCTGTCTCAAATTCAATTCCTTCTATGTCAAGATATATTTCATTATGGTCAGTAAGGATCTGAAATTTTTCTCCGTACAAATAATGTCTCCAGATCTTCAGTGCATGCACAATCGCGGCTAACTCCAAGTCATGTGTAGGATAATTTAATTCATGGTTCCTCAATTGGCGGGACGCATAAGCAATTACCTTTCCGTTCTGCATCAACACACATCCCAAACCCTGTTTAGAAGCATCCGTATATACTATATATCCACCAGTTCCAGACGGCAAAACCAAAATCGGATTGGAGGTCAGTCTCTTCTTCAACTCATCAAAACTTTGTTGACACTCTTCCCTCCACTGAAATTCTACCCCCTTTCTGAGCAACTTGGTTAGAGGACCGGCAATTATAGAGAAACCCTCAACAAATTTCCTGTAATATCCGGCCATTCCTAAGAAGCTTCGGACTTCAATGGCATTTTTTGGCACTCTCCATTCCATAATAGCCTTTACTTTTGAAGGGTTAGGCATAACCCCATCACCAGATACTACATGCCCAAGGAAAACCACCTGATTTACCCAAAATTCACATTTGCTTAACTTAGCATATAACTCCTTCTCTTTCAAAATTTGCAACACCATCCTCAGATGTTGTTCATGCTCTTCCCTATTCCTCGAGTATATCAAAATGTCATTTATAAACACAATAACAAAGTGATCCAGATATTCCTGAAATGTACGATTCATCAATGCCATGAATGCCGCTGTATTCCTGAAATGTACGATTCATCAATGCCATGAATGCCGCTGGTGCATTTGTTAACCCAAAGGGCATCACTAGAAACTCATAATGACCATAACGAGTACGAAAAGCTGTCTTCGATATGTCATTCTCTGCTATCCTCAACTGCCAATACCCAGACTTCAAATCGATCTTTGAAAATATTGTAGCTCCCTTTAACTGGTCTAGCAGGTCATCAATCCTCGGCAATGGATATTTATTCTTCACTATTACCTTGTTTAATTGGCGGTAATCGACACATAACCTCATACTCCCATCTTTCTTCTTCACAAACAGTAGTGGCGCTCCCCACGGCGAAGTACTCGGCCTGATAACCCCTTTCCCTAATAATTCTTCGATTTGCTATTTGAGCTCTTGTAATTCCACTGGGGCCATTCTGTACGGCACAATAGAAATTGGGGCAACTCATGGAAGAGTTTCTATGGCAAAATCCACTTCCCTATGCGGTGACAATCCTGGTAAGTCATCAGAAAATACTTCAGGGAAGTCTCTCATCACCGGGATTTCCTCCAATGGGGGATTAACCTTTTCGGTATCTACCACATGGGCTAGATATGCTTCACAACCCTCTAACATCAATCGTCTTGCCTCCATGGCTGATATTACACAAATTGGTACTACCTGATGATCCCCCACAAATATTACTTTTGATTCGCCAGAACATTCGATCATCACTTCCTTTTTATAACAGTCAACTATTGCTTTATGTTGTGCTAACCAATCCATCCCCAGAATCACATCAAACTCCTTCAAATCCAGCACTATAAGGTCTACAGGTAAATTTACATCTCCGATTCTCACTAAGCTCCCTTTCCTAACATTATTCACTACCACACCGCCTCCCACGGGCAAATAAACCATCAAATTACATCCCAATGGACTACTCTCTCCCGGTATTTTAGATGCAAATTCGGATGAAATATATGAATGTGTAGAGCAAGGCTCAATCAGAACATAAGCCATAATGTCAGATAACAATATCGTACCTGATATCACGTCATTCGATGCTGGGGCTTCCTCTCTGGTAATGTTATATATCCTTGCCTGGGTTTGTCCCTGAGTAACTTGTGCTCCAGGCCCCCCTCATACCGCTACTATAGCGTGGCCACTATCTCTGTTACCCGCGCCTCTACCTCTGCCTCTACCTCTCCCAGTTCCCCTGTCACTACTCCCAACACTACTTTTGCTCTGAGTCCCGCTAGTAACATTTTCAACCCCGCCTATAGTCTGACTGGAACAATTCTTGGCAATGTGTCCTCTACCTCCACAGCGATAACAAATATTCAGTATATCCTCCCGTTGCCAACATGGCCCTTGATGTTGTCTTCCACAAGTAGAACAGCTCGGAGGAAAAACTGGTCCTCGACCACAACTCGGTCCAGCTTCCCTTCCTAATCCAGTAGAAGGCGTGGCAAATGAACTGCGTTCGAACGAACCTCTGTTAAAGCCCGCAGATCCCCCGTACCTCTGTCCACTACTTCCTCGAAAAATGGGACCACCACGTGTAAAACTCCCACTTGCCGCTGAGAATGAGCGACCGGTTCCCCTCTTGGTTAACCTACTCGATTCCCCTATTGCATATGTTGATTTCCTCTTCTCTTCCCCCTTCTTCTTGTCCTCCATTACTGCTTCTTCCATCCGAACAGCCGATTCAACAAGAGTTTTAAAATATGTAATTCTGACTGCGAGGCCTCTTCTGATCTCCGGTCGTAGCCCCTGCTCAAAACGGTAACAATGATCCTCCTGCGTCGCTATTGCTTCTGGTGCATACTTGGCTAGTGCCGCAAAACGGAGTTCATATTCTGCCACCGTCTGTTCATCCCCTTCCACCAAATTTAGGAACTCCATTCTCTTCCTATCTCGATACATCTTCGGTCTGTATTTATCATCAAACTCTTTTTGAAACTCAGCCCAAGTTATTTCTCTAGGCTCATATCCCCTCTTTACAGACCTCCACCAAATCAAGGCATTACCCACGAACAAAGAAACAACATACTTAAGTCGGTTCTCTAGAGTGCAATCTACCAAGTTCATCACATCTTCAACTTTTTCCCACCATCTTTCAGCAATCTCTGGGTCTAGCGTACCCTCAAATTCTGTGGCCCCCATCTTTCTGATTCTTTCATAATTACGATCAATTGTAAGGACTACTGGTGCTGGCACTGCAGTGGATGCGTGCGCCTGTGCAAGTAACTGCGCTTGGACTTGTGCTTGGGCTTGAAAAACCATTTGAAATATCTATGCATACTCTGGGGGTAATCCTGCCACAGGAGCACCACCGGGAGGAATAGGAGCATCAACACCAACACCCTCTCGACCTACCTCCACTGTGCCACTGAGCCCTCTACGGACTCCGTTGACTCTTCCCTACTAGCTACTGGGTCAGCACGTGTACCTTGAAAAACCATCCTACATTAAATAATTCAATCATTAGGGACATGTCACAATCATTACCCTAGAAACGTAGACCTGCTCTGATACCACCCAATGTAGCATCCCCTACTCACTACATCTAATTATCACTATTTCACCATTTTTCTTAAATTAAAACTCATTTTATAAGTAATACTCTTTCAACCCGTAAAATAAATTCTAATTTATTAATATAATATATATATACCACAAAAGGAAAGTTTATATTCATCTTCACTAGATGTTCTCATGTTAATAACCTCAAGGAAAATCATACCACAACTTAAAACACAAATCCCGATAAAAGACCAGAATATTTAACACCCAACAATGAAAAACTCTGGCTTCAGATGTCACGGCTGACCCACCTAATAAAGACGACGACACCGCTCAAAGTCCAATGTGGCTAATTAGTGTGACCTATCTCCTGAAAAGGTATGTGGCAATAAATGAGCTGCCTACTCAATAAATATAGTTGATCAATCTATATATATATACACAGACAAAGATTCACGTACATGCAGTCACACCGACAACAGTCATTCGTCATACAGCAACATCAGATATAAGCAACAATACATACTCACAGCTGTAAATCAATCCACAATATAATATTCATTCGTTATCATTTATTAGTTAAGGGCCCCACTTACTCTAGTTGGAGTACATCAGTCAATGGTTTCGCCGGCCATCATCATATCATATACAGCATAGGATACCCGTTGTGTGATATCCCCACACTCTTTTACTCCAGCTATGTAGCAATATAGCACAGGACATCACAACAAACATGGTACCCCCACACCACCCCAGTGTGTAGCTAACAGCACAGGATATTCCCTACTGCCCTGGAATACCCTGGTACCCTACGCGCCATGGTACGTAGCTTGAATCATATATTTTTCATATTTCAATATAAATCACATTTTCATAAACCATTGACTGTGTTACCACCTAGGTAAGCATCATCTTTTATTTCAACTCACAATCGTCATTCTATTCTTTATAATAATCACTTTCTATAACTCCCAAATTGATTCCATCAACAATCAATTATATGATTATCACATAATCATATCCCGCATATCTCTACATTACCATCACATATCACATAGTATCAATTTCACCAATATTATGGTAATCTAACAAATAATCCACAACTAATTATATAAACAATCAATATAGAAAAGCCACGCATAATAATATAAAGCCAAGTCCACGTTCGCATCCAAGAAACCGATATATATAACATATGCAACACTACACACACACACACACACATATATATATATAAATCGAAATAGCTATACTTACCTTATACCCCAAAATGCTTCTGTTTTACGAAGGACTGCTCAACCTTTACCTTGTCGTCACGTTCTATAATAAATTATAATACGTATAATCAATATATTTAATTTACTAAATAATTCATAAGAATTCACTTAATCAAACTCCTTATATATTTATAACTATCATTTTTAATAACATTCGTAAATTATATTACCACTGAAACCTCATTTTCCCTCTTTAATAACATAATATTTCTAAAATATAACTTCCGAAATATTTCTATGAATGTTCTGTCAATTTATCGTTGCTATACAATTTAATTAAGCAATAATACATAAAATTGCATATTTGGTTAATCATTCCGATGGAATTGTGTAAATTAGCTATAATAGTAATTAAATCTAACAAATCTAATATTTTAATTACCCAACTATATCATTTTTATAGCAATTGTGATATTTAATTGGACACTAATTTAAATAGCCAAAATCATAAAATACTCCGGTAAAATAGTATATCGCTCAATATAAACAACATTTAATAAACGGACTAATTAAATAATATAATTATATAAATTATTAAAGAGTAAAATCTAAAATCCCGTACCTCTGTTTCCACAATGTGTGTGCGTCGGTGTGTGTGTGTTTGGAATATGTGTTTGCTTGTATAAAATGTGTATGTGTTTTATTTTATAATGAGAAAGAACAAAAAGCCCACCGCCTCACACTCACAACTCTCTCTCTCTCTTCACTTTATATATATATTATATTATTATATACATAATATTATTATTATTATTTAATTAATTAAACTTTTCTTAAAATACCTATTACGTCCTTTCTAATTTTCTTAATTAATATAATTTGGCCCCAAACATTATAACGAACTCCAAGTTAATCCGTTCAAGTTTTATTTTATCCCAAATTCAATCTATAATTTATTTACTAATTAAATTTAAATTTCTAATAATTACCATTTAGTCTCTCAATTACGTGAAAAATTTTACGGACGTCACACTAAAAACATTCAAAATTTAGCTTTTCTTCACGGTTTTATTAAAGCAAGTTCGTTTTCCTTTTATACAAACTTGTAGTTATTATTAAGCAATTTACCACATTAATTCTTGTGTCTAAGCCAACGTTTTGGTCAAGTTTCATCGAATTCTGAGAACGTTCAAAATTTAGCTGTTTTACACGGTTTTATTAAAATAATTTGGTTTCCCTTTTATACAAACTTGTAGTAATATTTAATCTTAGAAAATTTACCACATTAATTCTTGGGTCTAGACCGATGTTTTGGTCAAGTTTCGTCGAATTTTGAGAACGTTCAAAATTTAGCTGTTTTATGCGGTTTTATTAAAGCAAGTTCGTTTCCCTTTTATACAAACTTGTAATTATTATTAAGTTTAGAAAATTTATCACACAAATTCTTGGGTCTAGACCATCGTTACGGTCAAGTTTCGTTGAATTCTGAGAACGTTAAAAGTTTAGGTGTTTTGCGCGGTTTTATTTGAGCAAGTTTGTTTCCCTTTTATACAAACTTGTAGTTATTATTACGCTTAGCAAATTTACCACACAAATTCTTGATCTAGACAAATGTTTGGGTCAAGTTTCGTCGAATTCTGAGAATGTTCAAAGTTTAGCTATTTTGCACTGTTTTATTAAAACAATTTAGTTTCCCTTTTATACAAACTTGTAGTTATTACGAAGCTAAGCAAATATACCACTCAAATTCTTGGGTGTAAACCAATGTTTGTGTCAAGTTTTGTCGAATTCTAAGAACGTTCCACATTTAGCTGTTTTGCACGGTTTTATTAAAGCAAGTTCGTTTACCTGTTATACAAACTTGTAGTTATTATTACGCTTAGCAAATTTACCACATAAATTCTTAGGTCTAGACCAACGTTTTGGTCAAGTATCGTCGAATTCTGAGAACGTTCAAAATTTAGCTGTTTTTCGCGGTTTTATTAGACCAAGTTTGTTTCCCTTTTATAAAAACTTGTAGTTAATATTACGCTTAGCAAATTTACCACACAAATTCTTGGGTCTAGACCAACGTTTGGATCATGTTTCCTCGTATTCAAAGAACGTTCAAAATTTAGCTGTTCTGCACGGTTTTATTAAAGCAAGTTCATTTCCCTTTTATACAAACTTGTAGTTATTATAAGTTTAGCAAATTTACCACATTAATTCTTGTGTCTAGACCAACGTTTTGGTCAAGTTTCGTCGAATTCTGAGAACGTTCAAAATTTAGCTGCTTTACACGATTTTATTAAAATAATTTGGTTTCCATTTTATACAAACTTGTAGTAATTTTTAATCTTAGAAAATTTACCACATTAATTCTTGGGTCTAGACCAACGTTTTGGTCAAGTTTCGTCGAATTCTGAGAACGTTCAAAATTTAGCTGTTTTGCGCGGTTTTATTAAAGCAAGTTCGTTTCCTTTTATACAAACTTGTAATTATTATTAAGCTTAGGAAATTTATGACACAAATTCTTGTGTCAAGTTTCGTTGAATTCTGAGAATGTTAAAAAATTTAGGTGTTTTTGCGCGTTTTATTAGAGCAAGTTTGTTTCCCTTTTATACAAACTTTTAGTTATTATTAAGCTTAGCAAATTTACCAAATAAATTCTTGGGTCTAGACCAACGTTTTGGTCAAGTTCCGTCGAATTCGGAGAACGTTCAAAATTTAGTTGTTTTGCGCAGTTTTATTAGAGCAAGTTTGTTTTCCCTTTATTTTGTAACTTTCTTTGGGTCCCTAAAGAAAAAATGGGCCACACAAATTCTCTCTCTAATTTTTCACTTTCAAATGCTTCGTCTTCCTCACTTCCGGCCGGCGATGGGGAGACTGCCGGCGAGGCTCCGGGGGATTGCGACGGTGACGGAACAGTGACCGGCCGGCGAAAGGACAACCATGGACGAAGGGAAAACCCAGCTGTGCGTGTAGAAGACGAGAGGTCGGGACTTTCGCCGGCTGATGGTAGCCTAAGTGTTCCTTGGGGCTTAGATGGGCTTTCGACGGAGAAAGGTGGGAGTTTGGGAGCTGAAACCATGATTTCAGATCCGACCGTTGGAGGCGACGCGAGCTTGAAAGGCGTCCATGGCGGATCGTCGTCTTCTTCGTTCAATCTGGATGAGTTTCTGAACCTGGCCAACCGCGTCATTGACCATGGAGATGAGGCAGCCATAGCTGCTCGGAACGAGCTTAAAATCCGATGGCAAATGCATTTTGGAGACGACGCCAAGCTGCGGCAAACGAAGACGGTGGAGCGCGGCCGTGATCGACCAGCGACCGGAGGCCTTCGCAAGGCTTTGCGCTGCCTTATCCCACCAGATCCAGAGCAAACAACGGTAAAAAATGGTGGTAAGGCACCGGCGACGCTCTAGCTCCCCGCGACGGTGACTGTTCGTGTTCCAACGACGGCAACTGGCGGAAATGGAGATTTCTCTTGTCGTCCGGCCATTCTTGGTGGTCAAAAAGCTGCTGGGACTGGAGCCTTCGCCGGCGACCGGTGACGTGTGCCGGAAAGCGGACGTGGACGCCTATGTGGGCACGACTGGAGCTGATGTGGTGGCGGAAGTTGATGACAAGGATCGTGAGGTGGGAAAAGAGAGGGTGGATGACATCAGCCCTATTAGGGCTGATGTCATCCATGATGCAAGGGCTGATGTCATCCATGATGCTAGGGCTAATGTCATCCATCCTAGGGCTGATGTCACCAATTTTATGGGGGAAAGAAACAGCAACTTGAGGGAAAAATTGACACCAGTTCCCTTGTTTATTGGGATTATTCCGCTTCACACTGGTTCTAATGGGATTGTTAATGATAAAATTGCTGATGCATTCAACAATTCGTCCAGAAAAACGCTATCTTTCATTGCCCCAATGAAGCAAAATGGGGAGGTTGTAGTTCGCCCTTCACTTCATACTGTGCGTGACGGAGCCAAATGATGGAAATCTACGGCAGTGGGATACTTTATAGGTAAGCGGCCGTACTATCACCACTTAAAGGAGTGTGCCCATTCGATTTGGCCGGCGCTACGAGAGGTCACAGCAACTGCTAATGGCTTGTTTTTCTTCCAATTTAAAATGGAAATTGATATGGAGGAGGTCATAGAAGGGGGGCCATGGCTGTTTCAGGGGCAACCAATTGTACTGCAAAAGTGGGAACCGGGTATGGCTATGAGAAAGTTGAAGCACACACAAGTGCCTGTCTGGATAAAACTACGACACCTTCCATTGGAATTCTGGACGACGGAAGGACTGAGTACTGTGGCTAGCGGTGTGGGTAAGCCTCTATACCCTGATGCGATAACGAGGGCATGCACAAGACTGGACTTCGCTCGTGTATGCGTGTGTGTGATGATTGATGTTAGATGTTACTCGGAAAAATATATTATCATAATGACGCCAGATGAAGATGGTGGAGAAACCCCATGCAAGGTTGATATCGAGTATGAATGGCTTCCCCCTAAATGCACAGGATGCATGGCGTTGGGTCACTCGGAGAAGGAGTGTTCGTTGACCAAACCTCAAGAGGAATTTGGACCGATTTGCAGAATGGTCGGGACTTCGGCTGAATGTACAAAAAAGTCATGTCATTATCTCTCGATCGGTGGGTAAGCCTCTATACCCTGATGCGATAACGAGGGCATGCACAAGACTGGACTTCGCTCGTGTATGCGTGATGATTGATGTTACCCAAAAATTGGAAAAATATATTATCATAATGACGCCAGATGAAGATGGTGGAGAAACCCCATGCAAGGTTGATATCGAGTATGAATGGCTTCCCCCTAAATGCACAGGATGCATGGCGTTGGGTCACTCGGAGAAGGAGTGTTCGTTGACCAAACCTCAGAAACAGACAAAGCCTCCGGTGAAAGTGTATGTACCAAAAGCCAATGTCCTCCCTCCACCAGCCCCCGAGGAGAGAGAGAAGAAACATAAGACCGTGGTTGTGGCGGAGGATAAAGCGAGAGCAGATGAAGGTACAAAACAGAATAAACGTTACATCTCATCGCAGAAGGAGAAGGGTAAGGAAGTAGTTATTTTTAATCCTTTTGATGCTCTGAATTCACTGGACGATGCAGAAGAGAATACTAGGGGTCCTAACACATACAACCCCTCTAGTAGTGATCCATGTTGAATCTCGCGGTGTAGAATGTCGGGGGGCTGAATAAGAGAGACCATCAGCGGTTGAAGCAGACACGATTGCACAACACTTCTATTTGGACAATTAATGAGAAGGGAGGACATGGGGATGGCGAAAACTGCTCCGACTTCGCAGCTCTATACTACCTATGACAGAGTTTCTTATTGGAGAGGGGAGGTCATTCTACTGTGGAAGGACCCGTGGCACCACTTGGACCCACTTATTGCTAGATTCCCAAGGGGACTGAGCCTCTTAGGACTTGATGAATCCGCCAAACTACAAGTCGTCATTAATGGGGGGCAATGGCAGTGGCCCTTCATGTTACCCCGGATTCATGGAGGGGATGACAGGATCAATTGGCGGTTTTCAGAGGGACGACCCACTACACAATCCCAATATAGACTTTTCTGTCCACCTGGACCGAAAGTAGGATGGTCTTCACTACTTTCGGGCTCTTTGAAGATTCCCCGACATAACATCATTCTTTGGTTAGCAATTCAGGAGAAGCTACCGACAACTGATAAACCATGGATGACGCATCTAGGGGGATGTATTCTCTGTGACGAGGGTGCAGCGGAGACACACACTCACATGTTCTTCCGATGTCGATATAGCAGATGATGCCTTGCAGCTATACGACATCATATCCGATTTGCTTGGCCCAATCGTGAGTGGACAAGAGACGTGGAATGGGCATCGAGGAAGTGGAGGGGGAAGCATATTGTTAATGTTGCTTATCGAGCATTACTTGGTGCATGCATATACCATATATGGCGAGGAGGAATTTGAGACGATTTGAGCACACCCATCGACTTGCATCATTGAAGACGTTAGACAGAGGATAATTAGTATTAATCTTTTCAGTTCTATTAGTACATGTGCACTCTATAGAATTTGGCGTATCCCTTGGTCTGTTGGGGGTACCACCATTTGATTGTTGTACTTTGTACTCTTTACCTATTTTGTTAATGAAACTTACATTTTCCCAAAAAAAAGAAAGTGTATGTACCAAAAGCCAATGTCCCCCTTCCACCAGCCCCTGAGGAGAGAGAAAAGAAACATAAGACCGTGGTTGTGGTGGAGGATAAAGTGAGACGAGATGAAGGTACAAAACAGAATAAACGTTATACCTCATCGCAGAAAGAGAAGGGTAAGGAAGTGGTTATTTTTAATCCTTTTGATGCTCTGAATTCACTGGACGACGCAGAAGAGAATACTAGGGGTCCTAATACATGCAGCCCCTCTCGTAGTGATCCATGTTGAATCTCGCGGTGTGGAATGTCCGGGGGCTGAATAAGAGAGACCATCAACTCGCATTAAAGGACCTTATCTCGGAATACAGGTTAGATTTTATGGGCATCTTAGAAACTCGTGTTCGTATTAACAACGTCATGCATATTCAGTCTTTTTTACTTCGTCATTGGAAATGGTTTGTTGACTATGCAACTGTGGGTAACCGTATTTGGGTAGCGTGGGATGATAATGTTGTGGATGTTCATATTCTTGATTTAGGGAACCAATTTATGCATTGTCGTGTCACTCATAGGGCAGAAAGTGAATCCGTCATAATCACTATTGTTTACGGTGCCTCTGAGATGATTGATCGCAGAAGTTTATGGAATACCTTGGAAACATTAGCTCGAGAGCACTCGGATGAGCCCTGGCTGGTGGGGGGGAACTTCAACGCGGTCCGAGAAATGAATGAGGTGTGTGGAGCTTCTGGGGATATAAGGATGGCCATGGAAGAATTCAATGCTGGTATTCAGGAGGCCGGGTTAATACCTTTGCCTATGTAGGGGGAATGGTATACTTGGCACAACTGCAGCACGAACTCGCAAAGTCTATGGAAGAGATTAGATCAAATGCTTATTAATGATAGATGGCTTGCGAGGTTCCCTTGCTCATGTTATCATTGCCTTATACCGCGGACTTCTGAACCACTCGCTGCTTGTACTGCATGGGGACAGGCAAAGTCAAACAGGAGGTATGTTTCGATTTGACAACTACTTAACACACTCACCTGAATTTATCCCCAGTGTGCAGAATATCTGGCAGAATACAATCGTTGGGGTGCCTATGTTTGCGGTAAGACGTAAACTTAAAGCATTGAAGCCGGTCTTCAGGGAGCAAAGGAGGAAGAAGGGGGATTTGATTCTAAACGTTCAATTAGCTAAAGGCTTTCTAGATGAGGCACAGCAGCTGGTGAGCTCAGATAGACAGAATGAGGCCTTTCTACAACTAGAACACTGCTGCCGCCTGGCTTATGCAAAAGCGGCAAAATTAGAACAAATCATGCTGCAACAGCGAGCCAAGATGCAGTGGATGAAGGGGGGTGACAATGCTCCCGAATTTTCTTTCGTAAAATTGCCCAGAGAAGGGTGGCAAGGAGGATACTGCGGATAAATGATGACAACGGGACCATCCACACTGAACCAGAAGAGATTATCAATGAATTTGTCTGCTACTATCAAAATCTCTTGGGCGGTAATAGACGACAGGCAACGTTAGATATTGGTTTTCTCAAACCGTGGGCAAGACACATTCTTTCTAATGAGGAGGCTGGCCATTTGATATTGGCGTTTACACCGGATGATGTGAAGCAAGTAGTATTTGACATTGCAGAGGACAAGGCCCTGGGACCTGATGGTTATTCATCAGGATTCTTTAAAGCAGCCTGGCCAGTGGTGGGACAGGAAGTTACAAATGCGGTACTGGAATTCTTTAGTACCGGTAAACTACTCAAACAAGTCAACTCCACACTTTTGGCACTAATCCCAAAGGTACACACTCCTATGACTGTTGGTGATTTTAGGCCAATTTCATGCTGTAATGTGTTATACAAAATTATTGCGCAATTACTTGTCCAACGGTTGAGTGTGGTTCTAGACAAGATTATTAGTCCCTGTCAGGGAGCGTTTACCCCAGGGCGTAGCATTGGGGACAATATTTTGTTGGCACAGGAACTGCTCACGGGATACAACCAGGTGAGGCGGCACAGGAACTGCTCACGGGATACAACCAGGTGAGGCTCCCACCTCGTTGTACCCTGAAAGTCGATATCAAGAAGGCATATGATACTGTTGAGTAGGATTTCCTACTTGCGGTATTGCAATTATTTGGATTCCCCCAAACGTTCACCAGGTGGATTGAGGAGTATGTAACGACGGCGGCATTCTCGATTGGCTTAATGAAAACCCTCACGGATTCTTTGCAGGAGCACGTGGATTAAGACAGGGAGACCCTCTATCTCCTTATCTTTTTGTTCTCGTTATGGAAGTCTTGCATTTGGGATTATTGCAACTTATTGAGCAGGATTTGCAATTCTCTTATCACTGGAAATGTGAGCCGGCCAAAGTCTTCCAGTTGGGATTCGCAGACGATCTCCTGCTTTTCTGTAGAGCTGACTTGAATTCACTCAGGACAGAATGGTCGGGACTTCGGCTGAATGTACAAAAAAGTCATGTCATTATCTCTCGATCAGCACAAGGTTGGAAGGATCAGATGTTAACAATTATGGGCTTCCAGGAGGGCCAACTACCAATGAGGTACTTGGGCCTCCCTCTACTGTCTTCTAGATTATCTATATCCGATTGTCAGCCGCTTTTATTGAAAATTGATGCTCGCATTAATGGCTGGGAAGGAATTTCATTATCATATGTTGGACGTATACAAATCATTAAATCTGTACTTTCAGCAATGAGCATTTATTGGGCATCTGCATTCATCCTACTGAAGGCTATTATTAAACAAATTGAGAAACGTCTCAGAACTTTTCTTTGGAAAGGCACTTCTACGTCGGGATACGCTAAGGTAGCGTGGAAAGATGTGTTACCTGGACCGAAAATAGGATGGTCTTCACTACTTTCGGGTTCTTTGAAGATTCCCTGACATAACTTTATTTAGGAGAAGCTACCGACTACTGACAAACCATGGATGTCTCATCTTGGGGGATGTATTCTCTGTGATGAGGGTATAGCGGAGACACACACTCACATGTTCTTCCGATGTCGATTTAGCAGAGGATGCCTTGCAGCTATACGACAACAAATTCGATTTGCTTGGCCCAATCGTGAGTGGACAAGAGACGTGGAATGGGCATCGAGGAAGTGGAGGGGGAAGCATATTGTTAATGTCGCTTATCGAGCATTACTTGGTGCATGCATATACCATATATGGCGAGAGAGGAACTTGAGACGTTTTGAGCACACCCATCGGCCGAAAACTGTATTAGCTACTTGCATCATAGAAGACGTTAGACAGAGGATAATTAGTATTAATCTTTCCAGTTCTATTAGTACATGTGCACTCTATAGACTTTGGCGTATCCCTTGGTCTGTTGGGGGAGCCACCTTGATTGTTGTACTTTTTACATCTTTTTTTAATGAAACTTACATTTACCCAAAAAAAAAGTTTGTTTTCCTTTTATACAAACATGTAGTTATTATTACGCTTAACAAATTTACCTTACAAATTCTTGGGTCTAGACCAACGTTTGGGTCGAGTTTCGTCGAATTCTAAGAACGTTCAAAATTTAGGTGTTTTGCGCCGTTTTATTATAGCAAGTTTGTTTCCCATTTATACAAACTTTGAGTTATTATTAAACTTAGCAAATTTAGCACATAAATTCTTGGGTCTAGACGAACATTTTGGTCAAGTTCCGTCGAATTCTAATAACGTTCAGAATTTAGGTGTTTTGCGCGGTTTTATTAGAGCAAGTTTGTTTCCCTTTTATACAAACATGTAGTTATTATTACGCTTAGCAAATTTACCACACAAATTCTTGGGTCTAGACCAACGTTTGGGTCGAATTTCGTCGAATTCTAAGAACGTCCAAAATTTAGGTGTTTTGCGCGGTTTTATTAAAGCAAGTTTGTTTCCCTTTTTATACAAACTTGTAGTTATTATTACGCTTGGCAAATTTACCACACAAATTCTTGTGTCTAGACCAACGTTTGGGTCGAGTTTCGTCGAATTCTGAGAACGTTCAAAATTTAGGTGTTTTGCGCAGTTTTATTAGAGCAAGTTTGTTTTCCTTTTATACAAACTTGTAGTTATTATTACGCTTAGCAAATATACAACAAAAATTCTTGGGTCTAGACCAACGTTTAGGTCGAGTTTCGTCGAATTCTGAGAACGTTCAAAATTTAGGTGTTTTGCGTGGTTTTATTAGAGCAAGTTTGTTTTCCTTTTATACAAACTTGTAGTTATTATTACACTTAGCAAATTTACCGCACAAATTTTTGGGTCTAGACCAACGTTTGGGTCAATTTTCGTCAAATTCTGAGAAAGTTCAAAATTTAGGTGTTTTGCGCGGTTTTATTAGAGCAAGTTTGTTTCCCTTTTATACAAATTTGTAGTTATTATTACACTTAGCAAATTTACCATACAAATTCTTGGATATAGACCAATGTTTGGGTCAGGTTCGTCGAATTCTAAGAATGTTCAAAATTTAGCTATTTTGCACTGTTTTATTAGAACAATTTAGTTTCCCTTTTATACAAACTTGTAGTTATTATTAAGCTAAGCACATATACCACACAAATTCTTGGGTGTAAACCAATGTTTGTGTCAAGTTTCGTCGAATTCTGAGAACGTTCAAAATTTAGCTGTTTTTCGCGGTTTTATTAGACCAAGTTTGTTTCCCTTTTATACAAACTTGTAGTTATTATTACGCTTAGCAAATTTACCACATAAATTCTTAGGTCTAGACCAATGTTTTGGTCAAGTATTTTCGAATTCTGAGAACGTTCAAAATTTAGCTGTTTTTCGCGGTTTTATTAGACCAAGTTTGTTTCCCTTTTAATTTAGCTGTTTTTCGCGGTTTTATTAGACCAAGTTTGTTTCCCTTTTATACAAACTTGTAGTTATTATTATGCTTAGAAAATTTACCGCACAAATTCTTGGGTCTAGAGCAACTTTTGGGTTAAGTTTCCTCGTATTCTAAGAACGTTCAAAATTTAGCTGTTTTACACTGTTTTATTAAAATAATTTGATTTCCCTTTTATACAAACTTGTATTTATTATTAACCTTAGAAAATTTACCACATTAATTCTTGGGTCAAGACCAACGTTTTGGTCAAGTTTCGTCGAATTCTGAGAACGTTCAAAATTTAGCTGTTTTGCGCGATTTTATTAGAA
>NC_026147.1:23170303-23175528 GCF_000512975.1 Sesamum indicum
TTTGGGAGCAGAGTGCTTTATCCTTGGAGATGCTGAAAAAGTGCACTCCTCGGCCCTTTAAGTGTTCTACTCTTGGGACAAGAGATTATTTTCTTAAGCCTATTATAAGGGGGACATGATACGGTGAGCCCCCATGCACCACTTAAATCCTTCGTGTATGTGTTGACGAGGACGTCAACAGATCGAGTGGGTGAGGATCTCACAGGTTGACTGTTACCTGTGGACGACGTGCGGGCAACTGGGTTGATGTAGGCCAGCACGGAGCGACAATGGAGCGCAACCTTGGGCGCGAGTAGAAACTAATGTGCAGAACAAAGTGCTTTGATTTGGGAGCAGAGTGCTTTATCCTTGGAGATGCTGAAAAAGTGCACTCCTCGGCCCTTTAAGTGTTCTACTCTTGGGACAAGAGATTATTTTCTTAAGCCTATTATAAGGGGGACATGATACGGTGAGCCCCCATGCACGACTGCAGTAGCATGAGACGACGTTTGCACTAAGTGAGCATCTCTTGGGGGCATGATGGGGCCTTTAAGAGCCGGCTCTAGGCAGCTCGGGAGAGGAGCGCTAGAGTCCCCGAAGGGCTTGGAAACCTGACGGGCATTCCCTTTTATACAAACTTGTATTTATTATTAACCTTAGAAAATTTACCACATTAATTCTTGGGTCAAGACCAACGTTTTGGTCAAGTTTCGTCGAATTCTGAGAACGTTCAAAATTTAGCTGTTTTGCGCGATTTTATTAGAACAAGTTTGTTTCCCTTTTATACAAACTTGTAGTTATTATTACGCTTAACAAATTTACAACACAAATTCTTGGGTCTAGACCAACGTTTGGGTCTAGTTTCGTCGAATTCTGAGAACGTTCAAAATTTAGATGTTTTGCGCAGTTTTATTAGAGCAAGTTTGTTCTCTTTTATACAAACTTGTAGTTATTATTACACTTAGCAAATTTACCACACAAATTCTTGGGTCCAGATCAACGTTTGGGTCTAGTTTCGTCGAATTCTGAGAACGTTCAAAATTTAGATGTTTTGCGCAGTTTTACTAGAGCAAGTTTGTTTCCCTTTTATACAAACTTGTAGTTATTATTACGCTTAGCAAATTTACCACACAAATCCTTGGGTCTAGACCAACGTTTGGGTCAAGTTTCGTCGAATTCTGAGAACGTCCAAAATTTAGCTATTTTGCAAGGTTTTATTAGAGCAATTTTGTTTTACTTTTATACAAACTTGTAGTTATTATTAAGCTAAGCCAATATACCACACAAATTCTTGGGTGTAAACCAAAGTTTGGGTGAAGTTTCGTCGAATTCTAAGAACGTTCCACATATAGCTGTTTTGCACGGTTTTGTTAAAGCAAATTCGTTTACCTTTTATACAAACTTGTAGTTATTATTATGCTTACAAAATTTACCACATAAATTCTTAGGTCTAGACCAACGTTTTGGTCAAGTTTCGTTGAATTCTGAGAACGTTCAAAATTTAGCTGTTTTTCGCGGTTTTATTTGACCAAGTTTGTTTCCATTTTATAGAAACTCGCAGTTATTATTATACTTAGCAAATTTACCACACAAATTTTTGGTTCTAGACCAACGTAAGAGTCAAGTTTCGTCGAATTCTGAGAACGTTCAAAATTTAGCTATTTTGCACGGTTTTATTAGAGCAATTTTGTTTCCCTTTTATGCAAACTTGTGGCTATTATTAAGCTAAGCCAATATACCACACATATTCTTGGGTGTAAACCAACGTTTGGGTCAAGTTTCGTCGAATTCTGAGAACGTTCAAAATTTAGCTATTTTTCGCGGTTTTATTAGACCAAGTTTGTTTCCCTTTTATACAAATTTGTAGTTATTATTAGGCTAAGCAAATTTACCACACAAATTCTTGGTTCTAGACCAACGTTTGGGTCATGTTTCCTCGTATTCTAAGAACGTTCAAAATTTAGCTGTTCTGCACGGTTTTATTAAAGCAAGTTCGTTTCCATTTTATACAAACTTGTAGTTATTATTAAATTTAGCAAATTTACCAACTTAATTATTGGATCTAGACCAACGTTTTGGTCAAGTATCGTCGAATTCTGAGAACGTTTAAAATTTAGCTGTTTTTTGCGATTTTATTAGACCAAGTTTGTTTCCCTTTTATACAAAGTTATAGTTCTTATTACGCTTAGCAAATTTAGCACACAAATTCTTGGTCTTGACCAACGTTTGGGTCATGTTTCCTCGTATTCTAAGAACGTTCAAAATTTAGCTGTTTTGCACGATTTTATTAAAGCAAGTTCGTTTCCCTTTTATACAAACTTGTTGTTATTCTTATGCTTAGCAAATTTACCATCTTAATTCTTGGGTCTAGACCAACATTTTGGTCAAGTTTCGTCGAATTCTAAGAACGTTCAAAATTTAGCTGTTTTGCGCGGTTTTATTAGAGAAAGTTTGTTTCCCTTTTATGCAAACTTGTAATTATTATTAGGCTTAGCAAATTTACCACACAAATTCTTGGGTGTAGACCAACGTTTGGGTCGAGTTTCGTCGAATTTTGAGAACGTTCAAAATTTAGGTGTTTTGCGGTTTTATTAGAGCATGTTTGTTTCCATTTTATACAAACTTGTAGTTATTATTACACTTAGCAAATTTACCGCACAAATTCTTGGATCTAGACCAATGTTTGGGTCAAGTTTCGTCGAATTCTGAAAATGTTCAAAATTTAGCTATTTTGCACTGTTTTATTAGAACAATTTTGTTTCCCTTTTATACAAACTTGTAGTTATTATTAAGCTAAGCAAATATGCCACACAAATTCTTGGGTGTAAACCAATGTTTGAGTCAAGTTTCGTCGAATTCTAAGAACGTTCCACATTTCGCTGTTTTGCACGGTTTTATTAAAGCAAGTTTGTTTTTCTTTTATACAGACTTGTATTTATTATTACGCTTAGCAAATTTACCACATAAATTCTTAGGTTTAGACCAACGTTTTGGTCAAGTTTCGTCGAATTCTGAGAACGTTCAAAATTAGCTAATTTTTCGCGGTTTTATTAGAGCAAGTTGGTTTCCCTTTTGTACAAACTTGTAGTTATTATTACGCTTAGCAAATTTACGTCACAAATTCTTGGTTTTAGACCAACGTCTGGGTCAAGTTTCGTCGAATTCTAAGAACGTTCAAAATTTAGCTGTTTTGCACGGTTTTATTAAAGCAAGTTCATTTCTCTTTTACACAAACTTGTATTTATTATTAAGCTTGGCAAATTTACCACATTAATTCTTGGGTCTAGACCAACATTTTGGTCAAGTTTCATCGAATTCTGAGAGCGTTCAAAATTTAGCTGTTTTGCGCAGTTTTAGGTAAATGTAAATTTCATTAATAAAAGCAAAAGTACAGTACAACATGGGTTCATCAGTTGGTTTCTCCCTCAACCCAAGGGATGCGCCACAATTTATAAAACATGTACTGACTGATAAAGTTAAATTGACACTAATAATCCTCTGTTTGACATCATCAATGATCAGGGTACTCAAAGTGGCTGGTGACCGTTCAGTGTGTTCAAATCTCCTCAAGTTCCTTTCTCTCCATATGTGGTAAATACATGCTGCAAGCAATGTATGGAAAGCGATATTAGCAATGTGTTTACCTCTCCATTTCTGCATCGCCCACTCAATATCCATTGTCCAATCCCTGTTGGGCCAGTGAAATCGAATTTGTTTGCGAATCTCTCGGAGGCATTGACGACTATATTTGCATCAAAAAAATAAGTGTGAATGAATTTCTGTAGTTCCCTCATCACACAAGATGCATGCTCCCAGATGAGATAGCCATGGTTTGTCCGTGGATGGTAATTTTTCGAGGATTGCGAGCCATAGTATGAACGAATGATGAGGTATCTTCAAAGAGCCTCCCATAGCAAAGACCATCCTACTTTCGGCTCAAGGGCATCAAATAATCGGTAGGGGCCTGAGTAGTAGGCTGTCCTCCGTCAACTCTCCACACAACTTGATCCTCACCTCCAAAAATAAACGGCAGGTTATGTGTGATCTCCAAACATTCAAAGTCCGTGATGGGAGGCCATTGCCACTCTCCTGCTGAGATCACCGAATTGAGTTTTGCTGATTCTTCAATACCAACATGGTTTGGACCACGAGGGAACTGCTCGAGAAGTGGTCCCAAGTGATGCCATGGGTCCAGCCAAATATAGAATTTCCCTCCATCTCCAATCTAGTCGTTCACAATAGAGCGTAGGAAGGGACGAAGCCTGAGCATTTTCCGCCATCCCCAAGAACCTCCATGTTCACGAACAGTCCAAATCGATGTGTCATGTAACCGGTCTTGGTAAAGCCACTGAACCCATATGGACGTCCTGTCACATCGGATAACATCACATAATTTTCTTACTCATTAATGCGCGGTTCAAGCTAGTAATGTCCTTGAACCCAAGTCCCCCCTCATCCGTTGGTCGACACACATTTTTCCAGGCTACCTTGGCGTAACCACTAGACGTGGTACCCTTCCAAAGGAAAGTCCTCAATCTCTTCTCAATTTCATTATGACTTTCTTAGGTAGTATGAAAGCAGAAGCCCAATATAAACTCAATGCTGACAGCACAGATTTGATGATTTGTACTCGCCCAGCATATGATAACGAAATTTCTTCCTATCCATTAATGCGTGCATCAATTTTTGAAATAAGCAGTTGGCAATCAGAAATAGATAGCCTAAAAGAGATTAAGGGAAGACCAAGATACCTCATAGGAAGGTGTCCTTCTTGAAAGCCCAAAATCTCCAACATCTGGTCTTTCAAATCTTGGGCCGAACGTAAACTGATTAAGTGACTTTTATGAACATTCAGCCGAAGGCCAGACAACTTCGCAAACCAGTCTAATCCCCAGTTGATCCTGTCATCTCCTCTGTGAATCGGAGGTAGTGTATAAATGATCTCCATGCATTCCAAATCAGTAATAAGAGGCCACTGCCATTGCCCCTCATCAATAACTACTTGAAGTTTGGCTGATTTATCAAGTCCCAAGAGCCTCGGTCCACGTGGAAATCTAGTAATATGAGGGCCCAAGTGGTGCCACGGGTCCTTCCATAAGAAGAATGAGTTCCCCTCTCCAATAATAAACTCCGTCATGGGCAGGATGGATCTTCGAAGTCGTAGTATCTTTCGCCATCCCCATGATCCTCCCTTCTCATTAATCATCCATATAGAGTCGTCCAGTAGTCAGCCATGCTTCAGCCAC
>NC_026147.1:23175627-23217498 GCF_000512975.1 Sesamum indicum
GGTCCACGTGGGAATCTAGTAATAAGAGGGCCCAAGTGGTGCCACGGGTCCTTCCATAAGAAGAATGAGTTCCCCTCTCCAATAATAAACTCCGTCATGGGCAGGATGGATCTTCGAAGTCGTAGTATCTTTCGCCATCCCCATGATCCTCCCTTCTCATTAATCATCCATATAGAATTATCAAGTAGTCGTCCATGCTTCAGCCACTCAACCCAAATAGATGTTCGGTCACATATGATAATGTCACATAACTTTTTTGTCATTAATGCATAGTTAAGGATACCTATATCCTTGATCCCTTGGCCTCCTTCCATATGCGGTTTACACACATCCTTCCATGCTACTTTAGCGTAGCCCGATGTATAATTGCCTTTCCACAAAAAATTTCTGAGGCGTTTCTCAATTTGTTTAATAACATTCTTCGGTAGAATGAAAGCAGATGCCCAATATGTGCTCATTGCTGATAGAACCGATTTAATGATTTGTATGCGTCCAGCATATGATAATGAGATACCCTCCCAACCATTAATGCGAGCATCAATTTTCAAAAGAAGTGGCTGACAGTCATTTATAGTCAATCTAGAAGATAGAAGAGGGAGACCCAAGTACCTCATTGGTAATTGGCCCTCCTGGAATCCCATAACTGCTAAGATCTGATCCTTCCAACCTTGTGCTGATCGGGATATAATGACATGGCTTTTGTGTATATTCAGACGAAGTCCTGACCAGTCTGCAAATCGATCCAACCCCATCTTGAGAACCGTAAGAGAATCTAAGTCAACTTTACAGAAGAGTAAGAGATCATCTGCAAATCCCAACTGGAATATTCTGGTCGGCTCACATTTCCAGTGATAAGAGAATTGCCTTTCCTGCTCGATAGTTTTCTGCAATCCCAAGTGGAAAACTTCCATAATAAGGACAAAAAGATAGGGAGATAGAGGGTCTCCTTGTCTTAGTCCACGTGCTCCTGCGAAGAAATCGTGCGGGTTTCCATTAAGCCCAATTGAGAATGATGCCGTCGTTACACACTCCTCTATCCATCTTGTGAACATTTGTGGGAAACCAAACAATTGCATAACTGCTAATAGGAAGTCCCATTCCACAGTATCATATGCCTTCCTAATATCAACTTTCAGAGCACATCGAGGTGGGAGCCTCACTTGATTATAGCCCGTGAGCAATTCCTGTGCCAGCAAAATATTATCCCCAATGCTAGGCCCTGGGATAAACGCTCCTTGACAAGGACTAATAATATTGTACGGAACTCCACTCAACCTTTTGACAAGCAATTTCGCAATGATTTTGTATAACACATTACAACACGAAATCGGTCTAAAGTCTCCAACAGTCATAGGAGTGTGTACCTTTGGAATCAGAGTCAACAGTGTGGCGTTGACTTGTTTGAGTAGTTTACCGGAACTAAAGAATTCCAATATCGCCTTTGTAACTTCCTGACCCACCACTGGACAAGCTGCTTTAAAGAAACCTAATGAATATCCATCAGGTCCCGGAGCCTTGTCCTCTGCAATGTCAAATACTGCATTCTTTACATCATCTCGTGTAAACGCCGATATAAGATAGTTAGTCTCCTCATTTGAAAGTACATGTCTAGCCCACGGTCTAAGAAAACCAATATCCATCGTAGTCTGTCGTCTGTTACCTCCCAAGAGGTCTTTGTAGTAACTCACGAATTCATTGATAATCTCTCCTGTTTCTGTATGGATAGTCCCATTATCATCATTGATCTGCAAAATCCTCCTCGCCACTCTTCTCTGGGCTATTTTACGAAAGAAAATCCGGGAGCACTAGTCCCCTCCTTTCATCCACTGCATCTTGGCTCGTTGTTGCAGCATGATTTTCTCCTGTTTTACTGCTTTAGCATATACTATTCGGCAATAGTGTTCTAACTGTAAAAGTACTTCGTTCTGTCTATCATATCTCACCAGATCTTGTGCCCCATCGAGAAATCCTTTGGCTAGTTGAACATTGAGTGTTAAGTCCCCCTTCTTTCTCCTTTGTTCTCTAAAGACCGGTTTCAAAGCTTTAAGTTTACGTGTTACCGCAAACATAGGAGTCCCAATGATTCTATGCTGCCAAATATTCTGTACATTGGGAATGAATTCAGGTGAGCGTGTAAGGTAGTTATCAAATCGAAACATCCCTCCTCTTGTTTGATTTTGTGTATCTCCATGTAGTACTAGCGGTGAGTGGTCAGAAGTTCGCGGCAAGAGGCTATGATAACTAGAGGAAGGAAATCGTGCGAGCCATCTGTCATTAATAAGGATACGATCCAATCTCTTCCAAAGACTCCGCGAGTTCGTGCTGCAATTATGCCAGGTATACCGTTCACCCTGCATAGGCATTGGTATTAACCTGGCCTCCTGAATACCGGCATTGAATTCTTCCATGGCCATCCTAATATCACCAGAAATTCCACATACCTCATTCATTTCTCGGACTGCATAAAAGTTCCCCCCTACCAGCCAGGGCTCGTCCGAGTGTTCACGTGCCAATGTTTCCAGAGTAGTCCATAAGTTCCTACGATCAATCATCTTAGAGGCACCATAAACGACAGTAATAATGAGCGATTCACTGTTAGCTGTAGTAGTAACACGACAATGCATAAATTGATTCCCTGAATCGAGTATATGAACATCAACAACATTTGCACAACAAACCATTTCCAATGAGGAATCAAAAACGACTGAATATTCAAAGCATTATTGATACGAACACGAGTTTCTAATATGCCAATAAAATGTAACCTGTATTTCGAGACTAGATACTTTACTGCGAACTGATGGTCTCTTTTATTCAGCCCCCGGACGTTCCATACTGCTATGTTCAACATGGGTCACTACTAGAGGGGTTGCATGTGTTAGGACCCCTAGTAGTTTCGTCTGCGTCATCAAGTAAATTCAATGCCTCAAATGGATTATAGATAACTATTTCCTTACCTTTCTCTTTATGTGATGACGTTTCTCGTTCTTCCTATTCAACACCATGATTTTTCTTTGGTACTTTATCCACCTCAACTACAAACTCATGTTTCTTTTGTTGCTCCTTGGGTTTAGGTGGAGGAGGGACGGTGGTTTTAGGTACATACACTTTAACCGGCGGCTTTGTATGTTTCTGAGTTTTTTTCATCGAGCAATCCTTCACCAAGTGACCCAGTGTTAGGCATCCTGTACATTTAGGGGGGAGCCATTCATACTCAATATCAATCTTGCATGGAGTTTCCCCACCCTCCTCATCTGGCGTCATTATAATAATATGATTTGTTAATGTCTGATTAACATCGATCATCACGCATACATGAGCGAAATCCAGTCTCGTGCATGCCCTCGTTATTGCATCAGGGTATAAAGGCTTACCCACACCACTCGCTACAATACTCAATCCGTCCGTCGTCCAGAATTCCATAGGAAGCTGTCTCAGTTTTATCCATACTGGCACTTGTGTATGCTTCAATTTTCTCATAACCATACCAGGTTCCCATTTTTGCAAAATTATCGGCTGTCCCTGGAATAGCCACGGTCCTCCTTCAATAATTTCCTCCAGATCAATTTCAGATTTAAATTGAAAGAAGAAGAAGCCATTATCAGTTGCAGTGACTTCTCGTAACGCCGGCCAAATGGAATGGGCAAATTCCTTCAAGTGATAATAATACGGTTTTTTTCCCAAAAGGTATCCTACTGCCGTAGTTTGCCATCTTTTTGACCCATCTCGTACAGTTTCTAAAGATGGTCGAACAATAATCTCCCCGTTTTGTCTCGTTGGGGCTATGTAATTTAACGTTTTTCGAGACGAATTGTTAAATGCATCGGCAATTTTATCATCAACAATTCCTTTTGAATTAGTATTCAATGGAATATTCCCAATAAATAACGGAACAGGTACAATTTTTCTCCCAATATTGCTGTTTTTTTCCATTGCAGAGATGATGTCATGCCCATGTCAGCAGAAGTGACATCAGCAGCAAGGTCAGCGCTTACATCAGCAAGATATTCAGGGCTTACGTCAGCAACTGCATCAGCAAAAGTCAACTTCGCCGGAATCGCGTTTTCACCCTCAGTCATCGGCCGGAGATCTGCTGTTCTGGTCGGAACAGTACGAGAACCCAAGATAACATGTCTGTTCCTCATTTCCATGTCTGTCCGGTCAACAATCTTGCCGGAAAATCGAAATCCCGACGAAGAAACTCCATCCATGATCGCAGTAGTTGTTTCTTGAGTTTGGATCCTTGTCGCCGGAGGACGGATGTTCCTAATGGCTTTGCGTATCCCTCGAACCAGAGGAGGTTCTGTTATCAGCTCCGGTGCCGGAAATCTGTTCGTATCATTCTCCTTTCCAAATCGCGTCTTCCATTTTGTTTGCAAATCTTCTAGTGCTTTTAGCGATTCAATATCACCAGTATCTATAACAGTGCGTGCTAACCGAATGAACTCACCCATATTAAATGTACCTGGTTGTTGTCCGCCATTTTTGTTCATCAAGGGTGCGCCGCCAAACCCTAGTTTTGGGCGGCGCATCAGTTCGCCATCGTTAACAGCCAAAAACCCTAGTTTTGGGCGGCGCATCAGTTCGCCATCGTTAACAGCCAAGTTTGAATCTTTCTCGGTTGGCACGGTTTCTCCGTCCTCAGATCTCTCAATACCATCATCAGCCATGCCTAATCTGTTCGGAATCGATTCGTCTTCCATGGGCGTCTTTTCTTCTTCCCCGTCTGCGCGAAGCCCTAGTTTTGAAGTTGACGAACAAGCGGCTAGATCTGCTGTTTTCCCAATCAGGTTATTCTCGTTATCATCTCCAGTACGATTCCAGTATGTATACTCGCCGGTCATCTTCTCCAATCCATTCTCATTCATTGGCGACTTTTCGGTTTCCATGTGAGAGTCGCGATTTTCGCCGGAGAACTAATCTAGATCTGCTGCCTTTCGCCGGTCATCTTCACCATCGACTGCTTCTTCGTCGGTCGGAGTCCCATCATCGTCGCCGGAGGTTGGAGGATTTGAAACGGCTTTTGTGTGTGTTTTTGGATGTGTGTAAGTAAACCAGTCTAATCCCTCCTTGAAGACTCTGATGAAGTCAAAGTTAGCTCTTTTAAAGAGGAGAAGGTCGTCTGCAAATCCCAACTGGAAAACCTTGGAACTCTCACACTTCCAATGATAAGTGAATTGCATGTCCTGTTGAATTCATTGCAAGAATCCCAGATGTAAAGCTTCCATAACAAGTACAAATAGATAAGGAGAAAGTGGGTCTCCCTGTCGTAATCCTCTCGCTCCAGGAAAGAACCCATGAGGTTTTCCATTAAGCCCAATCGAGAATGATGTCGTGAAAACACACTCCTCAATCCACCTTGTGAACGTCGTTGGAAACTCGAACAACTGCAAAACTGTTAGCAGGAAGTCCCATTCCACCGTATCATAGGCCTTCCTTATATCCACTTTTAGTGCGCATCTAGGAGGTAGGCGCATCTGGTTGTAGCCCGAGAATAGTTCTTGGGCTAACATAATGTTGTCCCCAATGCTTCTTCCCGAAAGAAAAGCTGTCTGACAGGGGTTAATAATCTTATCTAGCAGAACACTAAGTCTTTGAACAAGTAGTTTTGCAATGATCTTATATAAAACATTGCAGCATGAAATCGATCTAAAATCATTAACCGACATTGGAGTGTGTACCTTTGGTATTAGGGTCAAAATCGTGGAATTGATCTGTTTTAGTAGTTTTCTACCAAAGAAATCGACCCGCCCTCGTTACTTCTTCCCCCACCACAGGCCAAGCCGCCTTGAAAAACCCTGACGAGTAACCATCAGATCCCGGCGCTTTGTCTTCAGCGATATCAAACACTGCTTGGTTCACATCATCCGGTGAGAATGGTAGTAGTAAGTGGCTAGCTTCCTCATCAGTAATACGGTGCCTCGCCCATGGTCTAAGGTATTGAATATCCACTGTCAACCGTCTTCTGGTACCTCATAAAAGGTTGTGAAAGTATGAGACAAACACATGGGCGACTTCCCCTTGATCTGTGTGTGTGGTACCATTCTCATCATTGATCTGTAGGATTCTCCTTATAACTCTTCTCTAAGCGATTTTTCGAAAGAAAACCCAGGAACATTGGTCACCATCTTTCATCTACTGCATCTTAGCTCTCTGCTGCAACATAATATGTTCGAGCTTTGCCGCTTTAGCATAGACGATTCAACAGCAATGTTCCAAGAGTAAATAGAGTTCATTCTGTCTGTCTGAGCTCACCAACTGTTGTGCCTCACCAAGAAAACCTTTAGCTAACTGTACATTCAGCGTCAATCACCCTTATTCCTCCTCTGTAGTCTAAAGACTGGTTTAAGTGCCTTCAGTTTATGTGTCACAACATACATAGGAATACCAACGATCTCATGATGCCAAATGTTCTGCACATTGGGGATAAACTCATGTGAACGGGCAAGATAGTTATCAAATCGAAACATACCTCCGTTTTGCTGTTGTATATCCCCATGTAAAACCAGTGGTGAGTGATCAGATGTCCGTGGTGTAAGGCTGTGATAATATGCGCTAGGGAACTGTGCCAGCCAACGGTCATTAATGAGAATCCGATCCAACTGCTTCCATAAACTCCGTGCAGATGTACTGCAATTATGCCACGTGAACCATTCACCTTGCATAGGGAGTGGAATCAGCCCCGCCTCCAGAATACCTGCATTAAATTCTTCGGTGGCCATCCTTATATCTCCTGAGATGCCACATACCTCGTTAAGGTCACGTACTGCATTAAAATCCCCTCCCACCATCCACGGGACGTCAGAGCACTGCTGAGCGAGCGTCTCCAATGCAGTCCATAAATTCCGTTGGTCAATCACTTCAGATGCCCCATAAACAACAGTGATAATAACTAATTCATTGACAGCCATATTAGTAACCCGACAGTGAATAAACTGATCGGCCAAGTCTAAGATCTGGACATCTACAACATTCTCATCCCAAGCTAGCCAGATACGATTACCAACAGAAGAATAATCGACAAACCATTTCCATTGTGGAATTAGAAATGATTGAATATGCATGACATTATTCAATCGAACACGAGTTTCAAGGAAGCCTAGGAAGTGTAACCTGTATTCAGAGACCAGGTCCTTCAAAGCGAGCTGATGGTCTCGTTTGTTCAGCCCACGGACGTTCCATACAGCAAAGTTCAACATGGATCATTGTATATGGGGCTGCTTGTGTTAGGACCCCTCGAATGTTCGTCTGCATCATCAATTAAGTGCAAAGCGTCAAAGGCATTATAAATAACAATTGCCTTACCCCTCTCGTCTTTCTTGGAGTGATTCCGGTCCACATGTCTATCACCTGCATCTGCTTTGGGTATATCTTCAACAACTGGTTTCTTCGTCTTACGTTCCTTAGCCGGGGGTTGTGGTGGTGATACGTTCCTTTTGGTACATACACATTTACTGGTGGCTTCATCGGTTTGTGGGTTTTGTTCAGTGTACAATCCTTAGCCGAATGTCCCAATGAGATGCACGTTGTGCATTTTGGTGGGAGCCATTCGTACTCAACATCAACTTTGCAAGGTGTCTCCCGTCCATCTTCATCTGGTGCCATGACAATAATATGTTTATTCAAGTTCTGTGTGACATCAATCATCATACATACACGAGCAAAGTCCAATCTCGTGCATGCTCTTGTAATCGCGTCAGGGTAAAGGGGCTTCCCCACACCACTTGCTACAGTACTCAATCCTTCCGTCGTCCAGAATTCCATCGGAAGGGGTCGTAATTTAATCCAGACGGGCACTTCTGTATGCTTCAACTTTCTCATGGCCATCCTTGGTTCCCACTTTTGAAGTACTATCGGCTGTCCTTGGAAGAGCCATGGGCCTCCCTCAATTACCTCCTCCATATCAATGACAGTTTTAAATTGAAAGAAGAAAAAGCCATTAACTGTCGCTGTTACCTCACGCAGAGCAGGCCATACCGAATGAGCGTATTCCTTCAAATGATGGTAATACGGCCGTTTTCCCAAAAAATATCCAACTGCAGTAGATTTCCAACGCCTAGCTCCCTCACGCACAATATCTAGTGACGGGCGGACCACAACCTCTCCATTTTGTATAATTGGGGCTATATATGAAAGCGTTTTTCGAGACGAATTATTGAATGCTTAGGCTATTTTATCATCAATTAATGAGTTCCCATTTGTATGCAATGGAATGTTGCCAACGAAGAATCCCGTAGAAGAGCAATTCGCAAGAGGAGGAGTCATTTTTTTCATATAAAAGTTCAGGTTGACATAAGCAAATGATGCAGGCATAGGTACAGTAGTGACATCATCAGTCTTCAAGTCAACTGCTGCTGCAGTAAGCATGACGTCATGCATGATGTCAGCAGGCTCTTCATCTTCCACACCAGCCGCCCTCTCTTCTTCCACCAAATCAGCATCATCCGCGCCACCTGGACACGAAATATCCACGTCAGCCCTACGTGGAATCGTAATCGTCGCCGGCGCAGAACCATCAGAACCACCAATCGCCAGCAAGATGGTCGTTTTTCCGTCGAAAACAACAACTTCCTTCGCCGACGATGCAGAAAAATTCTGTTGTGTATCAGACTTATTTCCAAGGTTTTCCGACGTCCCAAAGCTTGGTTCAGATGGCAGAAGACATCTCACAGGTTTGCGACGACCACCCACCCCTGTCGGCGCGCCCATCGGAAAACCCAACCACGACAAAGGCTTCGCACGAAATCGCGCCATCCATTTTATTTTCAGATCTCACAATGCCATAACAACCTTCTCATCTCCGTCATCTATTACAGCGTGTGCCAGTCGTAGGAATTCATCAAGGTTAAAGGGTTCTTCTTTGCGTCCGCGTCCGCCATTGAAGGTTGAAGAAGAAAACCCTAATGTTGGCGGCGCTCTAGAACTCGATTTACCCGTGGCCAAGTTTCCGTCTTTTTCATTCAAATAGCTTCTCCTCATCTCCATGGAGCCTATCTACCCTCTGTTGATGGAAAAACTCCATCGGACGCCGGCCTTTTGAACCCCAACGATTCAACTTCCAAGCCGCGATTTTTTGCAGAAAACCCTAGATCTGATGGCGCTTTGAATCTCGTCATTTCTCCGGCAAAGTTAACGTCTTTCACATTCTGGATATTTGCACCAACGTCCAGAACCATCCCAGATCCTTCAGTCGTCGGAAAATCGCCGGGCGATTGCAAATGGTGCAAACCCGTTTCATCTCTTTCTTCGAAAAATAGTGACAAGCACAACAATTGGTGAGCTCTGACAGACAGAATGAGCTCTACTTACTCCTGGAACATTGCTGTCGAATAATTTATGCCAAACCGGAAAAACTCGAACAAATTATGTTGCAACAAAGAGCTAAGATGCAGTGTATGAAAGATGGAGACCAATGTTCCTGGGTTTTCTTTCGTAAGATCGCTTAGAGACGAGTAATGAGGAGAATCTTGCAGATCAACGATGAGAATGGTACCACACACACGGATCAAGGGGAGGTCGCCCATGAGTTTATCTCATACTTTCAAAACCTTTTAGGAGGTACCTGACGACAATTGATAGTGGATATTCGATACCTTACACCATAGGCGAGGCACTGTATTACTGATGAGGAAGCTAGCCACTTACTGCTACCATTCTCACCAGATGATGTGAAGTAAGCAGTGTTTGATATCGCTAAAGACAAAGCACCAGGACCTGATGGTTACTCGTCAGGGTTTTTCAAGGCGGCTTGGCCTGTGGTGGGGGAAGAAGTAACGAGGGCGGCTTTACTACCGGAAAACTACTAAAACAGATCAACTCCACGATTTTGACTCTAAAAAAGATTAGTCCCTGTCAGACAGCATTTATCTCGGGAAGAAGCATTGGGGACAACATTATGCTAGCTCAGGAACTATTCTCGGGCTATAATCAGATGCGCATACCCCCCAGATGCGCGCTTAAAGTGGATATCAGGAAGGCCTATGATACGGTGGAGTGGGACTTCTTGTTAGCAGTTTTGCAGTTGTTCGGATTCCCACTAAGTTCACAAGGTGGATTGAGGAGTGTGTCTCGACTACATCATTCTTGATTGGTCTAAATGGAATTCCTCATGGATTCTTTACTGGAGCGAGAGTATTACGACAGGGAGACCCCCTATCTCCTTATCTATTTGTTCTCGTCATGGAAGCTTTACATTTAGGATTCCTGCAATGAATTGAGCAGGACATGCAATTCACCTATCATTGGAAGTGTGAGGAGCTCCAAGGTTTTTCAGTTGGGATTTGCAGACGACCTACTTCTTTTCTGCAGAGCTGACTTTGACTCCATTAGAGTCTTCAAGGAGGGATTGGACTGGTTTGCGGAGATGTCGGGCCTTCGGCTGAATATTCAAAAAAGCCACTTAATAATCTCCCGTTCGGCTCAAGGATTGAAAGACCAGATGTTGGAAATTTTGGGCTTTCAAGAGGGGCAACTACCAATGAGGTATCTGGGTCTCCCCTTAATTTCTTCTAAACTGTCTATCTCTGACTGTCAACCTCTTATTTCGAAAATTGATGCACGCATTACTAGATAGGAAGGGATTTCATTATCATATGCTGGGCGGGTACAAATCATCAAAACCGTGCTTTCGGCATTGAGTTTATACTGGGCATCTGCATTCATATTACCTAAGAAAGTTATCAATGAAATTGAGAAGAGGTTGAGGAACTTTCTATGGAAGGGTACGAAGTCTTCTACTTATGCCAAGGTTGCCTGGAAAGATGTGTGTCGACCGGCAGATGAGGAGGGACTTGGATTCAAGGACATCTCTACCTTGAATCGCGCATTAATGAGCAAGAAATTATGTGATGTTATCCGATGTGACAGGACATCCATCTGGGTTCAATGGCTTTACCAAGGCCGGTTACAGGACAAATCAATTTTGACTGTCCGTGAACATGGAGGTTCTTGGGGATGGCGTAAAATGCTCAGGCTCCGTCCTTTTCTTCGCTCTATCGTGGATTACCAGATTGGAAATGGAGGTAGATTCTGTGTTTGGCAGGACCCGTGGCATCACTTGGGTCCACCTATTGAGCAGTTCCCTCGTGGTCCATGCCATCTTAGACTTGAAGAATCAGCTAAGCTCAGTTCTGTGATTTCAGCAGGAGAGTGGCAATGGCCTACCATCACGGACTTCGAATGTTTGGAGATCACACATAACCTACCGCTTATTCTTGGAGGTGAGGATCGGGTGATATGGAGATGTGACAAAGGGCAACCTACTACTCAGACACTCTATCGATTATTTGATCCCCCTGAGCCGAAACTAGGATGGTCTTCACTACTTTCGGGCTCCTTGAAGATTCCTCGTCATTCATTCATCTTATGGCTTGCAATCCTCGGCAAACTACCTACCACGGAAAAATCATGGCTATCCCACTCGCTACAGTACTCAATCCTTCTGTCGTCCAAAATTCCATCGGAAGGTGTCGTAATTTAATTCAGACGGGCACTTGTGTATGCTTCAACTTTCTCATGGCCATCCCCGGTTCCCACTTTTGAAGAACTATCGGCTGCCCTTGGAACAACCACGGGCCTCCCTCAATTATCTCCTCCATATCAAAAACTGTTTTAAACTGAAAAAAGAAGAATCCGTTTGTGGTCGCTGTCACCTCCCTTAGTGCTGGCCAGACCGAATGTGCAAACTCCTTAAGGTGATGATAATATGGCCGTTTGCCCAAGAAATAGCCAACTGCAGTAGATTTCCAACGTTTAGACCCATTACCGCACTACTATGTGACCCATTACGTGCAGTAGATTTCCCCTAACAGTTTGATCGTTGGAATTTATGGACTGCACTGGAGACGCTCGCCCAGCAGTGCTCTGACATCCCGTGGATGGTGGGAGGGGATTTTAATGCAGTACGTGACCTTAACGAAGTATCATGGCCATCCCCGGTTCCCACTTTTGAAGTACTATCGGCTGCCCTTGGAACAACCATGGGCCTCCCTCAAATATCTCCTCCATATCAAAAACTGTTTTAAACTGAAAAAGAAGAATCCGTTTGTGGTCGCTGTTACCTCCCGTAGTACTGGCCAGACCGAATGTGCAAACTCCTTAAGGTGATGATAATATGGCCGTTTGCCCAAGAAATAGCCAACTGCAGTAGATTTCCAACGTTTAGACCCATTACCGCACTACTATGTGACCCATTACGTGCAGTAGATTTCCCCTAACAGTTTGATCGTTGGAATTTATGGACTGCACTGGAGACGCTCGCCCAGCAGTGCTCTGACATCCCGTGGATGGTGGGAGGGGATTTTAATGCAGTACGTGACCTTAACGAAGTATGTGGCATCTCAAGAGATATAAGGATGGCCACCGAAGAATTTAAAACCGGTATTTTGGAGGCGGGGCTGATCCCACTTCCTATGCAAGGTGAATGGTTCACGTGGCATAATTGCAGTACGTCTATGAGGAGTTTATGGAAGCGGCTGGATCGGATTCTTATTAATGACCGCTGGCTGGCAAGGTTCCCGAGCGCATATTATCACAGCCTTACACCACGGACATCTGACCACTCACCACTGTTTTTACATGGGGATATACAACAACATAATGGAGGCATGTTTCAATTTGATAACTATCTTGCCCATTCACCTGAGTTTATCCACAATGTGCAGAATATTTGGCCATCATGAGATGTGGGTATTCCTATGTATGCTGTGACACGTAAACTGAAGGCACTTAAACCAGTCTTTAGACTACAAAGGAGAAATAAGGGAGATTTGACGATGAATGTCCAACTAGCCAAAGGTTTTCTTGATGAGGCACAACAGTTGGTGAGCTCTGAAAGACAAAATGGCTATATTTACTTCTGGAGCACTGTTGTCGAATCGTTTATGCTAAAGCGGCAAAACTCGAACAAATTATGCTGCAACAGAGAGCCAAGATGCAGTGGATGAAAGACGGAGACCAATGTTCCCGGGTTTTCTTTCATAAAATTGCACAGAGACGAGTAATGAGAAGAATCTTACAGATCAATGATGAGAATGGTTTCACGCACACGGATCTAGGGGAGGTCGCCCATGAATTTGTCTCATACTATCAGAACCTCCAATGAGGCATAAAAGATGATTGGATACTAACACAGTTATTAATGCGAACACGTGTTTCTAAGAGACCAAGAAAGCGTAACCTGAACTCAGCAATGATATCCTTGACCGCCAGCTGATGGTCCCTCTTGTTCAGGCCACGTACATTGCATATGGCAAGGTTTAACATGGGTCCCCAGGTGCGGGGTTGCTTCAATTAGGACCCCTTGATGAACCTTCTGCACTATCAAGTAATTGTAACGCATCGAAAGAGTTATAAGTAACGATATCTTTACCCCTCTCCTCCTGACTGGGCCCCACTGCAGTTGGACGGGTACCACGGTCCTCTATTTACTGCTCCACAATGTGTGGTGTTGGTTGGTCTCTAGTTCGTTCAGGCACCACTAGGGCTCGCAGTGCTCCCACTTTGGGTACATACACATTAACCGGTGGCTTGATAGATTTGGGTTTGTTGATAGCGCACTCCTAGTCTGGGTGTCCCATTGTCATACAGCTAGTGCACCTCGGGGGTAGCCATTCATACTCCACATTAATTTTGCATAGTGATTCTCCCCCTTCCTCATCCGGTGTCATAATAATAATGTGTCTTGGCAAATTAGAATTCACATCCAGCATAACGCATACACGAGCGAAATCCAGTCTCGTGCATGCTCTCGTGATCGCATCTGGGTATAAAGGTTTACCACTCCACTAGCCACTATGCTAAGTCCCTCCTCTGTCCACAACTCCACCGGAAGGTGGCGCAATTTGATCCAGACAGGAACCTATGTATGTTTTAGTTTCCTCATAACCATTCCCGGCTCCCATTTTTGAAGAACAATAGGCTGCCCTGAAACAGCCACGGCCCTCCAATAATATCTTCCATATCAGCAACTGACTTAAACTAGAAGAAAAAGAAACCGTTAGTAGTACCAGTTACCTCTCTTAATCCCGGCAAAACCGATACTGCGTATTCCTTCAAATGGTGGAAGTACGGGCGTTTCCCCAAAAAATATCCGACCGCGGTAGTTTTCCAATGCTTAGACCCATTTCGAATAGTATCTAACGTCAGTCTCACAATCACCTCTCCATTTTGTAGTGTCGGAGCAATGAACGTGAGGGTATTTCGCGATGAGTGGTTAAATGCATGCACAATTTTATCATCAATAATTGATTCGGGGTATGCATTTAACGGAATATTACCCACATACAATCCCGTTTGGACTGGAGCAACAAATGATTTTTCCTTTGCCATGTCACACTCCACATTCACTGCCATAGTCGCTTCAAATGGCTGTTTTTTTCCTACATTCTTGATGACATCAGCAGCAGCATCACTGCTGACATCAGCCCTGCTGTCATCACTGCAATTGTTGTCATCAGCCCTAGCGATGCTGATGTCAGCAGAATTTTTAGCCAACCTTTGCGCCATGTCATCTGCCAACTCAGTCGATGGAATGAGCTCCACGTCATCTTCCACGTCCCCAGATCCGAGCGCCACCTCACTGCCACCATCCACATCACTCGTCGGCAAAACCATTGGAAATCGCGTTAGCCTCAGATCGCCGGAGAAGGCTTCCAGCACCTCTCTTCGCCGGCTGCGAAGCTTCCTTCATCGTCAGTTCATCGAAAACCGTTGTTCCAGTCGTCGGGATACCCCCTCGTTGCAGCCCATCGTTTTCCGTCGTCTTCTCCAGCGTATTCGCTGGCAGGAGACGCAGGTAAGCCTGGCGCCTCGCACGAGCCGGTGGGAGATCAGTTACAGTCGCCCTTGGCATCATCTTCTCCGGCGGAAAACAGCGCAACATGGAAACCTTGCCAAATCGCATTTCCCATTTTAGTCGAAGTTCCTCAAGGGCTGTCGTCGATTCATGGTCATTTTTATCGATGACCTTGTGTGCGAGGCGAAGGAATTCAGTCATATTGAAAGAAGCTTTCAATCGTTCGCCATGGGTTTTGTTCAGATTTGCGCCGCCAAAGCCTAGAATAGGGCGACGCACTAGGGCTTCGTCTTCCACGTCCAAGATTGGACCTTTTTCGATGGGCATGACACCTTCACCCTCGCCAGTCGTTGGGCAATCGTCTGCCATAGCCAGAACCTCCAGATCAGTGGGCATCGTTTCATCTTCCTCAGGCGACTTTTCGGATTCCATGACTGCGCGAAACCCTAATTTCGAGCGGGGCGAACCAGCCTCGAAAACTTCATTTTTTTTTGTGCGGTTTTATTAGAGCAAGTTTATTTTCCTTTTAGCGGCTGTTTCTGCATCTTTTTCGACGAAACTGTCTTCTTCGACGAGCAGCAGACCAACAACAGATCAGCAACAGGTGAATAGAACTGCTGAGGTGGCGCCGATGGAAAATGACATCACTGCTGTAGCGAACAGATCAGAAATTGCTGATGCAAAAGATGACATCATCGGTGATGTCATGGATGACATTATGGGTGATGTCACACCTGCTTGTTTTTATGATGTGGAATGTGACGTAAGACATGATGTGGCGTGTTGTAATCAATTTGTTTCTCATGCAAATGCGACTCCTACTGGTTTATTTGTTGGCAAAATTCCTCTTCATGCATTTACAAACAAGATTGATGATGACAAAATTGCTCAAGAATTCAATAACTCTTCTCGAAAAACGCTCTCATACATTGCCCCTATGATGCAAAATGGGGAGGTAGTAGTTTGGCCTACGTTGAAGCCGGTACGTGATGGGTCCATGCGTTGGAAATCTACGGCAGTTGGATACTTTATGGGGAAACGACCATACTTTCACCATTTAAAAGATTTTGCTCATTCCATATGGCCATCACTACGAGAAATCACAGCAACTACTAATGGCTTCGTTTTCTTTCAATTCAAAACTACTATTGACATGGAGGAGGTTATTGAAGGGGGTCCATGGCTCTTCCAAGGACAACCAATAATACTCCAAAAATGGGAACCGGGCATGGCTATGAGGAAATTGCAACATACACAAGTGCCCATCTGGATTAAATTGAGGCATGTTCCGATGGAATTCTGGACAACGGAAGGATTAAGCACTATGGCTAGTGGTGTGGGGAAGCCCCTCCACCTAGACGCGATAACGAGAGCATGCACGAGACTGGACTTCGCTCGTGTATGCATAATGATAGATGTCAAACAGAAGCTGAACAAACATATCATTGTCATGGCACCTAATGAAGATGGAGGGGAGACACCTTGCAAAGTGGATGTTGAGTATGAATGGCTCCCGCCAAAATGCACAACGTGCATGCAAATGGGACATATGACTAAGGAATGTACAATGAACAAATCTCATAAACCGATGAAGCCACCAGTAAATGTGTATGTGCTGAAAGTTTCTATACCACCGCCACAACCACCGCCTAAGGAATGAAAGATGATGAAACCAGTGGTTGTAGAAAAACCCAAAACAGATGCGGGTGATATGCATGTTGACTGGAATAACTCCAAACAAGATGATAGGGTTAAGGCACTAGTCATCTATAATACGTTTGATGCGTTGCACTTAATTGATGATGCAGATGAACATTCGGGGGATCCTAACACAAGCAACCCCTTATGCAATGATCCATGTTGAACATCGCTTTATGGAATGTCCGTGGGCTGAACAAACGAGACCATCAGCTCGCTTTAAAGGATCTTGTCTCTGAATACAGGTTGCACTTTTTGGGCATTCTTGAAACTCATGTCCGATTGAATAATGTTATGCATATTCAAGCATTTTTACTCCCACAATGGAAATGATTTGTCGATTACTCTTCTGTTGGAAATCGTATTTGGCTAGCTTGGGATGAGAATGTTGTTGATGTCCATATCTTAGATCTGGGAGATCAGTTTATTCACTGTCGGGTTACTAATAGGGCCACAAATGAACATGTTATTATCACTGTTATTTATGGGGCATCTGAGGTAGTTGACCGTCGGAATCTGTGGAGTGCACTGGTAACACTCGCTCAACAGAGCTCTTAAGTCCCGTGGATGGTAGGAGGGGACTTTAATGCAGTACATGACCTAAATTAGATCTGGGAGATCAGTTTATTCACTGTCGGGTTACTAATAGGGCCACAAATGAACATGTTATTATCACTGTTATTTATGGGGCATCTGAGGTAGTTGACCGTCGGAATCTGTGGAGTGCACTGGTAACACTCGCTCAACAGAGCTCTTAAGTCCCGTGGATGGTAGGAGGGGACTTTAATGCAGTACATGACCTAAATGAGGTATGTGGCATTTTAGGAGACAGCCACCGAAGAAGCACCGATATTCTGGTGGCGAGGCTCCTTCCACTACCTATGCAAGGTGAATGGTTCACATGGCATAATTGCAGTACATCCACGCGGAGTTTATGAAAGCGGTTGGATCGAATTCTTATTAATGATCGCTGGTTGGCGCAGTTCCCTACCTCATACTATCACAGCCTTACACCACGGACATCTGACCACTCGCCATTAGTGATACATGGGGATACACAACACAATGGAGGTATGTTTCGATTTGATAATTATCTTGCCCATACACCTGAGTTTATCCTCAATGTACAGAACATTTGGCATCATGAGATTATTGGAGTACCAATGTATGCCGTGACACGTAAACTGAAGGCACTAAACCAGTCTTCAGAATGCAGAGGAGAAATAAGGGGGATTTGACACTGAATGTCCAACTAGCCAAAGGATTTCTTGATGAGGCACAACAATTGGTGAGCTCAGATAGACAGAATGAGCTCTATTTACTTCTGGAACATTGCTGTCGAATCATTTATGCTAAAGCGGCAAAACTCGAACAATTCATGTTGCAACAGAGAGCCAAGATGCAGTGGATGAAAGATGGAGACCAATGTTCCCGGGTCTTCTTTCGTAAGATTGCACAGAGACGAGTTATGAGAAGAATTTTGCAGATCAACGACGAGAATGGTACCACACACTCAAATCCAGAAGAGGTCGCTCATGAGTTTGTCTCAACTATCAGAACCTCTTAGGAGGTACCAGACGACGAGAGACAGTGAATATCCAATACCTGCGACCATGGGCGAGACATTGTATTACTGATGAGGAAGCCAACCATTTACTCCTACCTTTCTCAACGGATGATGTGAAGCAAGCAGTGTTTGATATTGTTGAAGACAAGGCATCGGGACCTGATGGGTATTCTTCAGGGTTCTTCAAAGCAGCCTGGCCAGTGGTGGGGGAAGAAGTTACGAGGGCGGTACTTGATTTCTTTTCTAACGGAAAAATTCTAAAGCAGATCAACTCCACGATCTTGGCTCTGATCCCAAAGGTACATACTCCTATGTCGGTTAATGATCTTAGACCGATTTCATGCTGCAATGTTTTATAGAAGATCAGTGCAAAACTACTTGTCCAAAGAATTATCGTGTTGCTGGACAAGATAGTTAGCCCCTGTCAGACAGCTTTTATTCCTGGAAGAAGTATTGGGGACAACATTATGTTAGCCCAGGAATTATTCTCGAGATATAACCAGATGCGCCTACCTCCCAGATGCGCACTTAAAGTCGATATCAGGAAGGCTTATGATACAGTGGAGTGGGACTTCCTGTTAGCAGTTTTGCAATTGTTCGGGTTTGCACCTACGTTCACAAGGTGGATTGAGGAATGTGTTTCTACGACATCATTCTCGATTGGGCTCAATGGAAAACCTCATGGGTTCTTTTCTGGAGCGAGAGGATTACGACAGGGAGACCCACTTTCTCCTTATCTGTTTGTTCTTGTTATGGAAGCTTTATGTCTGGGATTCTCGCAACAAATCGAATAGAACATGCAATTCACATACCATTGGAAACGTGAGAGACCCAAGGTTTTCCAGTTGGGATTTGCAGACGACCTCCTCCTCTTCTGCAGAGCTGACTTTGCTTCATCAGAGTTTTCAAGGAGGGATTGGACTGGTTTGCGGAGTTATCGGGCCTACGGCTGAATGTTCATAAAAGCCACTTAATCATTTTACGTTCGGCTCAAGAACTTAATGACCTGTTGGAGATTTTGGGCTTTCAGGAGGGACACCTTCCAATGAGGTATCTAGGTCTTCCCTTAATATCCTCTAGACTATCTATATCTAATTGCCAACCACTTATTTCAAAAATTGATGCACGTATTAATGGATGGGAAGGGATTTCGTTATCATATGCTGGGCTGGTACAAATCATCAAATCTATACTTTTAGCATTGAGTTTATATTGGGCATCTGCTTTCATATTGCCTAAGAAAGTCATAAATGAAATTGAGAAGAGGTTGAGGACCTTCCTATGGAATGGTACGACGTCTAGTGGATACGCCAAGGTAGCATGGAAAGATGTATGTCGACCGACGGATGAGGGGGGACTTGGATTTAAGGACATATCTACCTTGAATCGCGCACTAATGAGCAAAAAATTATGTGATGTTATCCGGTGTGACAGGACATCCATATGGGTTCAGTGGATTTACCAAGACCGGTTACGTGACACATCGATTTGGACTGTCCAGGAACATGGAGGTTCTTGGGGATGGAGGAAAATGCTCAGACTCCATCCTTTCCTTCGATCTATGGTGAATCACCAGATTGGAGATGGAGAGAGATTCTATATTTGCCAGGACCCGTGGCATCACTTGGGACCACTAATCGAGTAGTTCCCTCGTGGTCCAAATCATCTTGGCATTGAAGAAATAGAAAAACTAAGTTCGGTGATTTCAGCAGGCGAGTGGCAATGGCCAACCATCATGGACTTCGAATGTTTGGAGATCACACATAACCGGCCATTTATTCTTGGAGGTGAAGACCGAGTTGTGTGGAGATTTGACGGAGGGCAGCCTACTACTCAGGCCCTCTACCGACTATTTGATCCCCCTGAACCGAAAGTAGGATGGTCTTTGCTACTTTCAGGCTCTTTTAAGATCCCTCGTCATTCGTTCATATTATGGCTTGCAATCATTGGCAAATTACCATCCACAGACAAACTATGGCTATCTCATCTTGGAGCGTGCATCTTGTGCAATGAGGGAGCAACGGAATCTCATACACACTTATTCTTCCGATGCAGATATAGTCGTCAGTGCCTGCTTGAGATTCGTAGATGGATTCGGTTTCACTGGCCTAACAGGGATTGGTCAATAGATATTGAGTGGGCGACACGAAAATGGAGAGATAAACACATTGTTAATATCGCTTACCGTTCACTACTTGCAGCATGTGTCTATCACATATGGAAGGAAAGGAACTTGAGGAGATTTATACACTACCCCAGATTCATGCTAGAGATGATAGAATCATTTGGCGTTTCCCGGATGGCCGACCCACAGCCCAAGCCCTGTACAGACTTATCTGCCCGCCTGGACCGAAAGTAGATTGGACTTCACTACTTTTGGGTTTGCTAAAGATCCCACGACATTGTTTTATCCTATGGATGGCTATTCAGGAAAAACTACCAACGATAGACAAACCTTGGCTCACACACATTGGAGGGTGTATTCTATGTGATGAAGAAGCAACCGAGATGCATAATCACTTATTCTTCCGATGTCGATTTAGCAGAAGATGCCTTATAGCCATACGGGAAATCATTCGATTCGCTTTGCCCAATCGCACATGGGTAATGGATGTGGAATGGGCAGTGAGGAAATGGAGAGGGAAGCATATCATCAATGCAGCATACCGAGCATTACTTGGGTCATTCATTTACCATTTGTGGCGAGAAAGAAATTCCAGACGGTTCCAGCAGATTGAGCACCCGCCTAATGTATTGGCTTCTCTTATTATTGACGATGTTAGGCAGAGGATATTGAGTCTTAATCTTTCTAGTTCGATTAGTACATGTGCTTTATATAGACTATGGCGTATCCCTTGGCCTATCGAGGGAATACCCAATTAATTGTTGTACTGTACCATATTTTTCATTTATGAAATTTACCATTACCAAAAAAAAGAAAGGAACTTGAGGAGATTTGAACACACTGAGCGAACACCAGCCACTTTGAGTTTCCTGATCTCCGATGATGTCAAACAGAGGATACTTAGTGTCAATTTAGCTTCATCAGTCAGTACACGAGCATTGTATAGATTATGGCGTATCCCTTGGATCGAGGGAGAAACCAATTGATGAACATATGTTGTACTGTACCATTACTTTATTAATGAAATTTATATTTACCAAAAAAAAATATTTACCACATAAATTCTTGGGTCTAGACCAACGTTTGGGTCAAGTTTCGTCGAATTCTGAGAACGTTCAAAATTAGCTGTTTTACACGGTTTTACTAGAATAATTTTGTTTCCTTTTTATACAAATTTGTAGTTATTATTAAGCTTAGCAAATTTACCGCATAAAAATTTCATCGTTTGCTCTCGCACAGTTTTTGGGAAGGAAATGGAGTCATTCTAGCCGGGAACGACATTGATTTACGCACTAGTTCTTCATCCCTAGGATTAGGGTTTCGCGCCGCCGAAGAATTTGAACGGGCGCATGAGGAAGACGAAACGACACTGGACGTTTCAGCCAAGGATGATGATGGCGTTAGGGTTTCTAATGTTAGGGAAGACTTACCAATGGAAAAAGGTATGAACTTGGACGCGACTTTGGAGGATACTGTGCGCTGCCCAAATCTAGGGTTAGGCGACGCACCATCGCAGAACAACAATGGCGGACAAAAAAGGGGCTTGTTCAACATGGTTGAGTTCATCCGTCTTGCCCAATCTGTAATCGACGCAGGTGATAACGAATCAATGTCTGCCCTTGAAGAATTGAAATCAAAATGGGAATCGAGATTTGGGAAGAAGGCTGTCGTGCGATGTTTTCCGACGATAGCGCCGGTACCACATCGGGCATGGAGAAACCTTATGCAGCCAGCGTTAGGGGATCGAACAATGGAAAAACGAACAGAGCTGCAGTCTGTTAATCCGTCGTCGCGCAGCAATTTCTCCGGTAAGTTTGGTGAGCAAAATAGTACGAAAACGATGGCAATAGTTGCTGGTTCAGTTTCTGGTTCTTTTCTGACCACTCTGACAGAGATCCGGCCGGCGACAACAGGAAATGACGTTTTGCCGGCGAGAATGGAGATGGCGCCAGAATCTGTTGACATGGGGGATGACGCAATCACTGATGTTACTACTGACGTCACTGCTGACATGGGGCATGACACAGGTGCTGGCATCATCGCTGACATGGGACATGACACAGGTGATGAGGTTACTGCTGATAGGGGACATGACACAGATGCTGATGCAGGCGATGATGTCAGCAATAAAGTGGAAAAAAATAGATTTTTTGCCCCTAAATTTGCTTCAACTTCTACGGGATTGTTTGTCGGTAATATACCACTGCACGCTAATTCAAACTTAATTCTTGATGATAAAATTGCTCGTGATTTCAACAATTCATCCCACAAAACATTATCCTACATAGCCCCAACGGTGCAAAATGGGGAAGTTGTGGTACGACCTTCAATAGATACTATACGCGAGGGGTCCAAACGATGGAAATCAACAGCAGTGGGTTACTTTCTGGGAAAACGACCGTATTATCATCACCTAAAAGAGTATGCTCAATCGGTCTGGCCGGCATTACGGGAGGTTACAGCAACAGTAAATGATTTCTTTTTCTTTCAATTTAAAATTGTAATTGATATGGAAGAAGTGATAGAAGGGGGTCCATGGCTATTCCAGGGGCAGCCGAATGTGCATCAGAAGTGGGAACCAGGGATGGCTATGAGAAAGCTGAAGCATACAGAAGTGCCAGTCTGGATTAAACTTCGCCACCTTTCGATGGAATTCTGGACGACGGAAGGATTGAGTATAGTTGCAAGTGGAGTGGGTAAACCACTTTACCCGAATGCGATAACAAAAGCATGCACGAGACTGGATTTCGCTCATGTATGTGTAATGATTGACGTAAATCAACAGTTGATAAACCATATCATTATTATGACGCCGGATAATGAAGGAGGGGAAACACCTTGTAAGGTTGATATTGAATACGAATGGCTTCCCTTGAAATGCACGACATGCATGACGATGGGACACACAACCAAGGATTGTCCATTTTAACAGAAAAATGAAACTGATGAAGCTACCAGTATCTGTGTACGTGCCGAAAGTTAATGTTGCTCCCCCGATAGCCCCTGAGAAGGGGCATAATACGAGGCTGCCACCTATACACGATCAGGAGATAATCTTACCATCTCGAGGAGTGGATAATCAAAGAGATGGGCGTAACGCTAATCGAGTTGGCGTGAGGTCGAATCCAGAGGAGAAGGGTAAGGAGATTGTAATATATAATATGTTTGATGCTCTACACTTACTTGATGATGCAGATAAAATGTCATGGGGTCCTAATCATAAGAGCCCCAATCTTGGTGATCCATGTTGAATGCAACAATATGCAATGTTCGTGGCCTGAACAAAAGAGACCATCAGCTGGCTATAAAAGACATCGTTGCTGAGTTCAGGTTACAGTTTCTTGGTCTTCTTGAAACTCGTGTTCGTATTAATAATGTTGCTGGTATTCAATCTTTCTTATTACCTCAAGGGAAATGGTTTGTGAACTATGGAGTGGTTGGTAATCGGATTTGGATTGCGTGGGATGAAAATTTTCTAGATTTTGATGTAGTTGAATGCGGTACACAATTTATCCACTGCCTTGTTTATATACGTTGACTGCATGAGTCAGTTGCTATTACTGTGATTTATGGAGCTACGGAGGTAGCGGACAGGAGGGAGTTGTGGGATGCTCTAGAAACTATTGCCATGCAGAGTGTTGATGTACCGTGGCTTATTGGAGGGGATTTCAATGCGGTGTGAGATCTGAGTGAAGTATGTGGAGCATCGGGTGATATTCGAATGGCTATGGAAGAGTTTAATGGCTGCATTCAGAATGCAGGATTACTACCGTTACCTATGCAGGGAGAATGGTATACGTGGCATAATTGCAGTGCTAATCCACGGAACCTTTGGAAAAGATTGGACCGAATACTGATTAATGATAGATGGATGGCTCAGTTCCTGACATCATTTTATACTAGTCTCACCCTACGAACTTCAGATCACTCACCGCTGGTGCTTAACGGGGATAGTCAACAACAATATGGAGGTATGTTTCGATTTGACAATTACCTCATTCTATCATCAGAGTTTATTCCCAGTGTACAACAGGTCTGGCAGCATAACATCATAGGAGTGCCGATGTATGCGGTAACAAGGAAACTCAAAACTCTTAAACCGGTGTTTAGAGAGCAGAGGAGGAACAAAGGGGACTTATCACACAATGTCCAGATGGCTAAAGGGTTTCTTGAGATGGCGCAATTGCTTGTAAGCTCAAACAGGAGGGATGAACTATACTTACAGCTGGAACACTGCTGCAGGTCAGTACAAGCTAAAGCAGCCAAACTTGAACAGCGGATGCTTCAACAGCGAGCAAAAATACAGTGGATGAAGGGGGGAGACCAATCCTCTCGGGTGTTCTTCCGTCAGATTGCTCAAAGGAGATTGGTGAGGAGAATCTTACAAATCAATGATGATCATGGAGACACACACACAGAACCAGGAGCAGTAATCAATGAGTTTGTCACTTATTACCAAAACTTTCTTGGTGGGGAACGACGACGAGATGTGATAGATCTCCGATTCCTTAGACCTTGGGCTAGACAGCTTTTGAGTGAAGAGGATGCTAGCTCTTACTTGAGCTATTCACATTAGCTGATGTCAAGCAGGCAGTTTTTGACATTGCTGAGGATAAGGCTCCGGGGTCGGACGGGTATTCGTCGGGCTTTTTCAAAGCTGCATGGCCTATAGTGGGACAGGAGGTGTCATCGGCAGTGCTGGATTTCTTTAGTACGGGCCGACTTCTGAAGCAAGATAAATACTAGGCTTTTGGCACTCATACCAAAGGTATATATTCCCCTATGACTGTTGGTGATTTTCGCCCTATATCTTGCTGTAATGTATTGTATAAGATTATTGCCAATCTCATCGTCCAAAAGTTGAGTGTGATACTGGACAAACTAATTAGTCCGTGCCAAGCGGCTTTTGTGCCTGGAAGAAGCATTGGAGACAATATTATGTTGGCGCAGGAACTTTTTACCGGATATAACCAAGCTCTTCTACCACCCCGGTGTGCTTTGAAAGTGGACATTCGAAAGGCATATGACACGGTAGAGTGGGATTTCATGATTGCTGTGATGGAGCTATTTGGGTTCCCATCTACTTTCTTAAAATGGATTGAGGCATGTGTCACGACACCCTCATTTTCTATTATGCTGAATGGGAAACCTCATAGTTTCTTCAAGGGGGCCAGAGGGCTTCGACAGGGTGACCCTCTTTCACCATACCTGTTTGTGCTTGTAATGGAAGTCCTACATTTGGGTTTCATATAGTTGATTGATCAGAATGAAGTATTTTCTTTCCATTGGTACAGCCAGGATTGTTCAGTGGGGATTTGCTGATGATTTGTGTTGTTATTCTGTCGTGCTGATATGGACTCTATTGGAGTATTTAAGACAGGATTGGATCGATTTGCTGATTGGTCCCGGCTCAGGCTTAACGTGCAGAAAAGCCACCTTATTATCTCACGTTCAGCACAAGGATTACGTGAGGAGATGCTGGCAGAGCTCGGATTTCAAGAGAGTGTCCTACTGATAAGGTATTTGGGACTCCTCTTTTATCTTCTCGATTAACGATTGCTGATTGTCGACCATTATTGTTGAAGATTGATAAACGTATTGCTGGTTGGGGGGGTATGGCCCTTTCATATGTCGGTAGGGTACAAATTATAAAATATGTACTCATGTCGCTGAGTTTATATTGGGCTTCAGTATTCATCCTTCCAAAGAAAGTTACTAACGAAATTGAGAAGAGGCTGCGAGCTTTCTTGTGGAAAGGAACAACAACCAGTGGGTATGCTAAAGTTGCCTGGAAAGATCTATGCCGACCGAAGGAGGAGGAAGGACTAGGATTGAAGGATATTTCTATATTGAATCGTTCACTAATGACTAAGAAACTCTGTGATATTATCAGGTGCGATAGGACATCGATTTGGGTTGAATGGCTTTACCAGGGTCGGTTACGAGACACCTCCATTTGGACGATTAGGGAGCATGGAGGCTCATGGGGATGGAGGAAAATTCTCCGACTACGGGTTTTCCTCTGCCCTATGGTGGATTATCAGATCGGAGATGGCAGGAGATTGTACTTATGGCAGGACCCGTGGCATTATTTTGGCCCTCTTAGACACACATTTCCACGGGGACCGAGACTACTAAGATTGCAGGAGTCAGTTAAACTCAGTATGGTGATTAGTGGAGGAGAGTGGCAGTGGCCTCCTATCACAGATTTCGAGTGTTTAGAGATCACACATACATTACCCACAATCTATGGAGGGGAGGATCGCATTGTGTGGCGTTTTGAGCATGAAATACCTACAGCTCAGGCGCTGTACAGGCTATTTGATCCACTAGGACCGAAAGTAGGCTGGTCGTTGCTACTTTCGGGATCACTTAAGATTCCACGTCACCTATTCATCCTATGGCTTGCTATTCTTGGAAAATTGGCTACGACGGATAAACCACAGCTAGCCCACCTAGGCCCATGTATTCTGTGTAATGATAGAGCGACGGAGACACATGCCCACTTATTCTTTCAGTGCACATTTAGTCCACAGTGTCTCATAGCAATTCGGAGAATGGTTCGATTTTCTTGGCCCAATAGAGACTGGACAACGGACATTGCATGGGCCTCCCGGCGATGGAGGGGTAAACACATTATTAACATATCATATCGAGCACTATTAGCATCATGTGTTTACCACATTTGGAGGGAGAGAAACTTGAGACGATTCGAGCACACCGAGAAGACACCTAGTACCATGGCTTTATTAATAGTTGAGGATATCAAACAGCGGATTCATAGTATTACTTTACCTAGATATATCAGTACACGAGCTTAATTTAGACTATGGCGTATCACATTGTTGTACTGTACTATTTTTTCTTAATGAAACTTATATTTACCCAAAAAAAAAAATTTACCACTTAAATTCTTGGGTCTAGACCAACGTTTTGGACAAGTTTCGTTGAATTCTGAGAATGGTCAAAATTTAGCTGTTTTCCGCGGTTTTATTAGAGCAAGTTTGTTTTCCTATTATACAATCTTGTAGTTATTATTAAGCTTAGCAAATTTGCCACACAAATTCTTGGGTGTAGACCAACGTTTGAGTCATATTTCATCGAATTCTGAGAGTGTTTAAAATTTAGCTGTTTTGCGCGGTTTTAATAGAGCAAGTTTGTTTTCTTTTTATACAAACCTGTAGTTATTATTAAGTTTAGCAAATTTACCATAAATTCTTGGGTCTAGACGAACGTTTTAGTCATGTTTCGTCGAATTCTGAGAACTTTCAAATTTAGCTATTTTGTGCGGTTTTATTAGAGCAAGTTTGTTTCCCTTTTATACAAACTTGTAGCTATTATTACGCTTAGCAAATTTACCACCCAAATTCTTGGGTCTAGACCAACGTTTGGGTCAAGTTTCCTCAAATTCTGAGAACGTTCAAAATTTAGGTGTTTTGCACGGTTTTATTAAAGCAAGTTCGTTTTCTTTTTATACAAACTTGTAATTATTATTAAGCTTATCAAATTTGCCACACAAATTCTTGGGTCTAGACCAATGTTTGGGTCAAGTTTCGTCGAATTATGAGAACGTTCAAAATTTAGCATTATGTTTGGATTAATGTTTTGGGTGTTTTTGTTTTTGTGTTTTGGAGATAGAGAGAGAAAAAGAGAGATGAGTAAGTATGTGTTTTGAGATAGATGGTATGTTTGGATTTGTGTTTGATATAATATAAAATATTATAAAATAAGTGGTGTAGGTTTGATGTTGGGATTTGGGAGACATGAGTTACTGTTCATTGTCAAATCATATCCTTTAATATATATATTTAGTAATATATATGTGTATGCATATAGGTATTTTGTTTCTTAGTGAAATATAATATATATATTTATGTTAAGTAATTTTTTTAGTGAGGCATTTCTTTTTATATTTTAAATAATAATTATAATTTTAATGCATAAATAAATACATTGTAGTATTGTCTCCAAAATGATTTTGTTAGACTTTATCTTTGGAATGAAAAAACATAATATATAAAATTTAAATAAAAAATTTACGATTAAGTATGTATGTCAAATTTTTCAAATATTTCATTGAAATAGGAAAAATTATGAGTACAAAAGATTTAAATGGTCTAAATTAAAAAAAATTATAATCAACCGTTAAATGCACTATATAACATGTTGAAACTACATTCATTAGACTTTTATATATAAACTGATAAATTTTAATAGTTTTTGAAGTAATAAAAATACGAATTAGGTATATAATACTGATATATTGTCAGTAGTGTACGCAACTGCTATAATTTTTCCGTTAGGTTGAAAAATTTTAAATATTTTAACCAAGTAGCATTGATAGTAAATATCTTTAATATTAATAGTTTCATAAGTTAATAATTATTTTTTAGTATTAATTATTAATTATATTTCACATATATTATATATAAAAAAATATATAATACATATAATATAAATAATTTAAAAAAAAAAATTAAAAAAAGGACAGAGAAGAAAGAAGAAAGAAAAGAAAGAGAAAAAGCTGACAGAAAAGAAAGAAGAGGGAGAGAGAAGAAATCCAAAAATATGAAAGAGAGAAGAAAGAAAAAAAAAATATCAAAATTTACTGCACACCTAGTGAAGGTGTGGAGACACAAAACCAAACAAAGTTTTGTGTTTTGGCCCATCTCTAAAATGGGCCAAAACACAAAACCAAACATATAGGTGTTTTGTGCGGTTTTAGAGCAAGTTTGTTTCCCTTTTATACAAACTTGTAGTTATTATTAAGCTTAACAAATTTACCACACAAATTCTTGGGTATAACCCAACGTTTCGGTCAAGTTTCGTCGAATTCTAAGAACGTTCAAAATTTAGGTGTTTTGCGCGATTTTATTAGAGCAAGTTTGTTTCCCTTTTATACAAACATGTAGATATTATTACGCTTAGCAAATTTACCACACAAATTCTTGGGTCTAGACCAACGTTTGGGTCAAGTTTCGTCGAATTCTGAAAATGTTCAAAATTTAGCTGTTTTGCACGGTTTTATTAGAACAATTTTGTATCCCTCTTATACAAACTTGTAGCTATTAATACGCTTAGCAAATTTACCACACAAATTCTTGGGTCTACACCAACGTTTGGGTCAAGTTTCGTCAAATTCTAAGAACATTCAAAATTTAGTTGTTTTGCACGGTTTTATTAAAGCAAGTCCGTTTTCCTTTTATACAAACTTGTAGTTATTATTAAGCTTAGTAAATTTACCACATAAATTCTTGGGTGTATACGAACATTTTGGTCAAGTTTCGTCGAATTCTGAGAACGTTCAAAATTTTGCTGTTTTGTGCGGTTTTATTAGAGCAAGTGTGTTTCCCTTTTTGTTTCCCTTTTATACAAACTTGTAGTTATTATTAAGCTTAACAAATTTACCACAAAAACTCTTGGGTCTAGACCAACGTTTGGGTCAAGTGTCGTCGAATTTTGAGAACGTTCAAAATTTTGCTGTTTTGCGCGGTTTTATTAGAGCAAGTTTGTTTCCTTTTTATACAAACTTGTAGTTATAATTAAGCTTAGCAAATTTACCACAAAAATTCTTGGGTCTAGACCAACGTTTGGGTCAAGTTTTTTTTTGGGTAAATGTAAGTTTCATTAAGTAAAATAAAAAAATAATAGTGCAGTACAACAATGTGGTTATCAGCTAGTTTCTCCCCTGACAGGCCAAGGGATACGCCACAGTCTATATAAAGCTCATGTACTGACTGAACTAGGTAGAGAGATACTAAGGATCCGCTGCTTGGTTTGGGTCATGTTTCGTCAAATTCTGAGAACGTTCAAAATTTAGCTGTTTTGTATGGTTTTATTAGAACAATTTTGTTTCCCTTTTATACAAATTTTTAGTTATTATTAAGCTTAGCAAATTTACCACATAAATTCTTGGGTCTAGACCAACGTTTTGGTCAAGTTTCGTCGAATTCTGGAAACGGTCAAAATTTAGCTGTATTATTAGAGCAAATTTATTTCCCTTTTATACAATCTTGTAGTTATTATTAAGCTTAGCAAATTTACCACACAAATTCTTGGGTGTGGACAAACGTTTTGGTCAAGTTTCGTCGAATTCTAAGAACGTTCAAAATTTAGCTGTTTTGCACGGTTTTATTAATGCAAGTTCGTTTACCTTTTATACAAACTTGTACTTATTATTAAGCTTTGCAAATTTAGCACATAAATTCTTAGGTCTAGACCAACGTTTTGGTCAAGTTTCGTCGAATTCTGTATAAAACAGCTAAATTTTGAACGTTTTCAGAATTCTACAAAACTTGACCCAAACATTGGTCTAGACCCAAGATTTTGTTTGATGAATTTGCTAAGCTTAATAATAACTATAAGTTTGTATAAAAGGGAAACAAATTTGCTCTAATAAAACCGTACAAAACAGCTAAATTATGAACATTCTCAGAATTCGACGAAAGTTGACCCAAATGTTGGTCTAGACCCAAGAATTTGTGTGGTATATTTGCTAAGCGTAATAATAATTACAAGTTTGTATAAAAGGGAAACGAACTTGCTTTAATAAAACCGTGCAAAACAGCTAAATTTTGAACGTTCTCAGAATTCGACGAAACTTTACCCAAACGTTGGTCTAGACCCAAAAATATTTGCTAAGCGTAATAATAATTACAAGTTTGTATAAAAGGGAAACGAACTTGCTTTAATAAAACCGTGCAAAACAGCTAAATTTTGAACGTTCTCAGAATTCGACGAAACTTTACCCAAACGTTGGTCTAGACCCAAAAATTTATGTGGTAAATTTACTAAGCGTAATGACAAGTCAAAAAAAAAAATGGACTCTCCAAATTCTCTCATTTCTCTCTTATACACTAGCACACCACAAAATTCACACACTACCCAAAAGATTCCGGCCGGCGAAGAAGACGACGGCGAGGACACGCTGGCCACCATTGACGATTATATGGCAAATGTTGGAAGTCGAAAAGATGGTGGCACGCTTGGTTTCCGTCAACAGATTTGCGAAGATCTAAGGGAATCGGATCTGCAGATTTCCGGCGTCTTGCCGGCGTCTGATGGCGGATTAACCTCTGTGGAAGACGTAACTTCCATTCCTAACGAGAAAGGACTCACTTTGAATGCTGGAGTTGTGCTGAAAATTGCGCCGCAAAAATTAGGGTTTTTCTGCGCATAAACCCGTTGGGGAAGATGAAATGACACTGCTGCATACAAGCGTTATGGCAATGATTGAGCACAATTCAAGGATTACAGAGGTTGAAGATGGCATGGGGAAGGAAAAAGATCACATCTTGACTGGAGAAAGTGCTGATTTGAGGCGGACCCCAAAATTAGGGTTTGATGGCGCCATCTCGAGGTCCTCCAATGGCGAACACAAAGACTCACCTTTTCCCATGGCTGAGTTTCTTCGATTGGCCAACGCAGTGGTAGATGATGGCGATGAAACATCCAAGAAGGCACTCATGGAGTTGAAATGAAAAAGGGGGGAAACGAAATATGGCGAGCAATCTCTGCGCCGGCGACCCCCTTCACTACTGTTACCGAGCGACAAGCCACCACTGGTACAGGGGTTGCGCCAAGCTTTTCGATGATTTTTGGTGCCGGAGAAGCGTGGGATGGTGGTGGAAATGGAAGGGAAAACAAAGGCTGCAAACTCTATGATTTTTCCGGCGAAAAACCAGACTACCGGCAGGAATGGACGGATTGTTGCCTGCCACTGAACAGTTTTTCGGTGACCTACTGCCAGAAACCGACTCTCCGGCGACAGTTACAGACGTGGCAGGGGTTGATGATGAGGCTGCTAAGGTGGCAATAAATGCTGCGTCAGCAGATGAGTTGGAAAAAACTACTGCATCATCAAGTGACTTGGTAGATGATGTCAACGACCTTATGTCACCTGATGACATCATCAGAACTGCATACATCAGCAGTTCATGTGGCAAGAGAGATTAGAGGTGATGTGAAGTTTCAAATTCATTTGGCTTCCAAAGGGGATTATGCTCCTTTGGGATTATTTATTGGCAATATTCCACTGCATACATATCCCGATCTGTGCATAGAAGACAAGATCGCACATGCTTTCATAATTCCACTCGAAAAATGCTCTCTTACGTTGCTCCTACTATACAAAATGGTGAAGTAGTTGTGAGACCCACACTTGAATCTATTCGGAATGGATCTACTAGATGGAAATCAACTGTTGTTGGTTATTTTCTTGGAAAGCAGCCATTCTTCTTCATTTTAAAGAATATGCCATGTCTGTTTGGCCTGGATTATGCGAGGTTACTGCCACAATGAATGGATTTTTCTTTTTCCAATTCAAGATAATTTCACATATGGAAGAAGTTATTGAAGGAGGACCATGGTTGTTCCACGGGCAACCGATTGTACTACAGAAATGGGAGTCGGGGCTGGTGTTGCGAAAACTAAAACACACTCAGGTTCCTGTTTGGATTAAATTGCGACATCTACCAGTGGAGTTGTGAACGGAGGAGGGCCTCAATACTGTGGCCAGTGGTGTTGGCCGACCCCTATATCTCGACGCTATTACGAGAACATGCACGAGATTGGACTTCGCTCGTGTATGCGTGATGTTGGATGTGACGTCACAATTGCCAAAACACATTATCATCATAACACCAGATGAGGAGGGCGGTGAATATCCGTGCAAAATTGACGTCGAATATGAATGGTTACCTCCTAAGTGCACTAGTTGTTTGACACTCGGCCATTCGGCTAAAGAGTGTGCCCTTAACAAACCATGTTAAGCTGTCAGCTTCGGTTTACGTGCCTAAACTGGGACCATCTCGAGCGCCACCTATGCCTGATCGAGAGATAACTGGACGACAACCAGCGCGAGTGGTGGTAGCAGCGAGAGAGGGCCATGAAACAGTTGCCGCAGGTCCAAGCCGTGCGGAAAGGGGTAAGGCACTGGTTATCTATAATGCTTTTGATTCTTTACACCTAATTGATGATACAGAGGAATCGAATCGGGGTCCTAAGCCAAGCAGCCCCATACCTGATGATCCATATTGAATGCGGCTATATGGAATGTACGTGGCTTGAACAAGCGAGACCATCAATTAGCAGTCAAGGATATCGTTACTGAGTTCAGGTTACAATTTCTTGGTCTCCTTGAAACTCGAGTACATATCAATAATGCATCTCAAATTCAATCTGTCTTGTTGCCCTATTGGAAATGGTTTGTGGATTATGGATCGGTAGGTAATCGTGTGTGGATTACCTGAGATGATAACTTTGTTGATGTTAATGTGGTTGAATGTGGTACTCAATATACCCACTGTCATGTTAATATCCGTGCACTTCATGAGTCGATTGTTGGCACTGTTATTTATGGGGCTAATGAGATAGCTGATAGGAGGGAGTTATGGGGTGCCCTGGAGAATATAGCTTTACAGTGTGTTGACATCCCATGGTTAGTTGGAGGGGATTTTAATGCAGTGCAAGATTTGGTGAAGTTTGCGGCACATCTGGAGATATTCGAATAGCTATGGATGAATTTAATACTTGTATCCAGAATATAGGATTACTACCATTACCCATGCAGGATGAATGGTACACGTGGCATAATTGTAGTGCGACTCCACAGAATCTCTGAAAACGATTAGACTGCATGCTGATTAATGATAGATGGATGGCTCGATTCCAGACATCATTCTACACTAGCCTCACCCCACGTACTTCAGATCACTCACCGCTGGTGCTATACGGAGATAGTCAACAACAATATGGAGGTACGTTCAATTCGATAATTACCTCACCTTATCACCAGATTTTAATCCCAGTGTGCAGCGGGTTTGGCAACATAACATCATAGGAGTGCCTATATACACGGTAACAAGAAAACTCAAAGCACTTAAACCGGTGTTTAGAGAGCAGAGGAGAAACAAAGGGGACTTATTAGTTCGAACAGGCGGGATGAAATATTCTTGCAGCTGGAACATTTCTGCCGGTTAGTACTCGCTAAAGCAGCCAAGCTTGAACAGATTATGCTCCAACAGCGAGCTCAAATGCAGTAGATGAAGGGGGTGACCAATGCTCCCGAGTATTCTTTCGTAAGGCTACTCAAAGGAGATCGACAAGGACAATATTATAAATCAATGATGATCATGGAGTCACTCACACAGAACCAGAAGCAGTAGTCAATGAATTTGTCATGTACTACGAAAACCTTCTTAGTGGGGAACGACGACGAGCTGTGATAGACCTTCGGTTCCTACGAACTTGGGCTAGATATTTACTGAGTGAAGAGGATGCTTGCTCTTTACTCTTGCCATTTACACCAGCGGATGTCAAGCAGGCGGTTGTTTTTTTAGGTAAATGTAAGTTTCATTAAGTAAAAAAAATTGTACAGTACAACAATGTGATCATCAGTTGGTTTTTCCCTCGGTAGGCCATGGGATACGCCATAGTCTATATAAAGTTCGTGTACTGACTGATGTAGGTAGAGTAATGCTAAGAATCTGCTGTCTAATATCCTCAACTATTAATAAAGCCATGGTGCTAGCTGTTCTCTCGGTATGCTCGAATCGTCTCAAGTTTCGCTCTCTCCAAATGTGGTAAATACATGCTGCTAATAGTGCCCGATAAGCCATATTAACGATGTGCTTATCCCTCCATCTCTTGGAAGCCCAATCAATATCCGTTTGCCAGTCTCTATTGGGCCAAGAAAATCGTACCATTCTCCGGATTGCAGCGAGACACTGTCGACTAAATCTGCACTGGAAGAATAAATGTCCATGCGTCTCCATCGCTCCCTCGTTACACAGGACACAAGGGCCAAGGTGGACTAACCATGATTTACGCATTGTGGCCAACTTGCCAAGGATAGGAAGCCATAAGATGAATAAATGACGAGGAATCTTCAATGATCCCGAAAGTAGTGAAGTCCAGCCTACTTTCGATCCTAGGGGATCAAATAACCTGTACAGAGCCTGAGTTGTGGGATGCCCCTGTTCAAATTTCCAAATAACACGGTCCTCCCCTCCATGGATCATGGGTAATGCATGTGTGATCTCCATACACTGGAAATCTGTGATGAGAGGCCATTGCCACTCTCCTCCACTAATCACCGTACTGAGTCTTGCTGCTTCTTCCATTCCGAGTAGCCTCGGCCCCCGTGAAAACGTGACACTAGAGGGCCAAGATAATGCCACGGGTCCTGCCAGAGGTAAAATCTCCTCCCGTCTCCAATCTGATAGTCGACCAAAGGGCGGAGGAAAACCCGTAGATGTAGAATTTTCTACCAACCCCATGATCCTCCATGTTCCCTAATCGTCCAAACGGAAGTGTCTCGTAACCGACCCTTGTAAAGGCCATTCAACCCATATTGAGGTTCTATCACACTTGATGATATCATAGAGTTTCTTCGTCATTAATGCACGATTCAAGAGAGAAATATCCTTGAATCCTAACCCTCCCTCATCCTTTCGTCTGCATAGATCTTTCCAGGCTACCTTGGCATAACCACTATTTGTTGTCCCCTTCCATAAGAAAGTGTGCAGCTTCTTCTCAATTTCATTAGTAAATTTCTTTGGCAATATGAACACCGAAGCCTAATATAAGCTCAGCGACATGAGTACAGACTTAATAATTTGTACCCTGCGAGCATATCATAGAGCCATTCCCTCCCAACCAACAATACGTTTATCAATATTCAACAATAATGGACGACAATCAGCAATGGTTAATCGAGAAGAAATAAGAGGTAGTCCCAAATACCTCAGTGGTAGGACCCCTTCTTGAAACCTAAGTGCGGCCAGCATCTCCTCGCGTAGTCCTTGTGCTGACCGTGAAATAATAAGATGGCTTTTCTGCACGTTTAGCTTTCTCCTCGCGTAGTCCTTGTGCTGACCGTGAAATAATAAGATGGCTTTTCTGCACGTTTAGCTTTAGCCCCAACCACTCAGCAAATCGATCCAGTCCTGTCTTAAAGACTCCAATGGAATCCATATCAGCTCGACAGAATAACAACAAATCATCATCAAATGCCAACTGAAAAATCCTGGCAGTATCACACTTCCAATGGAAGGAAAATAATTCATCCTGATCAATCAACTGTAATAAACCCATGTGTAGGACTTCCATCACAAGCACGAACAAGTAAGGCGAAAGAGGATCACCCTGTCGAAGCCCTCTGGCCCCTTGAAAGAAACCATGGGGTTTACCATTCAACCCAACAGAGAAAGAGGGTGTTGTAACACATGCCTTGATCCACTTCACGAAAGTAGAAGGAAACCCAAATAACTCCATCACAGCAATCAAGAAGTCCCACTCCACTGTGTCATATGCTTTCCCAATGTCCACTTTTAAAGCACACTGGGGTGGTCGGTGGGCCTGGTTATATCCCGTAAAAAGCTTCTGTGCCAACATAATATTGTCTCCAATGCTACGTCCGGGCACAAATGCCGCTTGGCATGGACTAATGAGTTTGTCCAGTATCACACTCAACCGTTGGACAATTAACTTGGCAATAATTTTGTACAACACATTACAGCATGAGATAGAACGGAAGTCGCCAACAGTCATAGGGGAATGTACCTTTGGTATGAGTGCCAAAAGTGTAGTATTTATCTGCTTCAGAAGTCGGTTCGTATTAAAGAAATCCAGCACCACCGAGGTCACCTCCTGCCCCACTATAGGCCATGCAGCTTTAAAAAAAACCGATGAATACCCGTCCGGCCCCGGTGCCTTATCCTCAGGAATATCAAAAACCGCTTGCTTGACATCCGCTGGTGTGAATGGCAAGAGTAAAGAGTTGGTGTCCTCTTCACTCAAAAAGTGTTTAGTCCATGGCCGAAGGAAACGCAGATCTATCACAGTTCGTTGACGTTCCCCACCAAGAAGATTTTGGTAATACGTGATAAACTCATTGATTATTACTTCTGGTTCTGTGTGGGTAACTCCATGATCATCATTGATTTGTAAAATTCTCCTTGCCGATCTCCTTTGGGCTATCTTTCGGAAGAACACCCGGGAGCATTGGTCACCCTGTTTCATCCACTGCATTTTTGCACACTGTTGAAGCATAATCTGTTCAAGTTTGGTTGCTTTAGCTAGTACAATCCGGCAGCAGTGTTCTAGCTGTAAGAATAGTTCATCTCGTCTGTTTGAACTGACTAGTACTTGCGCCATCTCAAGAAACCCTTTATTTTTTTTGAGTAAACGTAATTTTCATTAATAAAAAGAATCGTACAACAGGATTCTCCCTCGACAGGCCAACGGATGCGCCACAGGCTATATAGCGCATATGTACTAATTGACCATGAAAGATTAATACTAAGTATCCTCGGTCTAATGTCATCTTAGATACAAATAGCTAATACATTTGCCGGCCGGTGGGTCTGCTCAAATCGTCTTAGATTTCTCTCTCGCCAAATATGGTATATGCATGCACCAAGTAATGCTCGACATGCTACATTAACTATATGTTTTCCCCACCTCTTCCTCGACGCCCATTCCACGTCTCTTGCCCATTCACGATTGGGCAAGCAAATCGGATCTGTTGATGAACAGCTGCAAGGCAAAAGAAACTCTTTAGCCAGTTGCTCTTTTTGAGATAAGACCCCCTTGTTCCTCCTCTGCTCTCTAAACACTGGTTTTAGTGCTTTGAGTTTCCTTGTTACCGCATACATAGGCACCCCTATGATGTGGTGCTGCCAAACTTGCTTCACACTAGGAATAAAATCTGATGATTGTGTGAGGATTATCGAATCGAATAGATCAGTACACGTGCTTTATTTAGACTGAGGCGTGTCCCTTGGCCTGTCAAGGGAAACACCGCTGGTTGATCGAATTGCTTTATTTTCTTTCTTTATTTTGTACTTAATGCAACTTACCTTTCCCGAAAAACCGTGTAAAACAACTAAATATTGAACGTTCTCACAATTCGACGAAACTTGACCCAAACGTTGGTCTAGACCCAAGAATTTGTGTGGTTAATTTGTTTAGCGTAATAATCACTACAAGTTTGTATAAAAGGGAAACAAATTTGCTCTAATAAAACCGTGCAAAATAGCTAAATTATAAACGTTCTCAGAATTCGACGAAACTTTACCCAAATGTTGGTCTAGACCCAAGAATTTGTGTGGTACATTTGCTAAGCGTAATAATAATTACAAGTTTGTATAAAAGGGAAACAAATTTGCTTTAATAAAACCGTGCAAAACAACTAAATTATGAACGTTCTCAGAATTCGACGAAACTTGACCCAAACGTTGGTCTAGACCCAAGAATTTGTGTGGTAAATTTGCTAAGTGTAATAATAACTACAAGTTTGTATAAAAGTGAAACAAACTTGCTTTAATAAAATCGTTCAAAACACACGGAAACTACAATTGCTAGATGATGCAAAAGATACACCTCATGGTCATATACTGAGACCGGAGATTGAAATACAGACATTACATCATGTATTAACCTCATTTTGAAGGAGAGCAATCTCAGACGACTTAAACACAAGGAATGAACACCTACCACCATAGCGTTAGTAATAGTCGAGGATACTAGACAACGAATGCATAGCGTCATCTTGCCTAGATAGATCAGTACACGTGCTTTATTTAGAGGCGTGTCCCTTGGCCTGTCAAGGGAAACACCGCTGGTTGATCGAATTGCTTTATTTTCTTTCTTTATTTTGTACTTAATGCAACTTACCTTTCCCGGAAAACCATGTAAAACAACTAAATTTTGAACGTTCTTAGAATTCAACGAAACTTGACCCAAACGTTGGTCTAGACCCAAGAATTTGTGTGGTATATTTGTTTAGCGTAATAATCACTACAAGTTTGTATAAAAGGGAAACGAACTTGCTTTAATAAAACCGTGCAAAACAGCTAAATTTTCTCAGAATTCGACGAAACTTGACCCAAACGTTGGTCTTGACCCAAGAATTTTTGTCGTAAATTTGCTAAGCGTAATAATAATTACAAGTTTGTATAAAATGGAAATGAACTTGCTTTAATAAAACCGTGCAAAACAGCTAAATTTTGAACGTTTTCAGAATTCGACGAAACTTGACCCAAACGTTGGTCTAGACGCAAAAATTTGTGTGGTAATTTGCTAAGCGTAATAATACCTACAAATTGTATAAAAGGAAAACAAACTTGCACTAATAAAACCGCACAAACGTTGGTGTAGACGCAAGAATTTGTGTGGTAAATTTGCTAAGCATAACAATACCTACAAGTTTGTATAAAAGGAAAAACAAACTTGCTCTAATAAAACCGCGCAAAATAGCTAAATTTTGAACGTTCTTAGAATTTGACGAAACTTGACCAAAATATTCGTCTAGACCCAAGAATTTATGTGGTAAATTTGCTAAGCTTAATAATAACTACAAGTTTGTATAAAAGGGAAACAAACTAGCTCTAATAAAACCGTGCAAAACAGCTAAATTTTGAACGTTCTTAGAATTCGACGAAGCTTAACCTAAACGTTGGTCTAGACCCAAGAATTTGTGTGGTAAATTTGCTAACCTAAATAATAACTACAAGTTTATATAAAAGGGAAACAAAATTGTTCTAATAAAATCGTGCAAAACTTCTAAATTTTGAACGTTTTCAAAATTCGATGAAGGTTGACCTAAACATTGGTCTACAGCCAAGAATTTTTGTCGTAAATTTGCTAAGCGTAATAATAATTACAAGTTTGTATAAAATGGAAACGAACTTGCTTTAATAAAACCGCGCAAAACAGCTAAATTTTGAACATTCTCAGAATTCTACGAAACTTGAGCCAAACGTTGGTCTAGACCCAAGAATTTGTGTGATAAATTTGCTATGCTTAATAATAGCTACAAGTTTGTATAAAAAGGAAACAATTTTGGTCTAATAAAACCGTGCAAAACATCTAAATTATGAACGTTCTCAGAATTCTACGAAACTTGACCCAAATGTTGGTCTAGACCCAAGAATTTGTGTGGTATATTTGCTAAGCGTAAGCTTTAATAAAACCGTGCAAACTAGCTAAATTTTTTAAGTTCTCAGAATTCGACAAAACTTGACCCAAACGTTGGTCTAGACCCAAGAATTTGTGTGCTAAATTTGTTTAGCGTAGTAATGACTACAAGTTTGTATAAAAGGAAAACGAACTTGCTTTAATAATACCGTGCAAAACAGCTAAATTAAAAACGTTCTCAGAATTTGACGAAACATGACCCAAATGTTGGTCTAGACCCAAGAATTTGTGTGGTAAATTTGCTAAGTTTAATAATAATTACAAGTTTGTATATAAAAGGGAAACAAACTTGCTTTAATAAAACCGTGTAAAACAGCTAAATTTTGTATGTTCTCAGAATTCGACGAAACTTGAGCCAAACGTTTAGACCCAAGAATTTGTACGGTAAATTTGCTAAGCGTAATAATAGTTACAAGTTTGTATAAAAGGGAAACGAACTTGCTTTAACAAAACCGTGTAAAACAGCTAAATTTTGAACGTTCTGAGAATTAACGAAACTTGGCCCAAATGTTGGTCTAGACCCAAGAATTTATGTGCTAAATTTGCTGAGCGTAATAATAATTACAAGTTTGTATAAAAGGGAAACGAACTTGCTTTAATAAAACCGTACAAAACAACTAAATTTTGAACGTTCTTAGAATTCGACAAAACTTGACCCAAACGTCTAGACCCAAGAATTTGTATGGTAAATTTGCTAAGCGTAATAATAGTTACAAGTTTGTATAAAAGGGAAACGAACTTGCTTTAATAAAACCGTGCAGAACAGCTAAATTATGAACGTTTTCAGAATTGGAGGAAACTTGATCCAAACGTTGGTCTACACCCAAGAATTTGTGTGGTAAATTTGCTAACCTAAATAATAACTACAAGTTTATATAAAAGGGAAACAAAATTGTTCTAATAAAATCATGCAAAACATCTAAATTTTGAACGTTATCAGAATTCGACGAAACTTGACCCAAACGTTGGTCTAGACAAATGAATTTGTGTGGTAAATTCGCTAAGCATAATTATAATTACAAGTTTGTATAAAATGCAAACAAACTTGCTCTAATAATACCGCGTAAAACACCTAAATTTTGAACGTTCTCAGAATTCGACGAAACTTGAACCAAACGTTGGTCTAGACCCAAGAATTTGTTTAGTAAATTTGCTAAGCGTAATAATAACTAATAGTTTGTATAAAAGGGAAATGAACTTCCTTTAATAAAACTGTGCAAAACATCTAAGTTTTGTATGTTCTCAGAATTCGACGAAACTTGAGCCAAACGTTTAGACCCAAGAATTTGTACGGTAAATTTGCTAAGCGTAATAATAGTTACAAGTTTGTATAAAAGGGAAACGAACTTGCTTTAACAAAACCGTGTAAAACAGCTAAATTTTGAACGTTCTTAGAATTCGACGAAACTTGACGCAAACGTTGGTCTAGACGCAAGAATTTGTGTGGTAAATTTGCTAAGCGTAGTAATACCTACAAGTTTGTATAAAAGGGAAACGAACTCTCTCTAATAAAACCAAACCGTGTAACTAAATTTTGAACGTTCTCAGAATTAGACGAAATTTGGCCCAAACGTTGGTCTAGACCCAAGAATTTGTTTTGTGTGTTTGCTGAGCGTAATAATAATTACAAGTTTGTATAAAAGGGAAACGAACTTGCTTTAATAAAACCGTACAAAACAACTAAATTTTGAACGTTCTTAGAATTCG
>NC_026147.1:23219064-23219961 GCF_000512975.1 Sesamum indicum
GGTCTACACCCAAGAATTTGTCTGGTAAATTTGCTAAGCTTAATAATTACTACAAGTTTGTATAAAAGGCAAACAAAATTGTTCTAATAAATTGTGCAAAACAGCTAAATTTTGAACGTTCTCAGAATTAACGAAACTTGTCCCAAAAATTGGTCTAGACCCAAGAATTTATGTGCTAAATTTGCAGAGCGTAATAATAATTACAAGTTTGTATAAAAGGAAAACGAACTTGCTTTAATAAAACCGTGCAAAACAGCTAAATTGTGAACGTTCTCAGAATTAGACGAAACTTGACCCAAACGTTTAGACCCAAGAATATGTATGGTAAATTTGCTAAGCGTAATAATAGTTACAAGTTTCTATAAAAGGGAAACGAAATTGCTTTAATAAAATCGTGTAAAACAGCTAAATTTTGAACGTTCTTATAATTCGACGAAATTTGACCCAACGAAACTTGACGCAAACGTTGGTCTAGACGCAAGAATTTGTGTGGTAAATTTGCTAAGCGTAGTAATACCTACAAGTTTGTATAAAAGGGAAACAAAATTGTTCCTTATAAAACGTGTAAAACAGCTAAATTTTGAACGTTCTTATAATTCGACGAAACATGACCCAAACGTTGGTCTAGACCAAAGAATTTGTGTGGTAAGTTTGCTAAGCTTAATAACAACTACAAGTTTATATAAAAGGGAAAGAAAATTGGTCTAGTAAAACTGAGCAAAACAGCTAAATTTTGAACGTTCTCAGAATTCGACGAATGTTGACCCAAACATTGGTCTAGACCCAAGAATTTGTGTGGTAAATTTGGTAAGCATAATAATAACTACAAGTTTGTATAAAAGGGAAACGAACTTGCTCTAATAAAACCGTGTAAAACAGCTAAATTTTGAACGTTCT
>NC_026147.1:23219996-23248296 GCF_000512975.1 Sesamum indicum
ACCCAAGAATTTATGTGGTAAATTTGCTAAGCTTAATAATAACTACAAGTTTGTCTAAAAGGGAAACAAAATTGTTCTTATAAAACTGTGTAAAACAGCTAAATTTTGAACGTTCTTAGAATTCGACGAAATTTGACCCAAACATTCGTCTAGAACCAAAAATTTATGTGGTAAATTAGCTAAGCTTAATAATAACTATAAGTTTGTATAAAAGGGAAACAAAATTCTAATAAAACTGTGGCAAAACATCTATATTTTGAACGTTCTTAGAATTCGACGAAACATGACCCAAACGTTGGTCTAGACCAAAGAATTTGTGTGGTAAGTTTGCTAAGCTTAATAACAACTACAAGTTTATATAAAAGGGAAAGAAAATTGTTCTAGTAAAACCGAGCAAAACAGCTAAATTTTGAACGTTCTCAGAATTCGACGAATGTTGACCCAAACATTGGTCTAGACCCAAGAATTTGTGTGGTAAATTTGGTAAGCATAATAATAACTACAAGTTTGTATAAAAGGGAAACGAACTTGCTCTAATAAAACCGTGTAAAACAGCTAAATTTTGAACGTTCTTAGAATTAACGAAACTTGGCCCAAATGTTGGTCTAGACCCAAGAATTTATGTGCTAAATTTGCTGAGCGTAATAATAATTATAAGTTTGTATAAAAGGGAAACGAACTTGCTTTAATAAAACCGTACAAAACAGCTAAATTTTGAACGTTCTTAGAATTCGACAAAACTTGACCCAAACGTCTAGACCCAAGAATTTGTATGGTAAATTTGCTAAGCGTAATAATAGTTACAAGTTTGTATAAAAGGGAAACGAACTTGCTTTAATAAAACCGTGCAGAACAGCTAAATTATGAACGTTTTCAGAATTGGAGGAAACTTGATCCAAACGTTGGTCTACACCCAAGAATTTGTTTGGTAAATTTGCTAAGCTTAATAATAACTACAAGATTGTGTAAAAGGGAAACAAAATTGTTCTAATAAAACCATGCAAAACATCTAAATTTTGAACGTTATCAGAAGGGAAACAAAATTGTTCTAATAAAACCATGCAAAACATCTAAATTTTGAACGTTATCAGAATTCGACGAAATTTGACCCAAATATTCGTCTAGACCCATGAATTTGTGTGGTAAATTCGCTTAGCATAATAATAATTACAAGTTTGTATAAAATGCAAACAAACTTGCTATAATAATACCGCGTAAAACACCTAAATTTTGAACGTTCTCAGAATTAACGAAACTTGGCCCAAATGTTGGTCTAGACCCAAGAATTTAGGTGCTAAATTTGCTGAGCGTAATAATAATTACAAGTTTGTATAAAAGGGAAACAAACTTACTTTAATAAAACCGTGCAAAACAGCTAAATTTTGAACGTTCTCAGAATTCTACGAAACTTGACCCAAACGTTGGTCTAGACCCAAGAATTTGTGTGATAAATTTTCTAAGCTTAATAATAACTACAAGTTTGTATAAAAGGGAAACAAATTTGCTCTAATAAAACCGTGCAAAACATCTAAATTATGAACGTTCTCAGAATTCGACGAAACTTTACCCAAATGTTGGTCTAGACCCAAGAATTTGTGTGGTACATTTGCTAAGCGTAATAATAATTACAAGTTTGTATAAAAGGGAAACAAATTTGCTTTAATAAAACCGTGCAAAACAAGTAAATTATGAACGTTCTCAGAATTCGACGAAACTTGACCCAAACGTTGGTCTAGACCCAAGAATTTGTGTGGTAAATTTGCTAAGTGTAATAATAACTACAAGTTTGTATAAAAGTGAAACAAACTTGCTTTAATAAAATCGTTCAAAACACACGGAAACTACAATTGCTAGATGATGCAAAAGATACACCTCATGGTCATATACTGAGTCCGGAGATTGAAATACAGACATTACATCATGTGTTAACCTCATTTTGAAGGAGAGCAATCTCAGACGACTTAAACACAAGGAATGAACACCTACCACCATAGCGTTAGTAATAGTCGAGGATACTAGACAACGAATGCATAGCGTCATCTTGCCTAGATAGATCAGTACACGTGCTTTATTTAGAGGCGTGTCCCTTGGCCTGTCAAGGGAAACACCGCTGGTTGATCGAATTGCTTTATTTTCTTTCTTTATTTTGTACTTAATGCAACTTACCTTTCCCGGAAAACCATGTAAAACAACTAAATTTTGAACGTTCTTAGAATTCAACGAAACTTGACCCAAACGTTGGTCTAGACCCAAGAATTTGTGTGGTATATTTGTTTAGCGTAATAATCACTACAAGTTTGTATAAAAGGGAAACGAACTTGCTTTAATAAAACCGTGCAAAACAGCTAAATTTTCTCAGAATTCGACGAAACTTGACCCAAACGTTGGTCTTGACCCAAGAATTTTTGTCGTAAATTTGCTAAGCGTAATAATAATTACAAGTTTGTATAAAATGGAAATTGACCCAAACGTTGGTCTAGACGCAAAAATTTGTGTGGTAATTTGCTAAGCGTAATAATACCTACAAATTTGTATAAAAGGAAAACAAACTTGCACTAATAAAACCGCACAAACGTTGGTCTAGACGCAAGAATTTGTGTGGTAAATTTGCTAAGCATAACAATACCTACAAGTTTGTATAAAAGGAAAAACAAACTTGCTCTAATAAAACCGCGCAAAATAGCTAAATTTTGAACGTTCTTAGAATTTGACGAAACTTGACCAAAATATTCGTCTAGACCCAAGAATTTATGTGGTAAATTTGCTAAGCTTAATAATAACTACAAGTTTGTATAAAAGGGAAACAAACTAGCTCTAATAAAACCGTGCAAAACAGCTAAATTTTGAACGTTCTTAGAATTCGACGAAGCTTAACCTAAACGTTGGTCTAGACCCAAGAATTTGTGTGGTACATTTGCTAAGCGTAATAATAATTACAAGTTTGTATAAAAGGGAAACAAATTTGCTTTAATAAAACCGTGCAAAACAACTAAATTATGAACGTTCTCAGAACAAAATTCGATGAAGGTTGACCTAAACATTGGTCTACAGCCAAGAATTTTTGTCGTAAATTTGCTAAGCGTAATAATAATTACAAGTTTGTATAAAATGGAAACGAACTTGCTTTAATAAAACCGCGCAAAACATCTAAATTTTGAACATTCTCAGAATTCTACGAAACTTGACCCAAACGTTGGTCTAGACCCAAGAATTTGTGTGATAAATTTGCTATGCTTAATAATAGCTACAAGTTTGTATAAAAAGGAAACAATTTTGGTCTAATAAACCGTGCAAAACATCTAAATTATGAACGTTCTCAGAATTCTACGAAACTTGACCCAAATGTTGGTCTAGACCCAAGAATTTGTGTGGTATATTTGCTAAGCGTAAGCTTTAATAAAACCGTGCAAACTAGCTAAATTTTTTAAGTTCTCAGAATTCGACAAAACTTGACCCAAACGTTGGTCTAGACCCAAGAATTTGTGTGCTAAATTTGTTTAGCGTAGTAATGACTACAAGTTTGTATAAAAGGAAAACGAACTTGCTTTAATAATACCGTGCAAAACAGCTAAATTAAAAACGTTCTCAGAATTTGACGAAACATGACCCAAATGTTGGTCTAGACCCAAGAATTTGTGTGGTAAATTTGCTAAGTTTAATAATAATTACAAGTTTGTATAAAAGGGAAACAAACTTGCTTTAATAAAACCGTGTAAAACAGCTAAATTTTGAATGTTCTCAGAATTCGACGAAACTTGACCCAAACGTTGGTCTAGACCCAAGAATTTGTGTAGTAAATTTGCTGAGCGTAATAATAATTACAAGTTTGTAAAAAAGGGAAATGAAATTGCTCTAATAAAACCGTGCAAAACAGCTAAATTTTGAACGTTCTTAGAATTCGACGAAACTTGACCCAAACATTGGTGATGAGTGTCGAATCCACCAAAAATAGTTCCTATGAACACTTTTGTAGATGTGTGAGTAGGGTCGAATCCACAGAGATTGGTTTTAAATTAATTCCTTCAAAAACGAAAATAATTAGGGGGAGTTTTGATTGTGAAGAAGAATAAAACTAAAAAAGGTAATAAAATTAGAAGAGATAAATATAAGAGAAGAGTATTCCAGTTAAAGACAGGATCATGCTAATTCCACGGTTGATCATAGATGCAAAAATAACAATTATTCATAATTTGATAAATTGGTTATTGCCATTGGTACGACCTAACGACCTCACCTTTCCTTACCTTGTGGATAGTCAAGGAACGTCCATTGACTAAATTCCTAATCAGTAAACAACCTAGGGAACGTCCTCAAGATTTAATTTACCAACAGCATTAAGAATTAGAAAGGCCCAATTCTAACCAATAAATTCCTACGAGAATTTATTTAAGTTAGATTGTGCATTCCCCACAACATAATCGAAAACTTCTACATAATAATTATGTTGTGTTACCACTAGTTATTGAACTAAACAAACAATTACGGATTTGCAAGTTCAATTGGCTAGACAAATATTCTTGACAATGAATCAGATTATTTGTAATAAAAGCACAGAGAACAACACAAATACCAATATGAATAAAAGTAGAAACCATAAATTAGATCTCACAACTCGTTGGGTTTAAGCATTCACCAAGTCTTCAACCGAAATAAGGGAATTAGCTAGACATGCTAATGGAAGAACGCTTGAAAAGCAAAATAAAAAAATATTATAAAAACGTAGAGAAATAGAAGAGTTCAAAAGTTGTCTCTTAAAGTGAATTATATCACCTATTTATAATAACTAAATACCTAGTTCTACTAGGATTAGAAGTAGATTCCTAGTTGAACTAAAAGACTTATAGAGATAAAATTATAATCCTAGTTAAACTCTTCTTTCATCAGAGGTAGTCCAAGCAGCTCCAAACTCTTGCCAAAAATTGAGTTTGAGTCTTATTTGAATTTCTATTTTGGTGCTTTTCTTCATTTTCCATTTCTTTTATCCTAATGCTGCAAAATAATATCTAATTAGGAGCATTTGGTCACAAAATAAGCTAAAATATTATATAAAATAAGTACAAAATGCGATCCTATCAGTTGGTCTAGACCCAAGAATTTGTGTGGTAAATTTGCTAAGTGTAATAATAACTACAAGTTTGTATTAAAGAGAAACGAACTTGCTCTAATAAAACCGCGCAAAACAGCTAAATTTTGAACGTTTTCAGAATTCTACGAAACATGACCCGAACGTTGGTCTAGACCCAAGAATTTGTGTGGTAAATTTGCTAAGCGTAATAATAACTACAAATTTGTGTATGCATAAAGATGTGGCCTCGATATGGTTCAAAACAAGTTCTAGGAAGACAAAATCATGAAGCATTATCTCTCGAGAAAAGAAAAATTGTAGATTTTTATGAGTGTATAGGCTCAAAATTCCTCTCTAGGTAGGTTATGTCCACCAATTTTCCACATTCAATTTTCAAATTAAATCACCATTTGCAAAAATAAGTTCTTAACCGTAAGTTGTTTAGGAGTCATTAGATGCACATCCTTATCACACATTGCCAAATTATTACTTGATTAACCTAAGTATTTGATCATAAAGCTAGTGTGAGAACAAGATACAGTGATATTTGCTTCAACAATTATGGAAGGGGTAACAAGCATCAATCAAAATAATTAATCCACCAAGACTTATTTTCTATCAAAGCAATCAAAACACCCTCCCCCCACTTAATTCCACATTGTCCCCAATGTGGTAAGCATGCATATCTAGGAAGATAAAATAAGAGAAAAGGGAGAAAGAGAACGTCCCTTAGTGATTCGGGGGTAACTGCAAGAGCTTGAGAATTGTAAAACCTTGGATGAGAGGAAGAGTTCCTTGTGGATGCTCATACCTTTTTACGTGCAAAAATCGATTTTAGTGGTATAACAGCATTCACAAGAAGAAAGAAATAAACAATTGAGAAAAATAAAAGGACATGGATTGCCTCCCAAGAAGCGCCTTTCTTTAACGTCTTTGGCTAGACGTTGTTGTGTCTCAACTTAAATGAGTTAGACGCTCTAAATCCACTTCTTCAATGTAATGCACCCGGTGATGGTGTGGATTTAGGATAACTTGGCGGTCCATATATGACTTCTTCCTCGAACTTATTTTATCATGAAAGACTTTATTCTTGTAAGCTCCTGGATTCGAGGTGAGGCTTTTGGTAATTGTTGTCTTAAATGTTCCTCCACCATCGAACATAACATTTTTTTGCACTAAAGGACCAATAAAATCAATCAGAAAAATAGAATGCACATCATTAGAATATTTCATGGCACCACCAATTTTAAAACTCATAACCTCATTATCAAATTCCATAGAGAGTATTCCGGCACCAACATCAATTTTGGTTTTTGAGGTTTTAAGGAATGGTCTTCCTAGCAAGATGGATGTAGAATTGGGAGAAATATCTTCCTTCATATCAAGCACATAAAAATCAACAGGAAAAACTAATTCATTAACTTGCACAAGTACATCCTCAAGAACTCCTTTGGGGTAAACTACAGAATGATCGGCAAGTTGAAGAATAACCCCCGTTTCTTTCAATGCGCCAACATTTAATGATTCATAAATGGTAAGAGGCATAATATTGATAGAAGCACCCAAGTCACACATTGTTTTTTCTATTCCAATCTTTTCAATTTTGCAAGGAATACAAAACGTACCTGGATCATTGCATTTAGGAGGTCGTTTTTTTTAAGAATGGCAGATACATTTTCTCCCATGCTTACCTTTCATTATCTCTCAATTTAGATTTGTTGTTGCACAATTCCTTGAGAAATTTTGCATAGCCAGGTACTTGTTTAATTGCATTGAGTAGGGGAATATTTACCTCAACATTGAGTAATGTTTCAAGGATATCCTTCTCCTCTTCCTCCTCTTTGGACTTGGCCAATCTCTCTAGGAAGGGAGGTTTGGGTATGAACACCTTGGGACTTTCCTCACTGACTAGGTTGGATTTTTCAGCTTGTTTTTGGAAGAATTTCGAGTGCATCCTCTGTTTTGTCCTGCTGTGCATGCCTACGCCTAGTGCTATTTTTGAGTTGTAGCTCTCTGCACAAGGTAATAGCACTAACGTTTTGGTTAGGATTAATAATAGTTTGGGAGGAAAACTTATCTTGAGACTCCAAGCGGCTGACGGAGGAGGCCAGTTGGCTCATTTGGGATTTCAAATTTTGTATGCTCGAGCGGGTTTCTTGTTGGAACTGTTGGGTGTTCAAGGCGAGTGTCTTCACGATATCCTCTAGGGACATACTATTATTGGGATTGGTTTGAGGTGGTGGTGGTGGTTGTTGGTGTGGAACTCTTTGAAAGTTTTGAGGTTGATTTTCATACCTCAAATTTGGGTGATCTCTCCATCCAGGGTTATAGGTATTGGAAAATGGGTCGTGTCTCCTTTGTTGTTGCCCAAAAATTCCACCAACGGCGTTAGCATGTTCGGTTGATTCTTCTTGAAGTGTAGGACAAGCGTCGGTGCAATGACCCAAAGATGTACATATCCCACAAGTCTTGACTTGTTGAATGCCTCCCCCTATAAACTTTTCAATAAGAGAAGTAAGTTTATCTAAACGTTCATCAATAAAAGTACTTACCTCGTTTATCCTTCGTGGGGGATTGTCGTTTCTACTACCGAATTGTTGATTATTAGCCGCCATGGTTGTGATTAGCTTGCGTGCTTCAGTAGGAGTTTTGTCATACAAAGCACCTCCACTAGCTGCATCCACCAAGCTTCTGTTTGCCTCAGACAACCCTTCATAAAAATATTGAATTAGAAAATGGTCGGGATTTTGGTGATGAGGGCAACTCTCCACCAATTGCTTGAATCTCCCCCAATACTCATAGAAACTTTCACTAGAGAATTGGCGTATTCCACTTATTTCCTTTCGGATGTTCGTAGTCTTTGAAGCGGGGAAGTAGTTCTCAAGAAATTGTTTCTTGAGCTCGTTCCAACTAATAATAGATCCCGAAGGTAAGGAGTAGAACCAATCTTTTGCTTTGTCGCCCAATGTGAATGGAAAGGCCCTTAACTTGACTTGTTCTTCAGTGACTCCTTGAGGTCTCATGCTGGAACACACCACATGAAATTCCTTGAGGTGTTTGTGTGGATCTTCACCTGCAAGGCCACGAAAAATGGGATGTAAGTGGACGAGACCGGATTTAAGTTCAAAATCAACATTTAAATTAGGATATTCAATGCAGAGTGGTTGTTGATTTAAGTCGAGCGAAGTCAACTCTTTGATCGTTCGTTCGGGATTGTGGGCCATGACTTCGTCTTTAAAGTTGTTAGACGTGGACACGTCTAACTCAAAATCTGTTGCTGGTAAGGAAGAAGTAGAAGCCTCTTCCTTGTGTTGCTTGGTTTCTTTTCGGAGTGTACGAGCGGTTTTCTCGATCTCTGGGTCAAATACAAGTTTACCTGTACGAGAAGGACGTGGCATAAAATCAAGTAACAAGAAAAAGAAATTAATTTAAAGACACCAATCCCCGACAACGGTGCCAAAATTTGATGAGTGTCGAATCCACCAAAAATAATTCCTATGAACACTTTTGTAGTTGTGTGAGTAGGGTCTATTCAACAGAGATTGGTTTTAAATTAATTCCTTCAAAAACGAAAATAATTAGGGGGAGTTTTGATTGTGAAGAAGAATAAAACCAAAAAAGCTCATAAAATTAGAAGAGATAAATATAAGAGAAGAGTATTCCAGTTAAAGACAGGATCATGCTTAATTCCACGGTTGATTATAGATGCAAAGATAACAATTATTCATAATTTGATAAATTGGTTATGGCCATTGGTACGACCTAACGACCTCACCTTTCCTTACCTTGTGGATAGTCAAGGAACGTCCATTGACTAAATCCCTAATCAGTATACAATCTTGGGAACGTCCTCAAGATTTAATTTACCAACAACATTAAGAATTAGAAAGGCCCAATTCTAACCAATAAATTCCTACGAGGATTTATTTAAGTTCGATTGTGCATTCCCCACAACATAATCGAAAACTTCTACATAATAATTATGTTGTATTACCACTAGTTATTGAACTAAACAAATAATTACGGATTTGGAAGTTCAATTGGCTAGACAAATATTCTTGACAATGAATCAGATTATTTGTAATAAAAGCACAGAGAACAACACAAATACCAATATGAATAAAAGTAGAAACCATAAATTAGATCTCACAACTTGTTGGGTTTAAGCATTCACCAAATCTTCAACCGAAATAAGGGAATTAGCTAGACATGCTAATGGAAGAACGCATGAAAAGCAAAATAAGAAAATATTATAAAAACGTAGAGAAATAGAAGAGTTCAAAAGTTGTCTCTTAAAGTGAATTACATCACCTATTTATAATAACTAGATACCTAGTTCTACTAGGATTAGAAGTAGATTCCTAGTTGAACTAAAAGACTTATAGAGATAAAATTATAATCCTAGTTAAACTCTTCTTTCATCAGAGGTAGTCCAAGCAGCTCCAAACTCTTGCCAAAAATTGAGTTTGAGTCTTGTTTGAATTTCTATTTTGGTGATTTTCTTCATTTTTCATTTCTTTTATCCTAAAGCTGCAAAATAATATTTAATTAGGAGCATTTGGTCACAGAATAAGCTAAAATATTATATAAAATAAGTACAAAATGCGATCCTATCAGTTGGTCTAGACCCAAGAATTTGTGTGGTAAATTTGCTAAGCGTAATAATAACTACAAGTTTTTATTAAAGAGAAACGAACTTGTTCTAATAAAACCGTGCAAAACAGCTAAATTTTGAACGTTCTCAGAATTCTACGAAACATGACCCGAACGTTGGTCTAGACCCAAGAATTTGTGTGGTAATTTGCTAAACATAATAATAACTACAAGTTTGTATAAAAGGGAAACGAACTTGCTCTAATAAAACTACACAAAATCGCTAAATTTTGAACGTTCTCAGAATTCTATGAAGCTTGACCCAAATGTTGGTCTAGACCCAAGAATTTGTGTGATAAATTCTCTCATTTCTCGCTCACACACTAGCACACCACAAAATTCACACACTACCCTAAAAATTCCGACCGGCGAAGAAGACGACGGCGTGGACACGCCGGCCACCATTGACGATGATATGGCAGATGTTGGAAGTCGAAACGACGGTGGCACGCTTGGTTTCTGTCAACAGTTTTGCGAAGATCAAAGGGAATCGGATCTGCAGATTTCTGGCATCTTGCCGGCGTTTGATGGTGGATTAACCTCTATGGAAGACGTTACTTCCATTCCTAACGAGAAAGGACTCATTTTGAATGCTGGAGTTGTGCTGAAAATGGCGCCGCAAAAATTAGGGTTTTCTGCGCATAAACCCGTTGGGGAAGATGAAACGACACTGCTGCATACAGGCGTTATGGCAATGATTAAGCACAATTCAAGGATTACAGAGGTTGAAGATGGCATGGGGAAGGAAAAAGATCCCATCTTGACTGGAGAAAGTGCTGATTTGAGGCGGACCCCCAAATTAGGGTTTGACGGCGCCATCTCGAGGTCCTCCAATGGCGAACACAAAGACTCACCTTTTTCCATGGCTGAGTTTCTTCCATTGGCCAACGTAGTGGTAGATGATGGCGATGAAACATCCAAGAAGACACTCATGGAGTTGAAACAAAAATGGGAAACGACATATGGCGAGCAATCTCTGCGTCGGCGACCCCCTTCACTACTAGGGCTGTCAACGAGTCGAGCTCGAGTCGAGCTCGACCATTTTTGTCAAACTCGAGCTCGAGCTCGACTCTGTGATTTAGAGCTCGAGCTCGCCCAGGTAGAGCTCGAGCTCGAGCTCGATGCAGCATTTTTGAGCTCGATTTGTCGAGCTCGAGCTTGAGCTGTTGAGCTCGAATTCAAGCTCGAGCTCGAGCACTTGTTCCAGAAAATTGTAGCAGAAAAATTTAACATTGCAGCAGAATGGAGGTGGGAAGGAGAGAAGAAAGAGACGATAGGAAATTCAGAAATGTTACTAATTGATAATTGTCTTTCTTACAACATTACAACTCTTTTACAAATAACTCTCAAAGCAAACAAAAGTGTAAGGAACTAATGCTGGAAAGGAATCTAACAACAAGAATTAAACAAATCCCCTAAAAACACAACCAAACCCAAGAAAAAAAATTAAAGAAGATGCTAAAAACACACCCAAATCCAAGAAAAAAAATCCCCTAAAAACCCAAGAAAAACAAGAATTAAACAAATCCCCTTAAAACACAACCAAACCCAAGAAAAAAAATTAAAGAAGATGGTAAAAAGACACCCAAACCCAAGAAAAAGAAGAACGACCAAAATGCAACAGAGAGAAGGATTACCTTAAAGCAGTACTCGTCGCCGTCCTCGTTGCCGACTTACCGTCCTTGTTGCCGTGAGTTTGGGACTAGGGTTCTAAGAGATGGGTTTGGGGAAGAAATGAGGAGAAAGATTGTCGGCGTACTTGTCGCCTTACTCGTTGCCGACCTGCCGTTCTTGTTGCCGTGAGTTTGGAGTTAGGGATTTAAGAGATGGGTTTGGGGAAGAATTGAGAATTTGAGAGGAGAGAATGGGGAAGAAACAGAAAGAGAGAAAGAAAAGAGGAAGAAGAAACGAGAACAAGAGAGAGAAAGTGATGGGTTTTGATTTTGACTTTTTGTATTACTATTATTATTATTATTATTATTATTACTACAACTATTATTATTATTTTTATTATTACAACTATTATTATTATTATTATTATTATTACTACTACAACTATTATTATTATTATTATTTTAAATCATCAGATCAAATCATAAAATTTTTAGATAGATATAATTGAAATTAATATATGTTCATAATTTGCAAAATGTATATATTTATAAATGTTAGTATAACATTGATTTAGCTATCATCTTACATTGTTGAACAACATGGGTTAATCGGGCCATCAAAATTTAGATCCAACCGTTAGATATGATAAAACTTACAAAAAAATACATTTCGTAAAGTTTTAAACTTATTGGACATACGGATGTCAAGATATCATACTCGAAATATAAGAGTAATTGTTCAAGACGGTGTATAGTTGAATCGGGCCATGTGATTTTAAATCATATCGTCTAATATGATCTAATGGACACAATCTTGTATATATTTAAAATTTCGTATGAATCAGGAGTCTGGATTTTAAGATATTGTAATTATTGATTAAATTTTTTAATCTCATTATATATATAATAAAATAATAATTAGAAGTTCAACCATCATCATCATCATCATTATTATTAATATTGTTGTTGATATTATTATTATTATTATTATAATTTTTAGCTTAATTCATAGGAATTACTAAATTTTGACATAAATTTATAAATAATAAAAAATCATAAGTACCATCTCGAGGTCCTCCCATGGCGAACACAAAGACTCACATTTTCCCATGGCTGAGTTTCTTCGATTGGCCGACGCAGTGGTAGATGATGGTGATGAAACATCAAAGGAGGCATTCATGGAGTTGAAATGAAAATGGGAAACGAAATATGGCGAGCAATCTCTGCGCCGGCGACCCCATTCACTACTGTTACCGAGCGACGCGCCACCACTGGTGCAGGGGTTTCGCCATGCTTTTCGACGATTTTTGGTGCCGGAGAAGCATGGGATGATGGTGGAAACGGAAGGGAAAACAAAGGCTGCAAACTTTATGATTTTTCCGGCGAAAAACCAGACTACCGGCAGGAATGGACTATTGCCGGCCACTGAACAGTTTTCCGGTGACCTGCTGCCGGAAACCGACTCTCCAGCGACGGTTACAGACGTGGCAGGGGTTGATGATGAGGCTGCTAAGGTGGCAATAAATGCTGCATCAACAGATGAGTTGGAAAAAACTGCTGCATCATGAGGTGACTTGGCAGATGATATCAGCAGCCTTATGTCACCTGATGACATCATCAGAACTGTAGCGGATGACATCAACATGCATACATCAGCAGTTCATATGGCAAGAGAGATTAGAGGTGATGTGAAGTTTCAAACTTATTTGCCTTCCAAAGGGGATTGTGCTCCTATGGGATTATTTATTGGCAATATTCCACTACATACATATCCCGATCCGTGCATAGAAGAGAAGATTGCACATGCTTTTTATAATTCCACTCGAAAAACGCTCTCTTATGCTTCTCCTACTATACAAAATGGTGAAGTCGTTGTGAGACCCACACTGGAATCTATTCGGAATGGATCTACTAGATGGAAATCAACTGCTGCTGGTTGTTTTCTTGGAAAGCGGCCATACTTTCATCATGTTAAAGAATATGCCATGTCTGTTTGGCCTGGATTACACGAGGTTACTGCCCAAATGAATGGATTTTTCTTTTTCCAATTCAAGACAGTTGCACATATGGAAGAAGTTATTGAAGGAGGACCATGGTTGTTCCACGGGCAACCGATTGTACTACAGAAATTGGAGTCGGGGATGGTGTTGCGAAAACTAAACCACACTCAGTTTCCTATTTGGATTAAATTGCGACATCTACCAGTGGAGTTATGGACGGAGGAGGGCCTCAGTACAGTGGCCAGTGGTGTTGGCCGACCCCTATATCCCGACGCTATTACTAGAGCATGCACGAGATTGGACTTCGCTCGCGTATGCGTGATGCTGGATGTGACGTCACAATTGCTAAAACACATTATCATCATGACACCGGATGAGGAGGGCGGTGAATCTCCATGCAAAATTGAGGTCGAATATGAATTATTACCTCCTAAGTGCACTAGTTATTTGACACTCGGCCATTCGGCTAAAGAGTGTGCCCTCAACAAACCATCCAAGACTATTAAGCCGTTAGTTTCGGTTTACATGCCTAAATCGGGACCATCTCGACCGCCACCTATGCCTGATTGAGAGATAACTAGACGACCACCAGCGCGAGTGGTGGAAGCAGCGAGAGAGGGCCATGAAACAGTTACCACAGGTCCAAGCCGTGCGGAAAGGGGTAAGGCACTCGTTTTCTATAATGCTTTTGACGCTTTACACCTAATTGATGATACAGAGGAATCGAATCGGGGTCCTAAGCCAAGCAGCCCCATACCTGATGATCTATGTTGAATACGGCTATATGGAATGTGCGTGGCCTAAACAAGCGAGACCATCAGTTAGCAGTCAGGGACATCGTTACTGAGTTCAGGTTACAATTTCTTGGTCTCCTTGAAACTCGAGTATGTATCAATAATGCATCTCAAATTCAATCTGTCTTGTTGCCCAATTGGAAATGGTTTGTGGATTATGGATCGGCAAGTAATCATGTGTGGATTACCTGGGACGATAACTTTGTTGATGTTAATGTGGTTGAATGTGGTACTAAATATATCCACTGTCATGTTAATATCCGTGCACTTCATGAGTCAATTGCTGTCACTGTTATTTATGGGGCTAATGAGATAGCTAATAGGAGGGAGTTATGGGGTGCCGTGGAGAATATAGCTTTACAGTGTGCTGACATCCCAAGGTTAGTTGGAGAGGATTTTAATGCAGTGCGAGACTTAAGTGAAGTTTGCGGCACATCTGGAGATATTCGAATAGCTATGAATGAATTTAATACTTGTATCCAGAATACAGGATTACTACTATTACCCATGCAGGGTGAATGGTATACATGCCATAATTGTAGTGCAACTCCACGGAATCTTTGAAAACGATTGGACCGCATGCTGATTAATGATCTCAGTTCCAGACATCATTCTACACTAGCCTCACCCCACGTACTTCAGATCACTCACCGCTGGTGCTATACGAAGATAGTCAACAACAATATGGAGGTATGTTTTGATTCAATAATTAACTCACCTTACACTAGATTTTATTCCCAGTGTGCAGCGGGTTTGGCAACTTAACATCATGGAGTGCCTATGTATACGGTAACAAGAAAGCTCAAAGCACTTAAACTGGTGTTTAGATAGCAGAGGAGAAACAAAGGGGACTTAACACATAATGTCCAGCTGGCTAAAGGGTTTCTTGAGATGGCGCAATTGCTTGTTAGTTCAAACAGGCGGGATGAAATATTATTGCAGCTAGAACACTGCTGCCAGTTAGTACTCCCTAAAGCAGCCAAGCTTGAATAGATTATGCTCCAACAGCGAGCTAAATTGCAGTGGATGAAGGGAGGTGACCAATGCTCCCGAGTATTCTTTCGTAAGATTGCTTAAAGGAGATCGATGAGGAGAATATTACAAATCAATGATGATCATGGAGTCACTCACACAGAACCAGAAGCAGTAGTCAATGAATTTGTCACGTACTACGAAAACCTTCTTTGTGGGGAACGACGACGAGCTGTGATAGACCTTCGGTTCCTACGACCTTGGGCTAGATATTTACTGAGTAAAGAGGACGCTTGCTCTTAACTCTTGCCATTTACACCAGTGGATGTCAAGCATGCGGTTTTTGATATTCCTGAGGATAAGGCACCGGGTCCGGACGGGTATTCATCAGGTTTTTTCAAAGCTGCATGGCCTGTAGTGGGGCAGGAGGTGTCGTCGGCAGTACTAGACTTCTTTAATACGGGCCGACTTCTGAAACAAATAAATACTACACTTTTGGCGCTCATACCAAAGGTACAATCCCCTACGACTGTTGGTGATTTTCGTCCTATATCTTGTTGTAATACTTTGTATAAGATTATTGCTAAGCTCATTGTCCAATGGTTAAGTGTAATACTGGACAAACTAATTAGTCCATGCCAAGCGGCGTTTGTGCCCGGACGAAGTATAGGAGACAATATTATGTTGGCGCAAGAACTTTTTATAGGATATAACCAGACCCGTCTACCACCCTGGTGTGCTTTAAAAGTGGACACTCGGAAGGCATATGACACGGTGGAGTGGGATTTCATGATTGCTGTAATGGAGTTATTTGGATTTCCTTCTAACTTCATGAAGTGGATTGAGACGTGTATTACAACACCCTCGTTTTCTGTTGGGCTGAATGGGAAACCCCATGGTTTCTTTAGAGGGGCCAGAGGGCTTTGTCAAGGTGACCCTCTATCGCTATACCTGTTCGTGCTAGTGATGGAAGTCCTACACTTGGGTTTTCTACAGTTGATTAACCATGACGAATTATTTTCCTTCCATTGGAAGAGTGATACAGCCAGGGTTTTTCAGCTGGGATTTGCTGATGATTTGTTGCTATTCTGTCGTACTGATATGGACTCTATTGGAGTTTTTAAGACAGGATTGGATCGCTTTGCTGAATGGTCGGGGCTCAGGCAGAATGTGCAGAAAAGCCATCTTATTATCTCACGTTCGGCACAAGGATTACGCAAGGAGATGCTGATAGCACTCGGGTTTCAAGAGGGAGTCATACCGATGAGGTATTTGGGGCTACCTCTATTATCTTCTCGATTAACGATTGCTAATTGTCGTCCATTATTGCTGAAAATTGATAAACGTATTGCGGGTTGGGAGGGTATGGCTCTTTCATATGCTGGTAGGGTACAAATTATAAAATCTGTACTCATGTCGCTGAGTTTATATTGGGCTTCGGCGTTCATCTTGCCAAAGAAAGTTACTAACGAAATTGAGAAGAGACTGCGTACTTTCTTGTGGAAGGGGCAACAACCAGTGGTTATGCCAAGGTTGCCTGGAGAGATCTATGCTGGCCAAAGGATGAGGGAGGATTAGGATTCATGCATATTTCGATCTTGAATCGTGCATTAATGACTAAGAAACTCTGTGATATCATCAGGTGCGATAGGACCTCGATTTGGGTCGAATGGCTATACCAGGGTCGGTTACAAAACACATCTATTTGGACGATTCAGGAGTATGGGGGTTCATGGGGTTGGCGGAAAATCCTCCGTCTACGGGTTTTCCTCCGACCTATGGTGTAATAATATCAGATCGAAGACGGGAGGAGATTCTACTCATGGCAGGACCCGTGGCATCATCTTGGCCCTCTTAGTGACACATTTCCACGGGGACCGAGTCAGCTAAACTTAGTATGGTGATTAGTGGAGGAGAGTGGCAGTGGCCTCCTATTACAGATTTCGAGTGTCTGGAGATCCCACAATCCATGGAGGGGAGGACCGCATTGTTTGGAGATTTGATCATGGGCAACCTATAACTCAGACTCTATACAGACTATTTGATCCACCAGGATCGAAAGTAGGCTGGTCTTTGCTACTTTTGGGATCACTTAAGATACCACGTCATTTATTCATCCTATGGCTTGCTATTCTTGGCAAGTTGGCTACAACGGACAAACCATGGCTAGCACACCTTGGCCCTTGTATTATGTGTAACAGGGAGCGACAGGGACACATAGCCACTTATTCTTTCAGTGCAAATTTAGTCAACAATGCCTCGTAGCAATTTGGAGAATGGTACGATTTTCTTAGCCCAATAGAGACTGGATTACGGACATTGCATGGGCTTCTCAGAGATGGAGGGGTAAGCACATAGTTAACATGTCTTATCGAGCACTATTAGCATCATGTGTCTACCACATTTGGAGGGAGTGAAACTTAAGACGATTCGAGCACACGGAGAGGACACCTATCACCATGGCTTTATTAATAGTTGAGGATATAAGGCAGCGGATCCATAGCATTACTTTACCTAGATCAGTCATTACACAAGCTTTATTTAGACTATGGCGTATCCCATGGGATGAGGGAGAAACCAATTGATGATGACATTGTTGTACTGTATTACTATTTACTTAATGAAACTTACATTTACCCAAAAATAAATTTTTCTAAGCTTAATAATAACTACAAGTTTGTATAAAAGGGAAACAAATTTTCTCTAATAAAACCGTGCAAAACATCTAAATTATGAACGTTCTCAGAATTCGACGAAACTTGACCTAAATGTTGGTCTAGACCCAAGAGTTTGTGTGGTAAATTTTCTGAGCGTAATAATAACTACAAGTTTGTATAAAAGGGAAACGAACTTGCTATAATAAAACTGCGCAAAACAGCTAAATTTTGAACGTTCTCATAATTCTACGAAACTTGACCCAAACGTTGGCCTAGACCCAAGAATTTGTGTGATAAATCCCATTGCATGTATACCCGGAACCGATCATTGATGATAAAATAGCGCATGCATTTAATCATTCGACCCGAAAAACCTTATCATTTATTGTCCCAACAATGCAAAACGGAGAGGTTGTCGTTCGACCTTCCTTAGATGCGGTACGTAATGGGTCTAGACGTTGGAAATCTACTCCAATTGGCTATTTCTTGGGCAAAGGACCATATTATTATCACCTTAAGGAGTTTGCACATTCAGTCTGGCCAGCACTACGGGAGGTAACAGCGACCACAAATGGATTCTTCTTTTTTCAGTTTAAAACAGTTTTTGATATGGAGGAGATAATTGAGGGAGGCCCGTGGCTGTTCCAAGGGCAGCCGATAGTACTTCAAAAGTGGGAACCGGGGATGGCCATGAGAAAGTTGAAGCATACACAAGTGCCCGTCTAGATTAAATTACGACACCTTCCAATGGAATTTTGGACGACAGAAGGATTGAGTACTGTAGCGAGTGGTGTGGGGAAGCCCCTTTACCCCGACCCGATTAAAAGAGCATGCACGAGACTGGACTTTGCTCGTGTATGCGTGATGATTGATGCCACACAAAAGTTGCATAAACATATTATTGTCATGGCACCTGATGAAGAAGGAGGGGAGACACCTTGCAAAGTTGACGTTGAGTACGAATGGCTCCCGCCAAAGTGCACAAAGTGCATGTCATTGGGACATTCGGTTAAGGATTGTGCACTGAACAAAACCCACAAACCGACGAAGCCAGCAGTAAATGTGTATGTGCCCGCCAAGTCAATGTACCACAACCACAACCGCCGACTAAGGGACGTAAGGCGATGAAACCAGTGGTTGAACATATAACCAAAGCAGATGCAGGTGATAGACATGTGGACCAGAACCACTCCAAGCAAGACGAGAGGGGTAAGGCAATTGTTATTTATAATGCCTTTGACGCTTTGCACTTAATTGATGACGCAGATGAGCATTCAGGGGGTCCTAACACAAGCAGCCCCATGTACAATGATCCATGTTGAACATTGCTGTGTGGAATGTCCGTGGACTGAACAAACGAGACCATGAGCTCACTTTGAAGGACCTAGTCTCTGAATACAGGTTACACTTCCTAGGCATTCTTGAAACTCGTGTTCGTTTGAATAATGTCATGCATATTCAATCATTTTTACTTCCACATTGGAAATGGTTTGTCGATTATTCTTCTGTTGGTAATCGCATCTGGCTAGCTTGGGATGAGAATGTTGTTGATGTCCATATCTTAGACTTGGCAGATCAGTTTATTCACTGTCGGGTTACTAATATGGCTGTCAATGAATCTGTAATTATCACTGTTGTTTATGGGGCATCTGAGGTGATGCAATTGAACCGGACATGCAATTCACTTATCATTGGATGTGTGAGAGTTCCAAGATTTTCCAATTAGGATTTGCACATGACCTCCTCCTCTTCTGCAGAGCAGACTTTGACTCCATCAGAGTTTTCAAGGAGGGACTGGACTGGTTTGCGGAGTTGTCTGGCCTTTAGCTGAATATTCATAAAAGTCACTTAATCATTTCACGTTCAGCTCAAGATTTGAAAGACCAGATGTTGGAGATTTTGGGCTTTCAGGAGGGCCACCTTCCAATGAGGTATCTAGGTCTTCCCTTAATCTTTTCTAGGCTGTCTATCTCTGATTGCCAACCGCTTATTTCAAAAATTGATGCACGTCTTAATGGATGGGAAGGAATTTCGTTATCATATGCTGGAAGGGTACAAATCATCAAATCTGTGCTTTCTGCATTGAGTTTATATTGGGCATCTGCGTTCATATTACCTAAGAAAGTCATCAATGAAATTGAAAAGAGGTTGAGGATTTTCCTATGAAAGGGTACGACGTCCAGTGGTTACGCCAAGGTAGCCTGGAACGATGTGTGTCGACCGACGGATGAGGGGGGACTTTGGTTCAAGGACATCTCTACCTTGAATTGTGCATTAATGAGCAAGAAACTATGTGATGTTATCCGGTGTGACAGGACATCCATATGGGTTCAGTGGCTTTACCAAGACCGGTTAAGTGACACATCAATTTGGATTGTCCATGAACATGGAGGTTCTTGGGGATGGCGAAAAATGCTCAGGCTTCGTCCTTTCCTTCGCTCTATCGTAAACTATCGGATTGGAGATGGAGGGAGATTCTATATTTGGCAGGACCCGTGGCATCACTTGGGACCACTTATCGAGCAGTTCCCTCGTGGTCCAAACCATCTTGGTATCGAAGAATCAGCAAAACTCAGTTTGGTGATTTCAGCAGGAGAGTTGCAATGGCCTCCCATCACGGACTTTGAATGTTTGGAGATCACACATAACCTCCCATTTATTTTTGGAGGTGAGGATCGAGTGGTGTGGAGAATTGACGGAGGGCAGCCTACTACTCAGGCCCTCTACCGATTATTTGATCCCCTGTGCCGAAAGTAGGATGGTCATTGCTACTTGCGGGCTCGTTGAAGATACCTCATCATTTGTTCATTTTATGGCTCGCAATACTTGGCAAACTACCATCCACGAATAAACCATGGCTATCTCATCTTGGAGCGTGCATCTTGTGCGATGAGGGAGCTACGAAATCTCATGCACACTTATTCTTCCGATGTAGATATAGTCGTCAATGCCTGCTTGAGATTCGTAGACGGATTCGATTTCACTGGCCCAACAGGGATTGGACAATGGATATTGAGTGGGCAACGTGGAAATGGAGAGGTAAGCACATTGTCAATATCGCGTACGGTACACTACTTGCAGCATGTGTCTACCATATATGGAGGGAAAGAAACTTGAGGAGATTTGAACACACTGAGCGGACACCAGCCACTTTGAGCATCCTGATCACTAATGATGTCAAACATAGGATTCTGAGTGTTAATTTACCTTCATCAGTCAGTACACGAGCATTGTATAGATTATGGCGTATCCCTAGGGTTACGAGAGAAACCAATTGAAGAACACATATTGTACTATACCATTACTTATATTAATGAAATTTACATTTACCCAAAAATAAAATCGAGCAAAACAGCTAAATTTTGAACGTTCTTAGAATTCGACGAAGGTTGACGCAAACATTGGTCTAGACCCAAGAATTTATATGGTAAATTTGCTTAGCGTAATAATAGTTACAAGTTTGTATAAAAGGGAAACGAACTTGCTTTAATAAAACCGTGTAAAACAGCTAAATTTTGAACGTTCCTAAAATTTGAAGAAATTTGACCCAAACGTTCGTCTAGACCCAAGAATTTATGTGGTAAATTTGCTAAGCTTAATAATAACTACAAGTTTGTATAAAAGAGAAACAAAATTGTTCTAATAAAACTGTGCAAAACACCTAAATTTTGAACGTTCTTAGAATTCAACGAAACTTGACCAAAACGTTGGTCTAGACCAAAGAATTTGTGTGGTAAGTTTGCTAAGCTTAATAATAACTACAAGTTTATATAAAAGAATTTGTGTGGTAAGTTTGCTAAGCTTAATAATAACTACAAGTTTATATAAAAGGGAAACAAAATTGTTATAATAAAAACGAGCAAAACAGCTAAATTTTGAACGTTCTCAGAATTCGACGAAGGATGACCCAAACATTGGTCTAGACCCAAGAATATGTGTGGTAAATTTGCTAAGCGTAAAACAACTAAATTTTGAACGTTCTTAGAATTTGACGAAACTTGAACCAAACGTGGGTCTAGACCCAAGAATTTGTGTGCTAAATTTGCTGAGCGTAATAATAATTACAAGTTTGTATAAAAGGAAAACGAACTTGCTTTAATAAAACCGTGCAAAACAGCTAAATTCTGAACGTTCTTAGAATTCGACGAAACTTGAGCCGAAAGTCTAGACCTAAGAATTTGTATGGTAAATTTGCTAAGTGTAATAATAGATACAAGTTTGTATAAAAGGAAAACGAACTTGCTTTAATAAAATAGTGTAAAACAGCTAAATTTTGAACGTTCTTAGAATTCGACGAAATTTGACCCAAACGTTGCTCTACACCCAAGAATTTATTTGGTAAATTTGCTAAGTTTAATAATAACAACAAGTTTGTATAAAAGGGAAACAAAATTGTTCTAATAAAACTGTGCAAAACAACTAAATTTTGAACGTTCTTAGAATTCGACGAAACTTGACCGAAACGTCGGTCTACACCCAAGAATTTGTGTGGTAAATTTGATAAGCTTAATAATAACTACAAGTTTGTATAAAAGGGAGAAAAAATTGTTCTAATAAAACCATTCAAAATATTTAAATTTTGAACATTATGGGAATTCGACGAAATTTGACCCAAACTTTGGTCTAGACCCATGAATTTATGTGTAAATTTGCTAAGCATAATAATAATTACAAGTTTGTATAAAATGGAAACAAACTTGCTCTACTAATACCGCGTAGAACACCTAAATTTTGAACGTTCTCAGAATTCGACGAAACTTGGTCCAAACGTTGGTCTAGACCAAAGAATTTGTGTGGTAAATTTGCTAAACTTAATAATAACTACGAGTTTGTACAAAAGGAAATCGAACATGCTTTAATAAAACCGTGCAGAACAGCTAGATTATGAACGTTTTCAGAATTCGAGGAAACTTGATCCAAACGTTGTTCTACACCCAAGAATTTGTGTGGTAAATTTGCTAAGCTTAATAATAACTACAAGTTTATATAAAAGGGAAACAAAATTGTTCTAATAAAACCGAGCAAAACAGCTAAATTTTGAACGTTCTCAGAATTCGACGATAGTTGACCGAAACATTGGTCTAGACCCAAGAATTTGTATGGTAAATTTCCTAAGCGTAATAATAACTACAAGTTTGTATAAAAGGGAAACCAACTTGCTTTAATAAAACCGTGTAAAACATCTAAATTTTGAACGTTCTTAGAATTCGACGAAATTTGACCCAAACGTTCGTCTGAACCCAAGAATTTATGTGGTAAATTTGCTAAGCTTAATAATAACTACAAGTTTGTATAAAATGGAAACAAAATTGTTCTAATAAAACTGTGCAAAACAGCTAAATTTTGAACGTTCTTATATTCGACGAAACTTCACGCAAACGTTGGTCTAGACCCAAGAATTTGTGTGGTAAATTTTCTAAGCGTAATAATAACTACAAGTTTGTATGAAAGGGAAACGAACTCTCTCTAATAAAACCGTGTAAACAGCTAAAGTTTGAACGTTCTCAAAATTCGAATAAACTTGGCCCAAACGTTGGTCTAGACCCAAGAATTTGTATGCTAAATTTGCAGAGCGTAATAATAATTACAAGTTTGTAGAAAAGGGAAACAAACTTGCTTCAATAAAACCGAGCAAAACAGCTAAATTTTGAACGTTCTTAAAATTCGACGAAACTTGACCTAAACGTCTAGACCCAAGAATTTGTAGTGTAAATTTGCTAAGTGTAATAGTAGTTACAAGTTTGTATAAATGGGAAACGAACTTGCTTTAATAAAACAGTGTAAAACAGTTAAATTTTGAACGTTCTTAGAATTCGATGAAATTTGACCCAAATGTTGGTCTACACCCTAGAATTTGTGTGGTAAATTTGCTAAGCTTAATAATAACTACAAGTTTGTATAAAAGGGAAACAAAATTGTTCTAATAAAACTGTGCAAAACAGCTAAATTTTAAACGTCCTTAGAATTCGACGAAACTTTACCCTAACCTCGGTCTACACCCAAGAATTTGTCTGGTAAATTTGCTAAGCTTAATAATTACTACATGTTTTTATAAAAGGGAGACAAAATTGTTCGAATAAAACCATGCAAAACATCTAATTTATGAACGTTATCAGAATTCGACGAAACTTGACCCAAACGTTGGTCTAGACCCATGAATTTGTGTGGTAAATTTGCTAAGCATAATAATAATTACAAGTTTGTATAAAATGGAAACAAACTTGCTCTAATAATACAGCGTAAAACACCTAAATTTTGAACGTTCTCAGAATTCGACGAAGCTTGACCCAAACATTGGTCTAAACCCAAGAATTTGTGTGGTAAATTTGCTAAACTTAATAATAACTAAAAGTTTGTATAAAAGGAAAATCAACTTGCTTTAATAAAACCGTGTAAAACATCTAAATATTGAACGTTCTTAGAATTCGACGAAATTTGACCCAAATGTTCGTCTGAACCCAAGAATTTATGTGGTAAATTTGCTAAGCTTAATAATAACTACAAGATTGTATAAAAGGTAAACAAATTATTCTAATAAAACTGTGCAAAACAGCTAAATTTTGAACGTTCTTAGAATTCGACGAAACTTGACGCAAACGTTGGTCTAGACGCAAGAATTTGTGTGGTAAATTTGCTAAGCGTAATAATAACTACAAGTTTGTATAAAATGGAAACGAACTCTCTCTAATAAAACCGTGTAAAACATCTAAATTTTGAACGTTCTCAAAATTCGACGAAACTTGGCCCAAACGTTGGTCTAGACCCAAGAATTTGTGTGCTAAATTTGATAAGCATAATAATAATTACAAGTTTGTATAAAATGGAAACAAAATTGTTCTAATAAAAACGAGCAAAACAGCTAAATTTTGAACGTTCTTAGAATTCGACGAAACTTGACCCAAACGTCTAGACCAAAGAATTTGTATGGTAAATTTGCTAAGCGTAATAATAGTTACAAGTTTGTATAAAACGGAAACGAACTTGATTTAATAAAACAGTGTAAAACAGCTAAGTTTTGAACGTTCTTAGAATTCAACGAAATTTGACCCAAACGTTGGTCTACACCCAAGAATTTGTGTGGTAAATTTGTTAAGCTTCATAATAACTACAAGTTTGTACAAAAGGGAAACAAAATTGTTCTAATAAAACTGTGCAAAACAACTAAATTTTGAACGTTTTTAGAATTCGACGAAACTTGACCCAAACGTTGGTCTAGGCCCAAGTATTTGTGCGGTAAATTTGCTAAGCATAATAATAACTACAAGTTTGTATAAAAGGGAAACGAACTTGCTCTAATAAAACCGTGTAAAACAGCTAAATTTTGAACGTTCTCAAAATTGACGAAACTTGGCCCAAATGTTGGTCTAGACCCAAGAATTTATGTGCTAAATTTGCTAAGCGTAATAATAGTTACAAGTTTGTATAAAAGGGAAACGAACTTGCTTTAATAAAATCGTGTAAAACAGCTAAATTTTGAACGTTCTTATAATTTGACGAAATTTGACCCAAACGTTCGTCTAGACCCAAGAATTTGTGTGGTAAGTTTGCTAAGCTTAATAACAACTATAAGTTTATATAAAAGGGAAAGAAAATTGTTCTAATAAAACCGAGAAAAACAACTAAATTTTGAACGTTCTCAGAATTCGACGAAGGTTGACCCAAACATTGGTCTAGACCTAAGAATTTGTGTGGTAAATTTGCTAAGCATAATAATAACTACAAGTTTGTATAAAAGGGAAACGAACTTGCTTTAATAAAACCGTGTAAAACAGCTAAATTTTGAACGTTCTCAGAATTGACGAAACTTGGCCCAAATGTTGGTCTAGACCCAAGAATTTATGTGCTAAATTTGCTGAGTGTAATAATAATTACAAGTTTATATAAAAGGAAAACGAACTTGCTTTAATAAAACTGTGCAAAACAGCTAAATTTTGAACGTTCTTAGAATTCGACAAAACTAGACCCAAACGTCTAGACCCAAGAATTTGTACGGTAAATTTGCTAAGCGTAATAATAGTTACAAGTTTGTATAAAAGAGAAACGAACTTGCTTTAATAAAATAGTGTAAAACAGCTAAATTTTGAACGTTCTTAGAATTCGACGAAATTTGACCCAAACGTTCGTCTAGACCCAAGAATTTATGTGGAAAATTTGCTAAACATAATAATAACTACAAGTTTGTATAAAAGGGAAACAAAATTGTCCTAATAAAACTGTGTAAAACAGCTAAATTTTGAACGTTCTTATATTCGACGAAACTTCACGCAAACGTTGGTCTAGACTCAAGAATTTGTGTGGTAAATTTGCTAAGCGTAATAATAACTACAAGTTTGTATGAAAGGGAAACGAACTCTCTCTAATAAAACCGTGTAAACCAGCTAAAGTTTGAACGTTCTCAAAATTCGAATAAGCTTGGCCCAAACGTTGGTCTAGACCTAAGAATTTGTGTGCTAAATTTGCTGAGCGTAATAATAATTACAAGTTTGTAGAAAAGGGAAACAAACTTGCTTTAATAAAACCGTCCAAAACAGCAAAATCTTGAACGTTCTTAGAATTCGACGAAACTTGACCTAAACGTCTGGACCCAAGAATTTGTCGGGTAAATTTGCTAAGCGTAATAACAGTTACAAGTTTTTATAAAAGGGAAACGAACTTGCTTTAATAAAACAATGTAAAACAGTTAAATTTTGAACGTTCTTAGAATTCGATGAAATTTGACCCAAATGTTGGTCTACACCGAAGAATTTGTGTTGTAAATTTGCTAAGTTTAATAATAACTACAAGATTGTATAAAAGGGAAACAAAATTGTTCTAATAAAACTGTGCAAAACAGCTAAGTTTTGAACATTCTTAGAATTCGACGAAATTTGACCCGAACCTCGGTCTACACCCAAGAATTTGTCAGGTAAATTTGCTAAACTTAATAATTACTACAAGTTTGTATAAAAGGGAGACAAAATTGTTCTAATAAAACCATGCAAAACATCTAAATTTTGAACGTTATCAGAATTCGACGAAACTTGACCCAAACGTTGGTCTAGACCCATGAATTTGTGTGATAAATTTTCTAAGCATAATAATAATTGCAAGTTTGTATAAAATGGAAACAAACTTGCTCTAATAATACAGCGAAAACACCTAAATTTTGAACGTTCTCAGAATTCGACGAAACTTGACCCAAACATTGGTCTAAACCCAAAAACTTATGAGGTAAATTTGCTAAACTTAATAATAACTACAAGTTTGTATAAAAGGGAAATCAACTTGCTTCAATAAAACCGTGTAAAACATCTAAATTTTGTACGTTCTTAGAATTCGACGAAATTTGACCCAAACGCTCGTTTGAACCCAAGAATTTATGTGGTAAATTTGCTAAGCTAAATAATAACTACAAGTTTGTATAAAAGGTAAACAAAATTGTTCTAATAAATTGTGCAAAACAGCTAAATTTTGAACGTTCTTAGAATTCGACGAAACTTGACGCAAACGTTGGTCTAGACGCAAGAATTTGTGTGGTAAATTTGCTAAGCGTAGTAATACCTACAAGTTTGGATAAAAGGGAAACGAACTCTCTCTAATAAAACCGTGTAAAACAGCTAAATTTTGAACGTTCTCAGAATTCTACGAAACTTGGCCCAAATGTTGGTCTAGACCCAAGAATTTGTGTGCAAAATTTGCTGAGCGTAATAATAATTACAAGTTTGTATAAAAGGGAAACGAACTTGCTTTAATAAAACCGTGCAAAACAGCTAAATTGTGAACGTTCTCAGAATTCGACGAAACTTGACCCAAACGTTTAGACCCAAGAATTTGTATGGTAAATTTGCTAAGCGTAATAATAGTTACAAGTTTCTATAAAAGGGAAACGAACTTGCTTTAATAAAATCGTGTAAAACAGCTAAATTTTGAACGTTCTTATAATTCGATGAAATTTGACCCAAACGTTCGTCTAGACCCAAGAATTTATGTGGTAAACTTGCTAAGCTTAATAATAACTACAAGTTTGTATAAAAGGGAAACAAAATTGTTCTTATAAAACTGTGTAAAACAGCTAAATTTTGAACGTTCTTAGAATTCGACGAAACATGACCCAAACGTTGGTCTAGACCAAAGAATTTGTGTGTTAAGTTTGCTAAGCTTAATAACAACTACAAGTTTATATAAAAGGGAAAGAAAATTGTTCGAGTAAAACCGAGCAAAACAGCTAAATTTTGAACGTTCTCAGAATTCGACGAATGTTGACCCAAACATTGGTCTAGACCCAAGAATTTGTGTGGTAAATTTGGTAAGCATAATAATAACTACAAGTTTGTATAAAAGGAAAACGAACTTGCTCTAATAAAACCGTGTAAAACAGCTAAATTTTGAACGTTCTCAGAATTAACGAAACTTGGCCCAAATGTTGGTCCAGACCCAAGAATTTATGTGCTAAATTTGCTGAGCGTAATAATAATTACAAGTTTGTATAAAAGGGAAACGAACTTGCTTTAATAAAACCGTGCAAAACAGCTAAATTGTGAACGTTCTCAGAATTCGACGAAACTTG